>NC_044033.1:460006223-460347400 GCF_901765095.1 Microcaecilia unicolor | reverse complement strand
ATCTTGCCAGGTACTTGTGACCTGGATTGGCCACTGTTGGAAATAGGATGTTGGACTTGATGGACCTTTGGTCCATCCCAGTATGGCAATACTTATGTACTTATGTGGTACTAGTGATTAGTGTATCTGGGTTTAAAAAAGGTTTGGACAAGTTCCTGGAGGAAGAGTTCATAGTCTGCTATTCAGATTGACATGGGAAAAGCCACTGCTTATCCCTGGGATCGGTAGCATGAACCTTGCTACTATTTGGGATTCTGTCAGATTCTTATGACCTGAATTTCCACTGTTGGAAGCAGGATACTGGGCTAGATGGACCATTGGTGTGACCAGTATGACTATTCTTATGTTCTTATGTAACTTGAAACTTTTGATTCTGCAACCTCAAAAGAAAAGCAGCTTTGATTTGACAACTTCAAAAGACAAGGTCCAGCACTGAATATCTGTGTTGAATTCATCAAGCAATGGTCAATGCTTTGAAAATACTTACTGCTATTGGCTAAATATCTGGGGGGGAGGGCGCAGAACTAAAATAGCAGAGGAAATTTGAGTTCATAAATTGAGTAAATTAAAGTAATTGAGGAATAAAGATTACAGGAGAGAAACTGAAGAAGAATCAAGAAAGAAAACAGAGAAAATAAGAAAATAAGGAGACAATGAGGCTCATTTTTAAAAGAGAAAAATATCCCAAAAGTGGCATAAATCTTCATTTGGACATTTTTCTCATTTTTAAAACCAATTTTTAGATGTTTTTCTGCAATAATGGAACAAAACAAAAACATCCAGGGCTATAAATTGGACTTTTTGGTCTAGACTTGTTTTATTAATGAATATGCCACAAAAAAGTACCCTACAAGACCAGATGACCACTGGAGGAAATCAAGAATGCCTCCCTTACTTCCCCAGTGGTCACTAACCCCCCTCCCACCCCCCAAAAATGTGATTAAAACATTACATACCATCCTCTATGGGCCAGAAAAAGAAGCACAAAGGGCTTTCAAGAATGGTACAAGTGTATTTTATTAGTGACCCAACATGGGCCGTGTTTCAGCATAAAACAATGCCTGCCTCTGTTAGATAGCCACTATTTTTCTATTTAATCTGATTGCTCTGCTGGATCGCTTTAGCCTAAGACCCTGAAAGATGCAGTGGGTTTGCTAATCTACTAATATCTATTATTGTCTTCATTGCATCTTTGTTTTGTTTTTACATTTAATTTGTAATCTATCTGCACTATGTATTGAATACTTAATAGGTAAATTGCTTTGATGGCACTGCCCTAAGCATTTCATCAAATAAAGACAACCTTGAACCTTGGACCTTGCCTCAGTGGTCAATTCAGCATATCAACACTAATAGCATATGTGTTGCTCAGGATATAGTATACAGTATAATAACAATCCACTCTGGTGACGGAGAGTCAAAGTTTCTATGCAGAGCAAACCGCCATCTAATCACGCCAAAACAAACTAAGCTTATTAGTGTTGATATGCTGATTTTATCCCTGAGGCAGGTGTTGTTTTACACCAAAACACGGCCTGTGTTGGGTCACTAATAAAATACACTTGTACCATTCTTGAAAGCCCTTTGTGCTTCTTTTTTTAGACTGTTTGTTTTTGTACTTTGACACTCTCCACTATATGTTGCCAGCCTCAGATGCTGTTCTAATGGACCTGTTATATTCAGGTCCATCAGAGCAGCATGCAGGTCCCTGGAGTAGTCTAGTGGTGGGTATACTGCATTGCAGACAGGTGGACCCAGGTCCATTCCTCCCCCTACCTGTTACACTTGTGGTGGAAATTGTGAGCCATCCAAAACTCACCAAAAATCCGCTGTACCCACAAATAGTTGCCCCCTTCACCCACAAGTGCTATTGTAGTGGTATACATTTGGGGGTAGTAGGTTTTGGATGGGTTTTGTAGGGCTCAGCAGACAAGATAAGGGAGCAACAGTGAGATGTGTATCTGGGAGCATTTATTTGTTTCAGTGCCCCTAGGGTGCCCCATTGCTCTCCTGGGATGTCTGTGTGGCCAGTCTACTAAGAATGCTGGCTCCTCCTACATCCCAATGGCTTGATTATGTGTGGTTTTCACTTGGATGTTTTATGTTGTTCTTGAAAATGGACCAAAAAGATAAACACAGAGTGCACAAAAACATCTAGCAAATAGCCATTTTTGAAAAAAAAAAAATGGTTATATTTCCTACTTGAATTTTGGATGCTTTTAGCAAATCGTCCAAAGTTGGACAGACATCATATCAAAAATGCCCCTCTTAAATATCAAGAAACAGAAAGGTTTGAAAACATTACATTGATTCACCCTTCTGCAGCTACAAATGTGTAATGAGAGAATTGAGGCTGGTGGGAATGGCAGGCTTGGGGTTAATATTAGTGACAATGATAAAAAGTGCATTTAACCCCATTCTCCTCCCCAATGCTGTTATATTTATTTAATTTAGATTTTGCTCACACCTTTTTCAGTAGTAGCTCAAGGTGAGCTACATTCAGATGCACTGGATATTTCTGTGTCCCAGGAGAGCTCACAATCTAAGTTTGTACCAGAGGCAATGGCAGGTTAAGTAACTTGCCCAAGATCACAAGGAACAGCAGTGGGATTTGAACTAGCCACCTCTAGATTATAAGACTGGTGCTCTAACCACTAGGCCACTCCTTCTCTTTACTCCACTCCTCTCCACTCCATATAAATCAGGGAAACTATGCTTGTGTGTATATGAGTGTGAACAATTATGAAAAGCTGAATATTTGAATATGCATGTATAGTGTATCGAGGTACTTTGAGGTAAGTACTGTTTGTAATATCTTTTACAGGCAAATGCCATGATCTGCTGCCATGTTGCTTGAGTGTCTCTTTAAAAGCAGTGAAAAATTTTAAATTAAAATAGAGCTGTTATTCATTCTTTTTTCTTTTATTTTGCTTCTTTTGAAATTGAATGGCATACAGTAAAATAAATTAGTGAGTCAATGACTTCTTCCCATAATTTTCTGTATCATTTTCTTCCAATCTATAACGTGAGCTATTTGAAGAAAAGTGAAGTTAAGCTAGATTTACTCCATCCCTGAGCTGGTGTGAATATATTCTGAAAAGAGATCTGTAGGAGGAGAATGGAAATTGCTTCTTAGTGTGAAGGGGTGGGTTGAATGAATTGCTAATTGTGGACTACAATGAAATTTGGATCAGAGTCAGAAAATTGGAGAGAATAGTCAGGCTATGCCTCCTTTAAGCCATGGATGATTTTATTCAGACCTCTTGCAAATGTCTTCTGAATAACATTCAAACATCTCCTTTGATAATAGATGTGCAGAGATGCTTTACATAACTAAGCCATCTGTGCTGGAGGTGAGCTTCACATTCATTGAGGTAGTGAAGAGTTTAGGGGTCTTGTTGGACTCCTCTTTACTTATGGAGTTGCAGGTGATCTCTAGTGAAGAACATTCATTTATATATTTGAATCCAATACTATACATCACTTGTGCCCATATCTGGACAAACATTTGACTATCTATCTATTCAGTCATAATTATTTAGGCTGATCACTGCAACTGTCCATACAGAGTGTGATTCAGAACACTGTAGCATGGAGGAAAATCAGCCACCAATACTTCTGCCTATAGGGAATTACACTGAATTCTAGTTATCAAACTGGTTTTTAATTTCATTAGGGGCAGACTCTTTGAGTGGTCTTTTGTAGTGGTGTACTCTGTCTGGCATCTTAGGGTTCCTTTTACTAAGCTGCTCTAAAGTGGCCTTAGCACACCTTTACGTGGGTCTTTCCCGCACGCCATTTTTAGCACAGCCAGAAAATGGCTGATTTTCCATTTTTTTAAATTAATGGCTATGCAATAATGTTCAATAATAAAAGACGGCTATAGTAGAATCATATATTCAGATAATGAATATGGTAATCAGTCACAATAGATACACAGTTTCAAGTTCCCATAAACCCAATATATACTAATTCCTCAGGTTAAGGTATGGTTCCTCAGTGATGTGAATTCCAGAATATTTCAAAGGGAATAAATCAGCATCAACTTCTTCATTGGTACTATCATTTCCCTGTCATCACTTGTTTTGTACAACTCTGTCATGTCGTCTTCTTTTTTTATTAAATATGATCAAAATAAAGCAGCTTCACTTATCTAAAAGGTGAAGTTTCAAAGGGGGAATCGGTGCCGACGTGTTTCACCAATAGCTGTTTCAAGGAGCTCCCCTTAGAACAAACATCAAAAGTTAAAAACCTCAAAAAGAGTTCTTCAGTATATAAACATCCAAAGCACAGCGATTTATCAGAATTATCCATACTTTTCACCATACTTCAGCATTGATTATTCATATCCCCTGCTTTAATAAATATGGCCGTGGCATTTTTTATATACATTACATGCCCGGACCATGCAATAGAGGAACACCAATTACAGAACCTAATCAGATCAGTGATGCCCACTTAATTTCTTTGTTAAGCCCTTCTGGTTCCATGGACTTAAGTTTAAATATCCATTGTTGCTCTTTATAATTCAAATAACTTTCCAAATCTCCTCCCTCTCACCCACTTTTTACAGAATCAATAATACACCAATGAATGTCTTGAATAAAGTGATTTTTAGCAAACCAATGTGACACCAGTGGTGCTTCTTCCACTCTATGTAGTATCTTAGATTTATGCTCATTAAGTCTCACTTTAATAGGTCTGCTACTTCAACCTACATAAATAAAATTGAAGGACATTGAGGATCCCTTTTACTAAGTGGCAGTAAACCCAATGTGGGCATAGCCTTTGGGACACTATCTTCAGGGAATAGGTATGGATAATGTGTAAATAATTCTACTCAAGAGAACCTTATAAATACACCCGAGGGGGAGGAATACCGGAGTTACCCCAAGGAATATGAGAAATACATCTTGTTTAAAGATTGAACCAAGTGATCGAAAGTTTATGCAGTTGGAATGTTCCTGTGGTTTCAAGTTGAAGAATAAACTGAGTTTTAAGCTGTCTAACCACCAGCCTTACTTCCCACAGGGGTTTTGGGACCAGGACGTGCAAGTTTCCTGAGGGAGAAAAGGGTAATTCTACCCATAACCCTTCTTTCCCCAAGTGGAGGCACCGTGTGCCAAGGAGTGAGTGAGTTAGGGTCCGACAAGAGTCTGCCTGTCATGTGGGCTCCAGCCCACTGAGACCCTGGACCCAAAAGCACTCAGGCAATGGGGCATTATAAATGTTTTTTTAAATGCTGAGATATTCCATTCTTGGACAAAGAAATCAGGATTTTTCTTGATGTCACTAAGGAAACTCAGAAGCAAAGAGAATATTTTCTCCTATTAAGAACTGGGAGTGCTCCTAAAATGTTCTTGCAAAGGTGTAATTAAATATAGATCAGTTAAGTATATATATATATACTTATATATCAGTTAAGTATATATATACGATTGTCAGTCTTTGTTAACAGCAAGACAATTATTTCTGCTCCAGTGGAGGAAACCTCTGGTTAAAATTGTCATGGAACAGGTTAGCTGATATGTTTAGAGTACTATTTTTACTTTGACTTTTTAGTTATTATGAAAAAACACAATTTCTTATTTGCTCATTCTTTTAGACTCCTCTCCCCCTATTTTATGGGCTGCATGATGTGGAGGGGCATAATCAAACGTCGCCGGACAAATAGATCGCCGGCGATCTATGTTGGCGGCGGCGCTACAGCTGGCCGGAACCGTATTATCGAAAAAGATGGCCGGCCATCTTTTTTGTCAATAATATGGTTTAGCCCGGCCAAATGCCATGGAGTTCGCCGGGTTTGAGATGGCCGGGTTTGTTTTACAGCGATAATGGAAAGTTATGTCGGCCATCTCAAACCCTGGCCAAATTCAAGGCATTTGGCCATGAGAGGAGCCAGCATTTTTTAGTGCACTGACCCCCCTGACTTGCCAGGACACCAACCAGCCACCCTAGGGATTCACTGCGGTGGACTTCAGAAAAGCTCCCACGTGCATAGCTCCCTTACTTTGGGAGCTGAGCCCCCCAAACCCACTACCCACAAATGTACTGCACCCACTAAATTTGCTCCAGGGACCTGCATACAGCCTCTAGGACTTATTGCTGCTGTATAACTTTGGCACACCAGTTCACACCTGAAGATTAATCTCTCTGAAAAAGTCCTTTCTTGAAATAAGCACGTTTACTCACAGTTAACTGCAGATCAGAGGTTGTGCCCCACTGGCAAAGAGTCCCCTGGTACTAAGATTAGCAGTTGGTCAGAGCTGGCACAATGGTGTACAATGCCCTTTTTCAGCACCATTCAAGGTAAGAACTACGTTCTCTAACGTGGGTAACACAGGAAAGGGAACTAAAACTGGCTTACAAAAATGGCCACTACCGCATGGACTAACGGAAGTAAAACAGGGCACACTCTGACCCAGTTAGCAGGGGGGGAAAGCACCATGGGAGTACAGCCCAGTACCCTACACCCACCACAATGCATTGCTAATGTGACTCTGCACGGCACCTAACAGAAAAGGTGTCACACTCATCCGAGAGCCACATCGTAACCAGAGAAAGGCTGCCGGAGGATACAACACATTCTGCTGTCATGGAGGTGGGTACGGCATTTGAGGCTGGCATACAGGCTGGCAAAAAAGGTTTTTAGTTTTATTTTTTTAGTATGGAAGGGGGTTGGTGACCACTGGGGGAGTATGAGGAGGTCATCCCCCATTCTCTCCAGTGGTCATCTGGTCAGTTGGGGCATCTTTTTGAGGCTTGGTCGTGAAAATAAAAGGACCAAGTAAACCCGGCGAAATACTGCTTAATGCCGCTTTTTTTTCCATTATCGGCGAAAGCCGGCCATCTGGTAGCCATGCCCATGCCCGCCCATGTCCTGCCTTCGCTAATCTACCGACACGCCCCCCTTGAACTTTCGCCGGCGACGCGATGGGAAAGCGGCGATGCTGTCAAAAATGCCGCTTTCGATTATACCGATTTCGCCGCTTTTAAGAAATCACCGGCCATCTCCCGATTTGTGTCGGAAGATGGCCGGCAATCACTTTTTATTATAAGCTGGATAGTCAGTTCATGGCTAGCTGTCTTTTTGATTTCTGGCAATAGTTCTAATATCCTAATGGGCTCTTTGCTTTCATTAATTCTTATGTGCCCTTTTGTGCTAGATGCACTTTGTGGAGCTACAATGACATTAATACTTATCTTGAGCAATCCAAGTTTTTGCTTTGTTCTAGTCTGGCATTCAGATCTCAGGAGCCCCTACTAAAGACTCTGCAACAGAAAGAACCAGCTAAAGTAAAGGTAAATTTGGCTCAGGCATCTAAATAAAACATCTAATAGAAAAACTCAGCAAAATTTGAGTCTAAATTGAAAAAAAAACCTCAAAATGGTATTTCTGGCCATCCCATGTTTTTTCCTACCATCTCTATGCTGATGACTCCCAAATCTACCTTTCTACCCCTGATATCTCACCTTGCATCCAAACCAAAGTTTCAGCGTGCTTGTCTGACATTGCTGTCTGGATGTCTCAACGCCACCTGAAATTAAATATGACCAAAACTGAGCTTCTCATTTTCCCCCCCCAAACCCACCTCCCCCCCCCCCCCCGTTTTCTATTTCTGTTGATGGCTCTCTCATTCTCCCTTTCTCCTCAGCTCGAAACCTTGGGGTCATCTTTGACTCTTCTCTCTCCTTCTCTGCTCATATCCAGCAGATTGCCAAGACCTGTCGTTTCTTTCTTTACAACATCCATAAAATCCGCCCCTTTCTTTCCGAGCACTCTACCAAAACCCTCATCCACACCCTTGTCACCTCTCGTTTAGACTACTGCAATCTGCTTCTTGCTGGCCTCCCACTTAGTCACCTCTCCCCTCTCCAGTCGGTTCAAAACTCTGCTGCCCGTCTCATCTTCCGCCAGGGTCGCTTTACTCATACTACCCCTTTCCTCAAGACCCTTCACTGGCTCCCTATCCATTTTCGCATCCTGTTCAAACTTCTTCTACTAACCTATAAATGTACTCACTCTGCTGCTCCCCAGTATCTCTCCACACTCGTCCTTCCCTACACCCCTTCCCGTGGATAAATCCTTCTTACCTGTTCCCTTCTCCACTACTGCCAACTCCAGACTTCGCGCCTTCTGTCTCGCTGCACCCTACGCCTGGAATAAACTTCCTGAGCCCCTACGTCTTGCCCCATCCTTGGCCACCTTTAAATCTAGACTGAAAGCCCACCTCTTTAACATTGCTTTTGACTCGTAACCACTTGTAACCATTCGCCTCCACCTACCCTCCTCTCTTCCTTCCCGTTCACATTAATTGATTTGATTTGCATACTTTATTTATTTTTTGTCTATTAGATTGTAAGCTCTTTGAGCAGGGACTGTCTTTCTTCTATGTTTGTGCAGCGCTGCGTACGCCTTGTAGCGCTATAGAAATGCTAAATAGTAATAGTAGTAGTAGTAGTGTTATTACATTTCAACATTTTCTTTTCAGTGCTAATAGCTATTAGGTACAATCCAGCCTTGAACTTGCTGTCCTTTAGTTTGAAAGCAGCCACCTTCCAGAAGGATCTATTCTGCCTCTTGAAAATCTGAAATAGCCAGCAAACTTCCAAAGTGCTAAATAGTGAGCCAGCTTCCAGAAAGACCTATTCTACCTCTTAAAAGTCTGAAATAGCAAATCCATCCCTAGCAGTGTGTTGTAATTCTGGCAATTTTTGCCCAACAGGAACCAACTCAGGGCAGGCTTGAGTATTTCTGCCCCCCCCCCCCCCCCCCGGGCTAGTTTTGTCTAACAAACAAACAAAAACTAACAAAGGATACAGGAAACTAAAAATAAAATTTTTTTGCTTGCACATCCTTTATTTTACTCCCCTGATTGTAACACACTTTTTCTTATCTTTTTAAAACCTTCTCTTCCCTTCTTTCCAAACAATAATTGTAGTTCCTTTCCTTTTCAGATAAACTTTGATTGAAAATGAACATTTTCCTGGGTAAATGACTCTGAAAACCATGTTCCATAACCATGGAGCACATGAAAATTTCAAGTACACTGCTGGATATTTGAAAAGTTGTTCTATTACTTTTAATGCTTTTCATTACAGTACAGGATTTAAAAACAAACTGATGCCAGTGAAGCATGCAGAGTGGGTTTAAGTAAGTTATAAACAAATTCACTAGCAAAATGACAACTGGGAATTGAACAATATTTTGTTCACGAAACATCAGAGTTACCTGCAGCATCAAAGATGATGCCATTAGATTCAAATAGATGAGTTTATTAATTGCTGACTAGTGATAACACATTCACAGATTATTAGCAGAATCCAAGAGAAGTACATTTAGGGGCCCTTTTACTAAAGGGTTGGTTCGCAGCAATAAGCTTGCCATGCGCCAATCAGGAGCTACAGCCAGGCTACCGCAGAAGCCCGGTGGTAATTCTACTCCCAGTGAACGCCATTTCTGGTCCTATTGAAATTTATTACCAGAATAGCGGGAGAGCCTTTACCACCACCTCAATGGGAGGTGGTAAATGCTCCCCCAGAAGTGGCCACATGGTAATTGTGAACTTACTACATGGTCATTTCTTTTTCAGCCTTTTTACTCTTAGTAAAAGGGGCCTCAGCGTGCAGCAAAAACGTGCGCTACCGCTCGCGCAGGGACCCTTATACTGCAGCTTGGTAAAAGGGCCTCTTAATTTGTTTTAAGCTCAATTTGCAGCTATTTTCAACTCTTTTTTCTTTGTTTTACATTAATTTCAATCCTGTAAGAGTGTCTTCTCCCTAAAGTGCTTCATATAGTCCTCTACTTCCCATAATATTTTATTTGTAAGTTTTAAAACAGAAACAAAGGTAATGTGTAGGCCTCTAAGACTTGTTGCTATAAGTCCTATATCCTGCTGTACAACCTTGGCACACCAGTTCACACCTGGAGAGACTCTATCTCTCTGAAAAGTCCTTTATTGAATAACAATGTTTTACTCACAGTTAACTGCAGATCAGAGGTTCTGCCATCATGGTGCTGAGATTAGCAGTAGCTCAGAGCTGGCAGAATGGTGTACAATGCCCTTTTTCAGCTTATTTCAAGGTAAAACCTAAGTGCACTAACCAAGGGTAACACAAGAGAGGGTTCTGGACTGTCTTACAAGATGGCAACTACAACAGGGGACGCTCTGACCCAGTAAGCAGGGGGAAACCCACCAATGGGAACAGAGCTTACCAACTGGCAACAGCTTAACCAATCCTTTAACAGTTCTAAACAGACAGGCAAGTGGAATCACATTGCCCTCTAACTACACCCACCATAATGCATTGCTGATGTGACTTTGCAGTGAGTATAACAGAAAAAGTGTCGCACTCACCCCAGAGCCACATCACAACCAAGGAAAGGCTGTCAGAGGACAGAACAGGTAATCATCACAAATGCCACATATTCACTCAAACCTCCACATCATGGAAGCCAAAAGAACTTAAACAAAGGAAATAATAAAAACTCTCCATAACAAACATATATCTTGTTATCTTCTATACCTATTTATTTCTAACCCCCCACTAAGGATTATTAATCCAAATTAAGATTTCTCGTGTTCTATTAAAAACTTCTCTGAGAGGAATAAAAAAAATCCCAATTATTAGATTAACTAGTAAAAAAGGCCCGTTTCTGACACAAATGAAACGGGCGCTAGCAAGGTTTTCCTCGGAGTGTGTATGTTTGGGAGAGTGTTTGTGAGAGTGACTGTTTGAGAGTCAGAGTGAAAGTGTGATTGTGTGAGAGAGAGCGTGAGTCTGGGTGTGAGTGTGTTTGTGAGAGAGTGTGTGTGTGAGAATGAGAGTGTGTGCAAGTGTGTATGTGAGACACAGTGAGAGTGTGTGTGTGTGGGCGAGAGAGAGAGTGTGTGTGAGACACAGATTCTCTGTTTGAGTGAGTGTATGAGACCAAGCGAGTGTGTGAGTGACTGTGTGGCACATAGAGAGTGAATGTGATACAGTGTGAGACAGAGTGTGTGAGAGTGAGAGTCAGAAAGACATTGTATATGAGAGAGAGAGTGTGAGCCGTGCCCTCCCAATCCATGGCCATCTGTCCCCTGCCCCCTCCATTCATCCTTTTCCAGCAATTCCCCTCTGTCCCTGAGCCCTGCCCTCCCAATCCATGGCCATCCATGTTTGTCTGTCACCTGCCCCCTCCATTCATCCCTATCCAGCATTTCCCCTCTCTGCCTGAGGCCTGCCCTGCAATCCATATCCATCCATGCCCATCTGTCCCCTCCATTCATCCCTATGCAGCAATTCCCCTCTCCATGAGTCCTGCCCTTCCAATCCATGCCCATCCATGCTCCTCTGTCACCTGGCCCCTCCATTTTTCCCTATCCAGCATTTCCCCTCTCTGCCTGAGGCCTGCTCTGCAATCCATATCCATCCATGCCCATCTGTCCCCTCCATTCATCCCTATCCAGCAATTCCCCTCTCCCTGAGTCATGCCCTTCCAATCCATGGCCATCCATGCTCATCTGTCACCTGGCCCCTCCATTGTTCTATATCCAGCATTTCCCCTCTCTGCCTGAGGCCTGCTCTGCAATCCATATCCATCCATGCCCATCTGTCCCCTCCATTCATCCCTATCCAGCAATTCCCCTCTCCCTGAGTCCTGCCCTTCCAATCCATGCCCATCCATGCTCCTCTGTCACCTGGCCCCTCCATATTTCCCTATCCAGCATTTTCCCTCTCTGCCTGAGGCCTGCTCTGCAATCCATATCCATCCATGCCCATCTGTCCCCTCCATTCATCCCTATCCAGCAATTCCCCTCTCCCTGAGTCCTGCCCTTCCAATCCATGCTCATCTGTCACCTGGCCCCTCCATTTTTCCCTATCCAGCATTTCCCCTCTCTGCCTGAGGCCTGCTCTGCAATCCATATCCATCCATGCCCATCTGTCCCCTCCATTCATCCCTTTCCAGCAATTCCCCTCTCCCTGAGTCCTGCCCTTCCAATCCATGCTCCTCTGTCAACTGGCCCCTCCATTTTTCCCTTTCCAGCATTTCCCCTCTCTGCCTGAGGCCTGCTCTGCAATCCATTTCCATCCATGCCCATCTGTCCCCTCCATTCATCCCTATCCAGCAATTCCCCTCTCCCTGAGTCCTGCCCTTGCAATCCATGCCCATCCATGCTCATCTGTCACCTGGCCCCTCCATTTTTCCCTATCCAGCAATTTCCCTCTCTCCCTGAGTCCTGCCCTCCCAATCCATGCTCCTCTGTCCCCTGCCGCCTCCATTCATCCTTTTCCAGCAAGTCCCCTCTCGCCCTTCCATGATCCCCCCCCCCTCGCATCCATGCTACGCTCTCTCCCATGTCCCAGCCTGGCCCGCCCTCTTCTCCCCCCCCCCCCTTCGCATCCATGCCCCCCCTTCGCATCCATGCCTCGCATCCATGCCCCCCCTTCGCATCCATGCATCCCTTTTTTTTTTTTTATTCTTTTTAACTTTACCTCCGTGGCGGTTCGTGCAGCGAAGCGTCAGGGAAGGAGGCGGCGCTCCCGACGTCTAGCTTTCCCTTCGCTGTGTTCCGCCTTGTTTTGAAGGCGGAACACAGCGAAGGGAAGGCTAGACGTCGGGAGCGCCGCCTCCTTCCCTGACGTTTCGCTTCCGGATTTGTTTGTTTTGTCGCGAGGGCGGGGCAGAGACGGCAGGCTGAACCCTTCAGCCTCAGCCTGGGAGTGACGTCAGATAGCTTCAAGGCTTCAGGCTTCAAGGCTTCAGGCTTCAAGAGGCTTCCGGCTTCAAGCTTCCGGCTTCACAGAACGTTCACGGTGCGTTTTATTATATTAGAAGATAAGTAACTAGACACTTACCCATGGATTCCATAAAGGTTTTCTAAATATCAGCAGCAAAATTTGGGTATGATCCTGAGAGGCGCACATATCCTAATTTATTAACAAGCCAATTAAAACTAATTGGATTCAAACAATCAATTATTGATGTTAATTGCAATCAATCAGTGGTGGTGCACACATCTGGTTGCATGCTATTCTTTAAGCCTGGGCACCCAAATCCCATAAGTGTATTCTGTTATATGGTGTACATAAATTCTAAGTCGCATAGTTGAAAAGGGGATGTGAAATGGGCAGGCAATGGACATTTCTAAAATCTATGTGCATCATTATAGAATGCACCCACTTTGCAGGAGATTCTAAGTATGGTGCCTAAAAAATTGACACTGAAATCAGTGCCAACTAAGCATATTCTATAATCGGCAACTATGCTTAGTTGGTATTTCAGTGCCGATATCTTTGCGCATCCATTTACGTGTAGTTTTAGGTGCACTGAGCCATATTCTATAACTAATTATGATCCCTGTTTCCCAGCGGATCCAACATCATTACCTCTCATACCATGTCGTGCATTCCACTAAGGACTAGATCTAAAATAGTTCCCCCTCTTGTCAGTTCTTGGACCAGTTGCTCCAAGAAGCAGTCATTCATTACATCTAAGAATTTTACCTTCCTAGTGCTCCCTGATGTAGCATTTATCCATTCAATACTGGGGTAATTGAAACCACCAATTATTATAATGTTGCCCAATTTGCCAGCTTTCCTAATTTCTGTAAACATTTGTTCATCTGTCTGTTCATTCTGTCCTGGCGGATGGTAGTACAGGCCTACCTGTTTAATTTTTTACTTCAAACATGGAATTTCTATCCACATGGATTCCACACTGCTGTTTCATATAGCATATTTTGTTTGACTCAATTCCCTCTTTAACATATAACACAACCTCACCTCCAATTTGATCCTCTCGATCCTTGAGATATAATTTGGTGTTGGTGGAATTTGGTGAGGGTGGATGGTAACGAATACTGAACTAGGCCCTGCTGTGCTTTCTAAAGGCTGTCTATGCTGTAGGCTGTGGTTCAAGTTTTAAAACTGTCTCGTTTGTCTGTATTATTTAGATTGTAAGCTCTTTTGAGGAGGGACTGTCTCTCTTTATGTCAGGTGTTCAGCGCTGTGTGTGTCTGGTAGCGCTATACAAATGCTAATAATAATAATAAAACTATGGGGAAAAGGGTATGGAGACCAGTTAATAAAATTTGCTTTTTTAAAATTCTAAATGTCTTTATCAATAAACATACAATACCTTTTTATGCTTTAGATTTTTTTCTGCCATTTTTTGGATGTTTTTTTGTTTTAAAAATGAGACCCTAAGAATCCCTTTTAATAGTAGAAAGTAACCCAAATGTTCCCACTATATAAACCACTGTGAAGACCTTAATGTAGATTATTATTTAGGTCTACTAAAGTGTGAGCCCTCTCGGGTTAGGGAAACACCTAATATACATGAAAGTAACACCTTAGGAAGCAATGAAAAGGTGTGACAAATAATAAAGTTCTATCACTAAATAAAATCTATTTGAACATAAGAATAGCCGTACTGGGTCAGACCAATGGTCCATCTAGTACAGTATACTGTTTCCAACAGTGGTCAATCCAGGTCACAAGTATCTGGCAGAAACCCAAACAGTAGCAACATTCCATGCTACCAATCCTAGAGCAAGCAGTGACTTTGATTAAAATATTTCATCCTATTTGTTTTCAAAGTGTTTCTATGAAACTTCATCAAGTGTTCCCTAGACTTTGCATAAGATAGAAACTTCTGCATTCAAATGACAAGTGGTGATTTGATTAAACAGAAATTAATGGAATGGATTTTTGAAAAGCAATGTGGTGTTTCCTTGAATGTTCTTTTCTTCTAAATGCCTTTGACATATCCTTTGCTTCTTAGAATAAAAAGCCTGAAATGGATAAATCTGTTTCTATAGCGACACAAATTACATTGAAGAAGTGTACTTTCACAATAGGAATCAATTATTATAAATAGTCTCTGTATTAATAAATGAACCCAAACAACTTAGAGACTAAAATTAAAATATATAAAGTCCACTTGCTGGCTTAGTGTCACAGTTCTGAGCACCTAAAAACATTTAAAGGTTTATATATTGAACAAGTTTAATTACCCATATAATTTTCTTTTACAGTATTTTATTTGAGAAAAACATGTATGTACTATATTGTATTTAATCTGAGCTTCTAAATTGCTGTGATGTATTTGAACAATAATGATACCCCTTTTCTACAATTATAATAATGGTAATTTATATTATTCTTGTCAATTCCTCATGTGAGGTTTTCTTTTTATAAATATTTTAAAACTGTTTTTTAGCCTTCTGTGTGCAGCTTTAGACATTTTGTTGAAAGCATCCAAAAACTGAGTAGCAAAAATTACCATTTTCAAACCAAAAAAATGTCTGTTTTTTAATGGCTATTTGCTAGATGTGTTTGTGCTCTGTAAATTTATCTTTTAAGTCCATTAAAAAGAAAAAAAGTTCAAGTGAAAAACGCACAAAATCAAGTAATTGGGATGTAGGAGGAGCCAGCATTCTTGGAAGACTGGGCAGACAAACATCTCAGAAGAGCAGTGGGGCACTGCAGTGGACTTCACATAAAAGCTCCAAGGTACACATTTCACCGCTGTTCCCATTACCCTCCAAGAACTACCAAAAACCTACTGTACCCAACTGTACACCACTACAATATCCATTATAGCTGCATGTGTCACCTATATGTGGGTACTGTAGGCTTTTGGTGGGCTCACACTTTCCACCATAAGTGTTAACAGTTCGGATGGATTATTGGCCTGGGTCCTCTTTTTCACAGTGCACTGCACTTCCCAATAGGCAATTCCAGGATCTGCTTGATGATCTACTAGAACTGGCTACATCATCTAAAACTGCCATAGAGGCTGGTATATACTGTTTACTTTTGGAGGGTGAGAGGGAGTCATTAACCACTGGGGGAGTAAAGGGGGGGCATTCCTTCCAGTGGTTGTCTGGTCATTTAGGGTACGTTTTTGTGGCTTAGTCATTCTAAAAACTGGTCTAGCTCAAAACATCTTAGTTTTACTCCTGGGCATTTTTGTTTTGTTCTATTACGGCTGAAAAATGTCCAAAATAATATACAAACAGCTTAGCTGTATCCTTTCTATTTTGTACAATTTTAATATTAGGAATTCTTTTTTTCTTGCATGTATTTTGTATTAACCTCTGTCACCTAGATCATTACAGAGTTGTCATGAATTAAAAGTTACATGTGATATATATGTGTAGTTATCCTGAAATTGCTGAAATATTACATACAGTAATGTTCTTAATATAGCTGACAACAATAATTGCAACTTTGATTTTTCTATCAATATTAAAGTGGTTTTACTTATTAATTAAATTGCATTCAATTACTTGATTGTTTTATGTGATCAGTTTAGAGCAAGTCTCTCTCATTTATAATTAAAGAGACAAGCTCTATTAACTAGGAAAAAGGCACTCAAAAGAGCAAAAGAGCATAATTAGCAAGAAGTCCAGTTGACTTTCTAGCAAAGTGACTAAAGGTTAATATTTAATGTAATGTCTGCACAGTGTGAATCTCAAAGAGCTGCTACGTTTCTAAAATTAACAGCCCAGCAAAATTTGACAACTAATGAAAGGTCTATGTGCATTAATTTTTCAGATTTATGCCTTATGTCTTTTGGTGCATTGCTACTCTCATTTCTACAGTATTAGCAGATCATTAAGAGCTTGTCTGTTGGCAATATTATTATGAGAATATTTTGTATTACAGCAGCATGTTCATCTCTCGCAGGAATTGAAAAATCTCTACAAAAAACCCAGAGGAGAGGATGAGCTGTCTTCTTTCCTCCTCCAGACTCATTACTCATTCCTCTGACTCAGGGGTTCTCGACCCAGTCCTCAGGATACACCTATTCAATCAGGTTTTCAGGATATCCACAATGAATATGCGAGAGATACATTTTCATGCGCTATCTCCACTACATGCAGATGTATGTTATGAATAGGTGCATCCTTAAACGGGATGAGAACCATTCCTTTAATGTCCATTCTCCCCCTGTTTCTTAGTGCTAACCAGGTCGGTTATATGCCTTTTAAATAAAAGACTCTTATATTTTGATATCCTCCTTGAATCCACCTCACTTTTTTGTTTTGCTGCTCACGTTTGCGTGAGGGACCCTTCCCCCTCCTTTTTTCCTTTATCTCCCTTGCAGTGCATTTTTTCTAACAAAATAGGTGCCGGTACTCAAATGCCAGGCCACCCTTCAGGTGTGGGGTGATCACTGAGGGACCCATTCCACAGTAGCCAGGCCCCCTGCAACCAGTCACAGAACCTATGACAAGGCAGAATTGGTGTGTGGAGAATGAACTCTTTCATTAAAACTTGGGGCCATGGGTCAATTTTAGCAGACAATGAAAAAGGTACCGGTACTCAGTACCCCCAAGTACCCCCTCAAAAAAAGCCCTGCTCCCTTGTAACCATTCCATCCATCTATGAATTGATCGGTTGCAACTGCGACTGTTGCCTCTTCTTTCAAACGTGCTTTTTGAACATTGTAAAAATGTCTTCTGTGGATGCTTCCTACCCTGTCTTTTACCTCTGCAGGCTTGATTTTTCTTTCATGCCCTACCATTCTAGATCTGTTCCAGTCTGGCAAATACCCTCTACATTCCTGACTATCACCTATGTTCCATGGAAGCCGCTATTGAGAAATTTTCCACCGACCCCTTAATGGTCAAGCCCAAGTACCTTTACTGAGTTCTAACCTTCTTTGACCTCTCTGCTGTTTTTCAGAGGAAATTCTGGGAAAAATATGAATTCTCCAGAGGAAAGTGAATATTACTTTGCTCTGTGATAGAAAGGAATTTGTGGTTTCATAAAAACGCAAAGACGTATTAGCTTGTTTAAGTAATCTAAAATCCTTTGACCATAGTTTAAAATTAACTGATACAGCTTGGAACATTAAAAGAAGGTATTAGATAGCAGAGCAGGGCTTAATATCTTTTTGCTATAGTTTTAAATTAACAGTTACAGCCTAGAACATTATAGATGAATATTAGATAGTTAAGCAGGGCTAAATTTGGTATTCTTTCCCGATCTACCCTCCCTAGCACCCACTCACCCCAGGCACCACTCTTAATTTATAGACAGTTATCCCAATTAAGAGGGTATTTTCATCAGCGTGCGATGTACCCTAAAAAACAAATATTTCAAGTTCAGTTGGAAACAAATACAATATTTTATGCCTTTATTTATAAGGCCCTTTAAATTATTTTAGATGTCTCTATTCCTTTAGCAATTGTAAATAATTAAAAACCTTACCAGTACTAAGGATCCTTTTTTGCTATGCTGTGGTAAAGGGGGCCCTGCAATGTCTTCAGCATGTGGATTTGCCAGCTGCTGAGGCCCTATTACCACAGTGGGGTTTTTGTGAAAAAAAGGAAATGGCTGTTCGGTAAGTATAGCAGAAACAAACAGAAGGCAGAAGCAGAATAGACAACCAAACAGCAGCAGAGATCTAAGGAAGGACAAACACTGCAAGAGTTTATCCAAATGTCAATTTTAATGGAAACAGGACCCAACCTGACCAAGTTTCGGAAAAACCTTCTTCAGGGGTCTACAAACAATAATTATCATAAAATCAATAAATATATAAGAAAGATCACCATTAAAATAGATTATATTGAAGAAGAAGAAGAAGAATGCAAACTTATAATATATTCACAGATTCAATACATGTATTGCAATATCCTTTCAACATATACATATTTTTGAGGTTTTTAATATGTTGACAGGCTGTTGTAATACATGCATTGAATCTGTGAATGTATTATGTAAACCTATGTGGTAAAAATTGCCTTATTATTATTATTATTATTATATAATTTATTTTAATGATGTTCTTTCTTACACATTTATTGATATTATGATATTTAATGTTTGTAGACCCCTGATGAAGGTTTTTCCAAAACATGGCCGGGTTGGGTCCTGTCTATTAAAGATGACATTTGGATAAACTCTTACAGTGTTTGTCCTTCCTTGGATCGCTGCTGCTGTTTGTTTGTCTGTGTGGTCAGTATATATTTATTTATTTAGATCCATGATAGGTCTTGGGGGAGAAATTAGATCCATGATAGGTCTTGTACTTGATTATATTTGCCACACGGCCATTTCCTGGGGGAGTCCTTATCGCCTCCAATTTAGGAGGAGGTAGGGGCTCCTGTGCTAACCTGATGGTAACCAGGCAGCACCAAATACCACCAGGTAAGCCCCAGGTGGGGAAAAAAAATTCTGGAGCACTGGAAATTGCATGCAGTGGGGTCAGCACTTCTGGATTGACAGGTGACAAAGCAGCAGTAGCTCTACCACCACTTTGTAAAAGGACTCCTAAGAAGCATTACTATCCAGTCTTTTGCATAGAGGGCAGCAAGTATAATTACCTACCAGGTGGTGAGAGGACCACAAAGTTCCAGGCACCAGCTAGCTCTTTGGGGCAGTACCCAAACCAGGGCCACAAACAAAAGTTTTATTTCATTGAGCTGGGGCCGGGCTTGTAGGGTTTTAAGCCACACTATTATTTCTCTTTATTAGTCCGGAAGTAAAATAATTTCACTCTCACATTTTATCTTCAACAATTCACTTTGCTGAAAGAAGTTTTTGTGTCAACCCAAGACTTTTGGTGTAAAAGTTCTAGCTACTAAAGTAATAGTCTCTTTATAAATCCTAAGGTATTTACATATTTACACATCCAACCAGTCCTACAATACTTGTCCTTTCAGCAGAACAATCTGAGGCTGTGCTTCCTGCTCTTTCTGCGGCAAGCTGTCCCACTGGGCTTTTACCCAGGCGCCGGACTCACTCAGGACCAGACCTTCCAGTTTGTACTTTCCCTCCAGAGGTGCACTTCCATGAGCTGCTGCCTCTGGCACAGAACAGGCTCTTCCTGCTATGCTCCCAGGTTGTTAACCCTTTCTACCCACCCAGATCTCTTTTCTCATTCTTAGTGGGCCTGACCAGGATACCCCCTCTCCTCATGTGTCCTGGCGGGTATAAAGGCTACCAAAGACCATGTGCTCACTAATCCCATCACTTATATCACCTGCCAACTCCACCTCAACTATGACACCTATTGTCAGTTAATCAGAGGGCTTATCACTTTCACACTCATGGTGGTCTCTTTCCCCCAGTGAATCTGGAGAGTTCTGCACTAGTATATGTCAGCATTCGTTGTCTAGGTATGGTCCAGGTTCCAGTTCACAGAGGCAGTGGGTTCGTAGGGGCAGTCGGGTCCAGTTCACAGAGGCAGTGGGTTCCCAAAGAATACACAATCCACACGGGTTTGGATATATATAGAAAGTATATTGTATTTGCACATATATATATATATATATATATATATATATATATATATATATATATATATATATATATATATATATATAGGCTCACAGCACTACAATGCTGTATCTGTGTGTGTGTGTGTAGATGAGAATCAATGAGAGAAAGAAAGGATAGTGGAGTTCAGAGGAAGAGAGACGCTTTGGGGTAGAGCTGGAGAAGAAGGGGGGAGCACAGAAAGAAAGAAAGAAAGAAGAGCCTAAGAAAGCAGAGCCATGTGCAGAGAGAGGGAAAGAGAGAAAAACTGCCAACCCCCAGAGCCCTGTGCTCTGGGGCTCAAGATGGTGTTGTGCAGAGAAAAAGAAAGAGAAGTGAGCTGAGCAGAGCCATGTGCTTCTGCTTTATACCTCAGGAACAGAAAGAGATCAAATAACTTCTTTCCTTCCCAGCCAAACTCCAGTTTAGTTTCCTTGATGCAAGGAAGGTGACTATTTTCACAGGTTGTACCTTTGAAGTCCCTAGTTCTGGAGACTATATGTCTGGCTTCCTTTGTTCTTAGAGAGCCCTGCTCCCAGATAGGACAAAAGGTATGTTAATCAGGAGAAATTGAGAACAAAAGGGCTATCAGCCAGCTGGGAAACATTTGGTCCATTTGCCATCCTTAGTGATTCCAGAAGTCAAAAGCTGGTTTAATTTTAATCTAAGTATGTCAAGCTGGTTTCATATTAATTTAAGTATGTCCAGCAATCTTGACAGTATAGTTATCAACTGAGGAAATTTCCAAACTCAATTTACCAGGGGATTACATGTGAATTTGATGCAAACAGCTCCTTACTCTCAGGCCCAGATGATCAAACGCAAACACAGGTGCTATAGTGCTGAACTAGCGCCCACGTTTGCCTGCGCCCTAGGATCAGGGCCGACGAGTGTGTGTAACAACATGCTCTCCGGCTCTGAACACTAGCCCTCTCTTCTGTTGAGGGGTGGGGGTGTTAGGGGGGCTGGAGGTCCACTCGACCTCCACCTCCCCCAAGTCGGTGTCCAGGAGGGTGTGGAGGCTTGGGGACACTAGGCTACCAGGGCCTTGCCTTTTTTTTTTGGGGGGGGGGGGTCCTGAATAATTGACAGGTCCAGGCTTTTTTTTGACAGCCTGGACCTGTCAAACAAGTGTAGGAGGATTGTGCCTGAGTACATTCCCAGGCACAATACTCCTGCACTTTTCTCCGATGATCAACGCTAATAACATGACTAAATTTTTATGTTATTAGCGTTGATCATTGGGGAGTTAATCCCCTGCACTGTTCCAGGAACAGTGTGGGGAATTGATCATCGGGGCCTCAGAGAATATCTGATCTCCTTAGGCTAGAGTAGCAGACTTGGAAGGGCTGAGAAAGATGGAGAGGTATATAAAGGAGACCTACTGGGACATAGTAAAGTGGTACAAGAAAATGCAAGCTCTAGCTCTAAAACATTCACAGTAGCTCATGTGCAATTATATTTTTTGATAAAGAGAAAAGCCCTCAGAAACCTGTGACACTCAGTCTTAGGTTTAAAACACTGTTACTAAGTTTGTAACGTTGTATACAGTGTTTAGTTTCTATCATAGGGCAAAAACTCTTACTTGTGCTTTTGAAGCACTAGATTGGCAATGGCAAAGTGCTGCTAAACTAAATGTGCTTGAATGAAACTTCATTTGAAGGAGCACTTAACTTTTATGGTCAAGCAATCAGGACCCAGCATGAAGTCTTTGAAGTTCGAAGGGGCCTCCGTTTCACTCTCAAACGGCTTCCTCAGGAACTATGCTTTATGCTGGCAGAAAGAAACATTAAGTCAGTGTACAAGCACTTGTCATTAGCATTTCTTTTTTTTTTTTTGCTACAACTACAACTCCTGGTGCACTTACTTTTAATCTTGAAATCTCCGTTTTCAAAATGGCGCCGACAAGGTCAGATGCTCTCAGCTCTAATTATATACACTCCCCCACTATGTTATCTTAAAGGCACACTACCTTCCAAACAGGGCCGTGCCAACATGGTAAGCAGGGTAAGCATGGCAGGGGTGCACCACCCTCTGGGGGGCGCCTCCGCACCATGCTCACCTCGCTTGCCCTCCCGCTCCCATTGTTCAACTGCATGCCCTCTTCTCCCCCCCCCCAACATCCTTTTTCTTATTTTTTCTTTTTAAATTTACCTCCTTGACGGTCCAGCAGCACAGCGTCAGTGAAGGAGGCGGTGCTCCCAATGTCTCTAGCCTTCCCTTTGCTGTGTTCTGCCTTCTTCTGACGTCAAGGAAATGACGTCAGAAGAAGGCGGAACACAGCAAAGGGAAGGCTAGAGACGTCGGGAGCGCCGCCTCCTTCACTGACGCTGCGCTGCTGGACCACCACGGAGGTACATTTAAAAAGAAAAAAAAGAAAAGGGATGTTGGGGGGAGAGAAGAGGGTGGGCAGTTGAACAATGGGAGCGGAAGGGCAGGGGAGAGAGGAGCATGGATGCAAAGGGGGGGGGGAGAAGAGGGCGGGCCAGGCCAACTGGGACATGGGAGTGGGAGGGCAGGGGAGAGACGAGCATGGATGCGAAGGGGGAGGGGAGAAGAGGGCGGGCCAGGCCAACTGGGACATGATGGGAGCGGGAGGACAGGGGAGAGAGGAGCATGGATGCGAGGGGGGGGGGTCATGGAAGGGAAAGAGGGGAATTGCTGGATAGGGATTAATGGAGGGTGACAGAGGAGCATGGATGGGAGGGGCAGGGCTCAGGGAGAGAGGGGAATTGCTGGATAGGGAATTAGGGATGAATGGAGGGGACAGAGGAGCATGGATGTGAGGGCAGGGCTCAGGGAGAGAGGGGAATTGCTGGATAGGGATTAATGGAGGGGGACAGAGGAGCATGGATGGGAGGGCAGGGCTCAGGGAGAGAGGGGAATTGCTGGATAGGAATGAATGGAGGGGGACAGAGGAGCATGGATGGGAGGGCAGGGCTCAGGGAGAGAGGGGAATTGCTGGATAGGGATGAATGGAGGGGGCAGGGGACAGATAGGCATGGATGGATATGGATTGCAGGGCAGGGCTCAGGGAGAGAGGGGAATTGCTGGATAGGGATGAATGGAGGGGGCAGGGGACAGAGGAGCATGGATGGGCATGGATGGGAGGGCAGGGCTCAGGGAGAGAGGAGAAATTGCTGGACATAGAGGGGTGGGAAGAGAGATGAAGGAGATGAAATGAGGGAAAAGGAAGAGAGGAGAAAAACTGCACATGGATGAAGAAAATAGGCAGAAGCTGAGGACCAGAAATGAAGAAGAAAGGAGGAAAGGAAAGGAAAGAAATAAATGGAAAGGAAGCCCTGGAAACGGAGTTAAGAGGACAGATAGCAGCAGAATCAGATACTGGGCCAGCATGATCAGAAAAAGAAAGTCACCAGACAACAAAGGTAGAAAAAAATCATTTTATTTTCATTTTAGTGTTTGGAATATGTCCACTTTGAGAATTTACATCTGCTATCTTATTTTGCAATGTATAGCAATTTGTTTCTAAGAATATTGCTGACAATTCCTGTCAGTGTGGCAAGTGGTGAGCAATCATGTTCACGGGGGGGGGGGGGGGGGGGAGGGGGAGGAGCGCTGCTGCCGCCGCCGCCAACTGATAGTCTGCAGGGGGGGTGCCAACTGATAGTCTGCAGGGGGCCGCCAGAGACCCTAGGCACGGCGGCCCTGCTTCCAAAGAGGAATTCTAGTAAAAGACATACCAGTCTATTGAGCTATTCAACCCACACGGCTCAACTGATTTCAATCTGAATATCCATTGTGCTTCCTTATGTTGTAATAGGAGCTTTCTATTTCCACCTCTCTTTAATGGTTCTATTCTGTCTATTGCACAGCATTTTAGATCCTCAAATGAATGCTTCATTGATATACAGTGCTCTACTAATGGTTCCTTAATAACCTTTCTTTTGATGTTGGATTTATGTTCCAACAGCCTGATTTTCAAAGCCCTCGTTGTCATACCAATATACACTTTCTGACAGGGGCACGTTATTGAATAGATTACATAATCAGACTGGCAGTTTGTGAATTTAGTGAGCCTGAATTCTTCATCTGTGATCCTGTTGTAAAAAGATTTTGTTTGAATAGTGCAACAACAGATCGAGCACCTTCCACCTTTGAAATGCCCTATGGTTTTAACTATTCTTCTGTTGTCTCTTGATTCCACTGGGCTCACTATGTCCCTTAAATTATTTCCTCTAGCAAAGGCTATATGTAAAAATTTTTCTTGGAAAACCGGATTAGTCTGCAGTATTTCCCATCTATACTTAATTATACGCGCTATATGGGGACTAGCTTCATTGTATTTCATGACCATTGTTAAGGTGTTAGTGTCCTTATCTCTCACCACTGGGTGGCAGAGTAGAAGCTCCCTATTATTATATTTGGCACGTTTGTAAGCTTTGTTTAGAGTTCTTAATGAATAGCCTCTGTTCATGAGATCAGTTTTCAGGATCTTTGCTTGTGCTTTAAAGCTGGAAGTTGTTTTACATATTCTTCTCAATCTTAGAAACTGTGAAAACGGCAAGTTGTTTTTCAATGTATATGGATGACAACTAGTGTTGTGCAAAAAAGTATTCCTATCTGTGTCCTTCTTATGGACACTCGTTACAAATTGCTGGTCCTGTAACGTAACTTCTACATCCAGATAGTTGATGACTGTATGGGAATGTTGCTCTGTGAATTGTATGTTGGGATGGCAACTATTGATCCACTTCATAAAACCAAAAAGTTGTTGTTCTGTGCCCTCCCAAAGCATGAAAATGTCGTCGATAAATCTCCACCAGCACTTGATTAATTCATGAAAGGGTGAATTAGCAATCCATTCATTTTCAAAGTTAGTCATAAATAAGTTGGCAATAGATGGAGCAAATGTAGCTCCCTTAGCTACTCTGCTAATTTGAAGAAAAAATTTGCCTTCAAACATAAAGTATTAGTTTACCAGTGCTCTAGCTATTACTGCAATTGTGAGTAGTTTTCCAACATAGTAAAGTGGTCCCACCTTTAGTATGGCAGCCTTTATACTGCCTTGGAGGAGCGGGGACATCTGAAAGGAAGCATCATCTTGGAGAGGCAGGAAGTGGCGTAGCCAGACAGCCAATTTTGGGTGGGCCTGAGCCCAAATTGGATGGGCACAACATTTTTTCTGCCCCTGTCCTACTCCCACATGTTACCCCCACATTTCACCCTCTCATCCACCCCCATGTTCAACCTCTCTTTCCTCCTCCCTCTCTCCTTCTGTCCACATCACTCTCACTGTCTCCCTTCCTTGTGCCCTTGGTCCAACATCTCTCTCATTCTTCCTTCTTCTTACCCATACAGCATCTCTCCCTCTCTCCTACTTTGTTCTATGTCCAACATCTCTCTCTCTCTCTCTCTCTCTCTCTCTTCTGCATCTCTCCCTCCCTCCCACTCCACATCCAGCATTTCTTCCTCTGTCTCCCCATGCATCTCTCCCTCCCCCTCCATCCTCATGTCCATTTCTCCCTCTCTCACCTCTACCCCCCTGTGCAGCATCTCTTCCTTTCTCCATCCCATGCAGCAGCTCTTCCTCCCACCCCACCTCCAACAGTTGTCTCCCCCAACCCATGGAGCATCTCTCCCTCCCATCCCATGTCCAACTTTCTCCCTCACTCCTTAGCCCCCTGTGCAGCAACTGCCCCTCCCACCCCACCTCTCTTTCCCTCTCATCCCAAATAATTATTATTTCTTACCTACACCCCATGCAGCATCTCTTCCTCCCTCACCTCAAAAAATTAATCCTCTCTTCCCTCCCCATGTGCAGCACCTCTTTCATCCCCTCCCCTCCCTGCAGTTCTTTACCTTTGTTGTGATCCTTTATTTGAATCTCCCCTCCCCCTTCCCAAACATTTATCACATCAGCTTGTCCTCCTGTCCTGCTCCTACTTCAAGGAACTTCAGCGTCTTCCACTGCGCGGTGCCTGCTGCCTGAAATTTTTCTCCCCGCTGCTGCCTCGGTCCCTGCAGCATTCTTTTTTCCGCCCGTCGCCGGCAGCACTACGATTCACACAGGCTGCTCCACTCCCCCTTGCCGCGTCCATCCGGCCCTCTCTGATGCACTTCCTGTTTTCGTAGGGCCAGATGGACGCTGCAGGGGGGAGCGGAGCGGCCTCTGTGAATCGTAGCGCTGCCAGCGATGCCGACGAGCGAAAATAAAGAATGCTGCAGGGACCAGGGACCGAGGCAGCAGTGGGGAGAACAATTTCAGGCAGGCAACACTCCTGGACCAGACCCAAAAGCAGCGATGTTGTTAGGTTGGGGCTAGTTAGGGTGGGCGAACCTGGAGCAAAAGTGGCTGGGCCTGGGCCCATCCAGGCCCACCCCTGGCTACGCCCCTGCTGTAGCCAGGACCTGTCTTCCAGGGTATGCAATATCTAATTGCACTGAGGATATGTCTCCAGGGACTTACATTGTAACATAGAGGGGCATAATCAAACAGCGCCAGCCAAAGAGCAGTCTCGAACCGTATTATCGAAAAAGATGGCCGACCATCTTTTGTTTCGATAATACGGTTTGGGCCAGCCAAATGTCAGAGATGGCCGGCATCAATTTTCACCGATAAAGGAAACTAATGCCAGCGATCTCAAACCCAGCCAAATCCAAGGCATTTGGTCGTGGGAGGGGCCAGCATTTGTAGTGCACTGGTCCCCCTGACATGCCAGGACACCAACTGGGCACCCTAGGGGGCAATGCAGTGGACTTCAAAAATAGCTCCCAGGTGCATATCCCTTACTTTGTGTGCTGACCCCACCCAAACTCACTGCCCACAACTGTACACCAGTACCATAGCCCTTAGGGATGAAGGGGAGCACCTAGATGTGGGTACAGTGGGTTTGTGGTGGGTTTTGAAGGGCTCACATTTACCACCACAACTGTAACAGGTAGGGGGGGATGAGCCTGAGTCCGCCTGCCTGATGTGCACTGCACCCACTAAAACTGCTCCAGGGCCCTCATACTGCAGTGATGGAGCTGGGTATGACATTTGAGGCTGGCAAAAAATATTTAAAAAGTTTTCTTTTAGGTGGGAGGTGGTTGGTGGTGGTCATTTCTGAGATGGACATCCTTGGTTCCCATTATCACTGAAAATCGGGGACGACCATCTCTAAGGTTGACCTAAATGTTGAGATTTGGGCATCCCCAACCGTATTATCAAAACGAAAGATGGACGCCCATCTTGTTTCAATAATACGGTTTTCCCTGCCCCTTCATCGGGACGTCCTGCAAGGAAATCCTCAGGAAAACTTGGGCGCCCCTTTTGATTATGCCCCTCTCTGTCATTGCCTGCCTGGTGGAAAGATGGTAGACCTCAAACCACAAAGAGGTATAAAGTTAACAACCAATCTATATAAAAAAAATCACTTCATATGCACCATGTTCAGCTATGATATTAGCTAAAAAAAAAAGTACTTCAATTCTATTAACCTGTTTCAAAGTTAATAAAAACAGGGAGGAAAAAGACCCAGACAGTACAGGACATTTTCAATTCAAACTTTGTATGTAAGCCTGCTGCATAGATCATTGACAGAAAAAAGCTCTCCAATCAGAATATTTAAGCATTTATTTCCTAATTCTGTTGTCAATTTTGTAGGCTTCCAGCACCATATTTGCACCCACAGGACATTACTTTGTCCTCTGATTGATGAGGTATTGTAGTTGAACATAAAAGCTCACGATTATTAAATAATGCATGTTGATATGCTGTCTTTACCATTGTTTTAGGGCAACCCCTTTGGGATAGTTGCGTTTCATTACCTGAACTTGAAGTTTATAATCATCATCTGTGGAACCCAATCGTTTATACCCCAGGAAATGCAATAATGGAAGACTGTTCTTTAATGCATCTGGATGACAACTACTGTAGTGAAGAAAAGTATTCCTAGCTTTTAACCAGGATTAATGCACTGGTCTTTCCAACTCTCTTGTTTTGGATTTGGCCCACACATATTTGTCAGTTCCATAGCTGCATTTACATGCATAACCTGCAGTATATTATAAATAGCCCCCGTAAATGTTGGCCCCACCTCTGACAGGCCCATGCTCTTTCTTTGTGAACACTCCCTAACAATTATGCACCAAGCCATTTTGCACATAATTATAGAATTGCGGTTAAGCATGATATTACTATATACATGCATAAGTGTACACTTATAGAAATTGGCAGTATTCCATAAATTTTAGTTTGTAAATGGTACTTAAATTTATGTGCGTTAAGAAAACATTATCGGCCATGCAGCCAAATTAGTGTGCACAACCTAAGGCCCCATTTATAGAATTTCGGGGAAAATGAGAAGGATAAAAATGTGAGCAATTTACCCAATGAATAGAACTGTTTAAATGCAAAATAGGGGAGAGGTAAGTCAGGAGAGGTTGTGTGAAGCTGCAGACTGAACACACTTGTAGGTGAGAAGATCCAAATGTGGAAACAGCTAGGTTTCCAAATACAGAAGTGAGAAAAGGCATCATCATAATGACATTGGAGGAAGAGAAGTCATACAGATGACTTTTGAATGGACTATATTAGAGAGAGACAATTTAGTAGGTATGAGTTGTCATTTACAAAGACAATGGATAGGTTAATGGCATGGAAAGGAACAGAAAGAAACACATTTTTGGATAGATTCAGTAAATTGCACTTAAAAATCAGTCATCAGAAAACAACATGGCAAGGAATCTGCCAAATACAACATGGAAAATATAAAACCTGGAGGCAGATAATATGAAAAGGTAGTCTTTAATGAAGTGAAAATGCTTCCAGGTCAAAAACATCTGTGCCCGACACTTCACCTAGTCTGGTCCAGCACAACCCCCCCCCCCCCCCCCCCAACCACCAAAAAATATCTCAGCTGCGGGAAAACGCTTCTTTCCACCTTGGCAGTCTGCAGCAGGCATGCACTGAAAACTGAATATGCGCAGATGCCGGTATTGTGGAGAGTAGCGTTTTCTTTACCATCAGGGGGAAGACTTCAGCTGGCAGAGCTTGGGATCCCCACTAGCTACCGCTAAACGTGTGTTACTGTTGGGTGGGCCTGAGCGCTAAGTGGGTGAGCCCTGGCCCACTGAGGCCCACCTGTGGCTACGCCACTGTTCTTGAACCTGGAGGCTTATAGTTTAGTTTGTAGTCACTTATCCTGTATTTGCGTTTGAATACATAATTTGAACTAGTGCTTTTAGAGAGAATTAAAGCATGTCAGTGTTCTATGATGATGTATATATCTAGTCACGTCTTGAAAACACTCATCAATTTATATTCTTATCTGAGTATAACGCTGCACAAATAACATTCTTGCTGCCGTTGTTATAAACTGTGGTGTTTTGTAGAGACTGTGCATATTCCTTCACTGTGTAGGAATCAATAAAAGTCCAGTAGTAAGTATATTGTTGCTCTAGAGCCCAGTGTAATATTTATTTTATAGCACTGTCTTTTCATAGGTGTTAGGGCTGTTATGGTGTGATAAGTTTCCTGTATAGGTTTTGAGTGCCTTTTCAGGGTCTTGTGTTATTTTGCAAAGTGCCTGGGCCTTTCTGAAAGCAGGCTGCTTTAAAGAAAGGACTTTCAATCCATTCTACAGTTTGTTTAGAGTTGCTGGACAGTTGTTTAGTCCAAAAACAGGTACTGTTGGGCCTTAACTCAGCATTTGATAAAACATCAGATAAGAAAGACTAAAATAATGATGTGTCCAACAACCTCAACAGGCATTGCACTTTGTGGGGGGAGGGGAGAATGACAGATTGTTGCCCAAGCTATTATTTGGATTTTGCTCATACCTTTTTCAGTAGTAGCTCAAGTTGAGTTACATTCAGGAACACTGAATATTTTTCTAAGTTTGTACCTAAGGAAATGGAGAGTTAAGCAACTTGCCCAAGATTGCAAGGAGTAGCAGTGGGATTTGAACCAACTGGAGTTCAAGACTGGTGCTCTAACCACTAGGCCACCCCTCCTTGTACTGTCATGTATTATGTTTCTGTTCCATTGTGTCCTCAGAGATCTAGACATCATAAGTTGATATGTGCACATTCTCAAAACAGTGCTGCTGCTGCTTGTAAATATACTAAATTCTGTGATCCAAATTGTTAAGAATACTTTTTACTTTGTAGTAAAAAAAAGTTTTTTTAAGAGCTGTATTTTATTACTTTTACTTGAGGGCTTTTTTTTTGGGGGGGGGGGGGGAATAAGACTTTCTGCTTTTACTTCATTACTTTTGAAGCCAATGCTTTTACTTTTATTTAAGTACTTTAAAAAGTAATGGACCCATCATTGGTGGTTAGTATTTCTTAAATGACATCATGGATATTGCATTTTATAATATATTAATTACAGGAGAGTGTACATCAGTGGTGACATCAGAATTGTCACCGTCATTACTTTTTTCTAAAGCATAGCTGGAAAAGATAAATATTCAAGTAGATTGAACTGTTTTCAATTTCTTTAAGAACACGGTTTGGTGAAATACATTTCTGATAGAATGACAGAAAACACTTCATCGGTGAAGTAATTACATTTATTTTTCATTTTTCAGGAACTTTGCTGTGGAAGCAGCTGCCAACATTAAGTAATTTAAATCAGGTAAGTTTTCAACACAATTTTCTTTTGTTACTTAACTACCACCAATTCCCTGCCTGCTTTCTTCAGGGAAAGCAATTTACTATGAGCTATTTACTCAATTAAGTGAAGTAAGAATTAAAATGTGTTAACTGCTTGCTCATTTCAGTTCCTCTTTCATTTTTTAAATATAATTTATCTTCTTATTTCTCATATTTCTGTGAGTGGCATGCATAGGCAGCATAATAAAGGTGGGTGGAGGTGGGGGGACGTCGACAATATTATTCCCTACACATCAGCAACTGAAAAGCTTAGGGTGAAGCTAGAGAGTTGTTTTTTTTTTTTAAACTTCCAGTCAAAAAACTGTTCCACTTTTGAAAGCAGGCTTGCTCATGATCAATAAACTCACTTTTCCCTTCAGTTTCTTACTTTCTTTCTTTTTTTTTAACACATTCTGCTTTAATTTTACACATACCTCAGGTTAATCCAGAATGCTTTAATGGAGTTTAGAGGAGGTCACACCCTTTATCTTCCAATACAGCCATTCTCAACCCAGGCCTCAGGGCATACCTAGTCCCATCAGGTTTTCAGGATATCCTCAATGAATATTCATGAGTTAGATTTGCATGCAGATCTATCTCATGTAAAGTCATTGTGGATATCCCGAAAACCGATGGGACTAGGTGTGTCCTGAGGACTGGGTTGGCAGATCCTGTTCTAAAATACTAGTGGAACTTGAAATGTCCTGACTTGGACATTTGAATTATGATTTGAACATCCTGTCCTTTTACTAAAGGGCTTTAAACTCTTAATGTAGCATTAGCACAGAAAAGCAGGCCTTTTGCCTAGTTTTGCATTCTGAACACACATACAATATTTTTATAAAATAGTAATATAAAGGGGGCATCATAGGCCCAGCATGCAGCAATGGTCAAAAAGTAAACATTTGCTGTTATTTGGAACAAATTCTAACACTGGGAAAAACCCCTTAACTGATTGACTTTGATGAACAAATTCTACATAAAATTAGTCCTAAGCAGATGTTTTGAATTCACTATGTTTTGATCAGTCATCATCATTTTTTAAAATTTATTTAGCAGAGCTACAGTAAAGGTCTCCCTGCGGAGAATCAAGTGAAGAATAAGAACTTGCAAATCTTGAATTTCCCTTTGTTCCCTGCCGTCACTGGAGATACTGTTTAGACAATATCTGAAGGAAGTATTAATGTTATCAGAATCTTACAAAATAATGATTTCTTCTTATTGTTTTCTGAAAAATGTTGTACAAGACACAGAATGAACGTGGGGCTGATACAAATGGTCCATTGGAATCTTTCAATTTGACTAAATTTTTAGAGATTTCCGAAGACCAATTTTCAGAGTGTTAAGATTGCAGTTATGAAGTCTTATTTCAAGAAGAAAGATGACCTATTCTGTGGTGGAAAATTCCAGATTTCTCCAGATGTGCCTAGAGTCACACATTATTCTACAAAGCTTTTCTTAAAATGAAGCCGCAGTTGGTGCAAGTTTCTTTTTGAAGTTTCCCTAAAAGTGCTTAGTAAAATGTCTTGATTTAAATTATACTTTAAAAAAATCCAAGTCAATTAAAGTGTTTTTGTTAGATAAAGAAGCTAAATGATTATTTGTTTATTATCTAAATTGCCAGTTAGATGGCGTGATTAGTTTATAAAGTGTCTAAATTTGATTAGGTGCAGATGTGCAATGTTGAGTTGCAGATTTCTCTTTTTATGTCTATTTCTATTTTCCTTTATTACCTCTTCATTCTCCGCAATAATGTGGACTTGCTTTTTTCTTGCTTGCTGCATTATGATGTAATTGTAGGTAAGATTTTGAAAATATTCAAATTAAAAAAAATAGAGTCAGGTGGTTATTTTAGAAGCTTTGTTATTGTTTTGGATGTCTGAAAACTGGCAGTTAAATGTCCGTATTGCATAGATGTCCAAATCCCAATTTGACAAAGGCAGGACATGGAGATCTAACACTGCAAGGGGGCATGGTGTCCAACTCCAAACATAAAAGGTGAAGGGATGTCCATGTAAAAAAAAATGGATGTTGTTATTTAGACCTGGCACTTGTCACATACAGTCAACAGAAAGGTGCTGTGATTGAACAGCTGTCCACTGGAGGGATTAAGGAATGACATCTCCTTAATCTCTTTGCGGCCCTTTTACTAAGCTACGTAAGCATCTATGCATGCCCAACGTGCACAAAAATGGAGTTACCACACGGCTACCACGTGGCCCTTGCAGTAATTTCATTTCTGGCGTGCATCCGCTCTGCATGTCCGAAAAATATTTTTATTTTTTGGCGCGCATCAGCTACGCACGTCAAGTGGCATTTGGTGCACATAGGTCATTACCACCCGGATACCGTGTGAGACTTTACCACTAGGCCAATGGATGGTAGTAAGGTCTCAGACCCGAAATGGACGCACGGCAATTTTCATTTTGCTGCACGTCTATTTTCAGCAAAAAATTTAAAAGGCATTTCTTGCAGGTGCGCTGAAAAATGATTCTGCATGCGCCCAAAACACACGTCTACACTACCGCAGGCCATTTTTCAGCACACCTTAGTAAAAGGACCCCTCAGTGGTTGCTGTCCCCCTCACTCACCCCTGAATGTGAAACTGGCAAGGGATACCAGGCTCTATGACAGCTTCAGATATTATGGACATTCTTTACCGAGCAGCAAGTAGGTCTGTGGAGTAGCTTGAAGGTTAGTGCAGTGGGCTAAGACCCAAGGGACCCAAGTTCAAACCGCACTTCAACACTTTAGTTTTTTTAATTGTTATTCCTGTAAGGACAGAAAAATATCTACTGCACCTCAATATTTAACACACCTATAAGCTTGGAGGCTATTGAAGTGGTGTGCACTGCCCAAGTACCATTGGGTACGGTCCGATGCTACAAAAATAAATAAATTTTTGTAGCACCGGAAATGACGGTGCAGTGGGGGCAGGAAGTACTGCCGGGCTGCTGCGGTAGCCTGCTGGTACTTCCGTTATAGTGAGCGGTAAGCCCGCATTGGGCTTACCGCTGCTTAGTTAAAGGGGCCCTTAATGAGCTATCATCAAAGACCTATACAGAGGCATTATCACCTCCTTGCTCTTGCTAGCCATTCCTCTCCATATGCACACAAGCATTCTTCTCGCTTTTGCCATTGCCTTTTCTACTTGTTTGACCATCTTAAGATCATCAGCAAGAATCACCCCCAGGTCTCATTGTTCTTTCATGAACAGGAGTATTTTACCCTCTATTTTCACTAGTTGATGATTGCTCTGTTGGACTCCTCATTTGTAAAATGAACACATTTAGAGAAGTACCCTGTGGCACAATTTAGGGCCTCTTTTATCAAACCTGTTTCTACTACCAAAATGATTTCTGTGATCTGAGAAAGTGTGCCAGAGTCTGCAGTCTTTCCATCACTATTGCCTGACTGTCATCTTCCATCCTGGGCATGACAGCTCACTATTCCTATGGGTCCTGTTGTAGATAAGTCGAGCTGAGCTATAGTAAAAGAATCCCTAAGTGGGTCTTTTACAAAAGTGTGCTAGCGTTGTTAGTGCACGCTTAAAATAAGCATGTACTAAATGCTAGAGATGCCCATATATCCCTATGGGCATCTCTAGTGTTTAGCGCGCTAATAATGCTAGTGCGCCATAGTAAAAGACCCCCTAAGTGTTTATTTCAAGTTTTCACGTCTATTACATTGACTGATTCAGTTCAAATTATAACTCAGGAATTGCAACCTGGAGCACAGGAACTGGCTAATTAATTTCAGTTAAAGATTAACACTATTAGACAATGTTTTAAACCTCAAGTATATTTCCAACATATCTCCACTTAGATGAAGGGGAAGAGAACTGAATTTATGTTGATTTGTCAGCCAGAAGAACAAGAGGCAGGAAGATAAAAAGAGATGCCCAGCTCCCCAGTTCTACCCAGAACATATTCCTTATAACCCCATCCACCAAATTTGCTTCTCGATTTATATCCTGTGCTCTGTCAGGTGGGACCCATCACATATCAACTGAAGTTACCTGCTACTCTGCGAATCCACAACACAACAAGTGTCCCTTCTAAAACCCCTCATTCTGAGATGGAAAGGCAGGGCACTTCCAGCAACCATTCCTGTTGACGCTGATCCCAATGCAGAGTTCGAAGACCAGAACATCCTTGACTCCCAGAAAATATGGGGAAGGTTCCAATACCTCATTGCCTGGAAGGGTTACGGTCCTGAGGAGAATGCTTGGAAACCTGTTAACCAGGTTCATGCCCTAGCCAGGTTCATGCCCCAGTGCTCCTCAGAATATGTCATCATATGTTTCCTCTCAAAACCAAGCCTGGACCCAAGATGGGGGGGGGGGGGGCTTTCAGGAAAGAGGTATTGTCATGGGTATGGCTGTGCTTCGGCCTTCTTCACTCACCTCATTCTTCTGATGGGTCATCCCACAGCCTCTTTGGAGGTTCAGAGGCCTCCCCACCATGGTATACCACTTGTGCATTCGTCTCCTGTGCCTTGGGGTACCCCTCAGGCCCCGCATCCAGCCTGCTGCATCGCAAAAGCAGGAGCTGGTGCACTTAGGTGCATGTGTGTGACAAAGAATATACTTTAAATGGTCAGAAGCCAGATGCAGAGCTCAGTGTCTCTTGATGATATCATCCGGATGGAGACATTTAAGGCAGCTGATCTCCGTCAGCTTGCCTTCACAACAGATCATCCTGCTTGTCTTAGCACTCCTGTCTCCAGCTCTGGTTGCTGTCTCCAGCCCTGGTTTCTATCTCTAGCCCTGGCTGCCATATCCAGTCCTGGATCCTGTCTATAGGCCTGGTTGTCATCTCCAGTCCTGGTTGCTGTCTCCAGTCTTGGTTCCCGTCACCAATCCTGGGTGCCATTTCCAGCCTTGGTTCGCTTCTCCAGTCCTAGTTCCCGTCTCCAGCCCTGGTTCCCATTTAAAGTCCTGGTTCCTGTCACCAGCCTTGGTTTCTGTCTTCATCCCTGGTTCCTGTTTCCAGCCTTGGTTCCTGCTTCATCCCAGGCCCCAGCTCTGCCAGGTCCGCTCCCAGTGCTCTTTTCAGAGCCATCCCATGTCCCGGTTCTGCCAGGTCTGCTCCTAAGGGCTCTTTTCAGAGCCACCCCAGGTCTCAGTTCTTCCAGGCCTTCCCTCAAGGTCTCTTTTCAGAGCCATCCCTGGTACTGGTTCTGCCAGGTCTGCCCCCAAGGGTTCTTCTCAGAGTCACCAGAGCCTCTACTCTATTTGCAATGACTTGGCTGCCATCAAATTAGACCCTCCAGACCATCAGGGCCTGGTCACGGTCCAAGGGCTCACCCATCACGAAGCATGACACTCTAACCATTCAGCTACTGTTCCACATGGGAATGTGGGTAGCCATATTATAATATGGACATTTCTATGCTGCCACACAAGCATCCATGTTCTTTGTTTTGCCCCATTCATCATTTGGACATTTCAATTTGTAAAACAGAAGTTCATGCTGAGCATAGCCAGAGCTTGGGCGTCCATTTCTCATGGATTTTAGAACAGGTTGTATGTCAGCAGATCCTGTTCTAAACTACATCAGAAATTGATGTCTATGTCTGATATACAGACTTGGACATCCATATTTCTATATTTTGAGTTGGATGACCTTTCTAAAATGTCACTCCACACTTCTTAGGCAGTTTAGCATATTTCCTGCTTTAGTATATATTCAATTATGACAATACTCTGGATTAGTCTGACAGCTCCATGGAGTGTGTACTTTCTAATTATCTGATATTTATCTTCTTTGGGGTCATGCTATCAGAAAACAGATGTGAATGTTTTTGTTTTTAATAAATGGACACAATTTGATGGTTTTATTAAGCAATCCTTTTGTTTTAATTAGCTTTCTGGAGAATAGACCTCTTCCATGCATCATGATGCCAAATAGCTTTGTAACACATTAATTTATGCCAAAAATAAACATATTTCTTAGAAATGAGTTATTAAGCAATATACTGTAACATACTCTGAAGATACATTACAGAAAACACTTGGCCTTCACTATTATTATTTATATTCTAGCAGCTCTCATCCTTGAGAGGGCAACAAACTACTTTAGTATTCAAAATGTCCGCCATGAATTATAATTGTATAAATTTGCATGCATTTTATTGATGAACCAGGTTGATTTGCATATTTTAAATCCATTTTATTAACCCTCATAACCAAAGGTCAACGGTAGTTAAACTTTGATCCTGCACTTTGCTCTCTTTGTACTAAATATTATTCAGGGTTTTTTTTTTCTTTTTAATTACATTTAGGCCAAGTCATAAAGACACGAAAACATTATTATTAGCATCCTGGTCATTAACAGACTGAAATTCAAAAGGTTTGCGACTTAACTGTGTATCAGTCAGATGAAATTTCAGGGTTAAAATTCTAACTCTGTTGATGGGTTAAAATTTTCACTGAAAAGTCAGAAGGTGAACAAACTTCACCTAGATTTAAAAAAAGAAAAATTCAATTCTGGGGGTGTTTCTGGGGTTGCAAATTGCAATTTCTCTTGTTTACTCAGTGCTGATGTTCAGTGCTGGTCAACATAAGTTAACCAGATATCTCTGAATAGATAAGTAGCTAACCTAAAGTTAACTGAAAACTTTATTCCGTTATCTTAATCCAGGTTTGTCTAGACCAGGTATATATATACATGATGTTCGGAAAAAAAACAGGACTTTTTCTATAGCCCAAAAACATCCAACTGTATCAGAAACTTCTGCCTGAAATTGGAGATATTTCTTAGTTTTCCGAGCTGGCAAAACAGTCATGCTCTTAATTAATAAAACCACAGAATTCATCGGGCCAACAGCTCAGTGGCATTGAAGACTTTGGAAATGTGTCAAGGTTGAAGGACGACACTTTGAACACAAATTATGAATTTATTAAGAACATTATCCTAATGTATTTTCAAGAGTCAAACTAAGGGAAAGATTAACTCATGTTATATGCCACAGGACCCATTTTATTCCTATGGGCTGTGTTGCACATAACACACGTTAATCTTTAGTAAAAGACTCCCTAAATGTTTAAACAGTTGCAAAGTATTTTGAAACTATGTAAGGGGTGCCTTTTTGGAGACACTGAGTAGATTGAATATCCAGAAAATGTGGACCAGATAGTTTTCTGGTTAATTTTTCCATGTATCAGCTTTTGAATATTAACCTCTGAGGGGTCAATTTTCAACAAAAGAGTGCTTACTTAAGCTTATTTTTATTCAGTTCTAGTCAGCCAGTTATTGAGCTGGAAATAATTTTAAACCTAGCCAGCTATTCTTAATTAAGGTTCTCAGGCTAGCTTCCAACTCTGATCTAGTTACTATTGAGAATCATCACTAAGTGGCTAGGGATACACATTCATTTGAAATGATTTCCCATTTTGTTTTGTGTAATATTGTGCCCAAACCTAATGGAAATACCTCCAAATTTCATTGTTTTGTGTGTGTTGTTAATAGTGCATACTCTTCTGAAAAAGTGTGCATCATTCCCAAAGAATCATGTTACTATTTATGAAATGTGCACAATCATTTAGTTACATAGTAACATAGTAAATGATGGCAGATAAAGACCTGGATGGTCCATCCAGTCTGCCCAACAGTCACACTCATTGTCAAGTCATGATTAAACCAGCAATGAATGTGATATAACATACTTGATCACTGTCTCTTTGGCATTTCTGGTACATAGACCTTTGAAGTCCACCCGGCCTTGTTCATAGTTTCCAACTACTGAAGTTGCCGTCAAAGCCCACTCCAGCCTATCCAAATCCGTCTTGTCAATTGCGGGACACAAACCATGAAAGTCTGCCCGGCACTGTCCTCACATTCCAAGTTACTGGAGTTTCTGTCAAAGCCCTCGCCTGCCCATCCTAAACCGGTTTGCCATATATGGGACCCAGACCATACAAGGTTGCCCAACACTGGCCTTAGTTCTTCACAGCCAGAGTCACCATATAAACAACACATGACACACAAACACATAGGCAACCATTTAAGTTTTGTTTTGTTTTTATACCATCAATTTTCTAATTAGAGATCCCCTCTGTTTTAAGTGGTTCATTTGGGGGTGTGACAAGAACATGTTTGTAGATGTTGTAGTTCCAATAGAAATGAAGCTTAAATGTGCCAGTCAGGACCATCAAACACACTTTCAGAGAGAAAGCAGATAGAATATAAGCACATCAGAACCAGACAGGAAAATGTTTAGTGTTCTTTATCAGTTGACCAGATTAAAACGGTGGCTTTATGATAAGACAGAATCATATTGGAACTGCAGAATTACATGAAAAAATAGTATGTGACTAGCTTAAAAATGGGCTCAATACATAAGTCGACATTTGTCTCTAAACCACGTGGTTAACTAAGGATAGTGTTTGTGCTGTCTGGCAAGTTGGATTACAGTCATGATCCATGAGGTGGCAACCTTGGACTGGGATGGCTATTTGGTAATGTAATAAAGAAACTGCATTTGCTGTAAGATCTATACTTTCCCGATTCTTGCACACAGGGGCAAATAACTGAAATTATAGCTTCACAATGTTAGGTTCTAATTCTATATTAGGATCCCACCTAGGAAAGGGATCTAGGTGTCATTGTGGACAATAGGTGGAGATCTGCTCAGTGTACAGTTGGGGCCAAAAAAAGCAAACATAAATGTAGGAATTGTTAGAAAACAGTTATTGAATAAAACATAAAATATAATAATGCATCAGTATCACTCAATGGTGTGTCCACATCTTGAGTACTGTGTGCAATTTTGATCACTACAACTCAAAAAAGATATATTTGAAAAGATACGATGAAGGGCAACCAAACTGATGAAGGGGATGGTACTCCTCTCATATAAGGACAGGCTGTGGAAGTTAGGGCTTTTTAGCTTGGAGATGTCTGAAGGGAAATATGATTATTCTGCCCCTTGTTTACATTTTTTGTGTTTATATTTGTATTATATAATTCAAGATAGCATCAGCTTCCTGGCAGGGCTTGTAATCTTTGTTTCCATAGGTCACCACTTACATGGGACCCATTTCCTGCAGTCACTGAGAAACCTGACATCTATACTGTTGTCACTACATTCCTCCACCTTTGTGCTAGACCTTCCCTTACTTATTTGTAATACACATTTGGGAATTAGGAAAGTGTGTCTTCCTTTGGATGGTATTTCTGACTTGACAGGCTGTTTAATGATAGATGGAAACATGCTGTTAGAACAACACAGTGATAGAGGTCTATAAAATCCTGAGTAGAGTGGAACAGTAAACACAAATTGGTTGTTCACGTTTTCAGAAAATACAAAAACTAGGGGACACACCATGAACTTATTAAGTGATACATTTAAAACAAATCAGAAAAAAACATTTTTTCACTCGGTGCATAGTTAAACTTTGGAAATTGTTGCCAGATGATGTAACAAAAGCAGTATAATTTTATGCTATGTAGGGAAATGATAAAAAAAAAACTACTCTTTTTTGTGAATATGTCACTTTTAAACTGATGCAATCTGGATTTTATTTGCAGAACTGTTTCATAAAATTTTTATATGGTCCTGTTTTATCTAGTTTTTCTTGTTTGTGGTCTGCTTTGAACTCATTGTGCATTAGTGCAATACAAGAACAGAGTATAATGTAATATAATGGATTTAGAAAAGGTTTGGACAAGTTCCTGGAGGAAAGTCCATAAACCATTATTAAGATAGACCCAAGGAAAGCCATTCCTTATACTTGTTTCCACTAGTGACCTGGATTGGCCACTAGTGGAAACAGGATGCTGGGCTAAATGTACCTTGGTATGACCCAGTGAAGCAGTTCTTATGTTCTTATATTTTATGTAAGCCTATGGCGCTATGCCCTGAAGGGATACTTGCATTTACCCGCATTACTGCAGACTAAATGATATGTTCAAATTTGAGGACTGGTGTAGTTGGGAACCTCTTTTAAACCTGGACCCTGAGAGGGCAATTCTATAAAGTGAGCTAAAAGTTAGACACCAAAACTGCGAGCACTAAGTTAGTATTCTATATCAGCAAACTTGTGCACCAAATCCATTATAGAATATTAGCGTAAGTTGGCAACTACGTGCCACCATTTAGGTGCATCCACTTACACCATCCCCTGGATTCTATATATGACGGCTAAAGTAGTGCAAGCAACTTAATTGTTTAACAAGTCAATCAGTGCCGATAATTCCCCAATAACAAGCAATTATCAGCACTAATTGGCAATAATTATAATTTATACGTGCAACTTTCAAAGCATATTCTGTAAAGTGGTGTGCGTAAGTTCTAATGTGTGGGTCTCAAAAGGGAGCATGCCCATGGGAGGGGCATGGACAGATCGTGGGCATTTCTAGAAATTAAACTCACTGTTATAGAATACGCTCGATCAGTGCCTAAGTTAGGTGCAGGCATTTATACCAAGTTTTACTTGAGGTAAATGGTCATGCCTAAATTTAGTCACGGGTCCCCATGACAATTTTTTGGGTGCCATTTATAGATTCTAGTCCCATGTCGATAGCATGTCGATACCAGGTGAAAATGTGAATGTCTAAATGTGACAGTATTCTATAAGTTGCACATATACCCATTGCCCATCCATGCCATTCCTATGTGAATACTCCCCTCACAGATACACACCAGCACACGTAGGCACCAAGTTATAAAATAGCATCTAAATGCATTTATGCGTGTACCTGTTTCACCCCCTTTTTGGCACTAAAATTAAAAATAAATGTTGTAATCTCTACTGACCTTTCACCACAGACTTTTCTCTCATTATGTTATGAGAGTTTTTTCTGTGGTTTGTTTGGCTGGTGGTGGGGCCAATGATGATAGCAGCTATAAGGGGTGTACTACTGTATATTGGTACCCTTGGTTTATGTGGCCAGTTGTTAAAAATTGTTTAAAAAAAATTTAGTGCTGAGCAAAATATTTCTAACAAATTGAGCAAATATTATATGTTGAGTTTCTATTTTTATATTTGCTGATGCAGTTTTGAATTTTGGGATTAAATTTTAACTGACAAATGTTACAACAGCCTTCTAATTTTTTTTAGATCACTTTTCATAGGACTAAATTGTATAAATGGCGCCTAAAAAATTAATGCTAAAAAAAGAGCTTAACGCTATTCTATAAATGGTGCTTTAAGTTAGGCATTATTTATAGAATAGTGTTTAGCACTGGGAACTGTGAATACATTTAGGCACGACCAATTTACACCAACGAAACCTTGGTGTAAATCTCTGTATCTAAATTAAATGCAGATCCCCATTATTCTAGATCAATGTGCATAAACTATGGGGATGCCCTTTTTGGACCCATGTGCAAAATGTATGTGCAGATTTTGTGCCTATAGTTACATGCATACATTTTAATTAAATCCAATTAGCACCAATAATTGCTTGTTAGGAAGCCAATTTTCAGTGCAAATTGGCTCATTATTCATTTAAATTGCACATGCATATTGGGCCCATGCCCAAATGTGCACGTATAATTATTTGAGGATATTGTCTACTCCATCCAGGGTGTCCACTCTGTTGCAATTTTTCACATCATCCACAATCAAAAGCTTTTCCTTCAAACCCTTTGTCAATGTCACTCACAAATATATTGAATAGAATCAGCGTCCAGCATTGATTTTTTTGTGGCACTCCCTTACTCACCTTTTTTCCTCTGAGCAAATCCCATTTACCAGGATTGTCTGTCAAGCAACCAGTTTCTAATCCAGTTCACCACTTTAGGTCCTAACTTCAGCCCACTCAGTTTATTTATGAACCTTCTATGATGAATCATGTCAAAAGCTTTGCTGAAACCCAAGTAGACAACATCTAGCTTGTGTCCTTCAGCCAGTTCTCTGGTTACCCAGTCAAAGAAATGAACCAGATTCATCTGATATGATTTTCCTTTGGTGAAACCGTGTTGCCTTTGACATTGTAACCTGCTGGATTCTAGGAAGTTCACTGTCATTTCCTTCCACAGTGCTTTCATTACTTCCAGCCACTAAAATGCAGCTTACTGGCTTGTTGTTTCCCATGTCTTTGTCACCATTTTTGGGAAGAGGGACCACATTCACTCTTTTCCACCCCCACATAATCTCTTCCGTCTCCAAGGAATTATTAAGCAAATCTATCAGAGGGCCCACCAGAACCTCCATGAGCTCCCTCAATATCCTCTTGGTGTTCTCTATCTTCCATCATAGGTGTCTCTCCTCAAGGTGACCATTGATTGGTTGCTTGAGAGCACAATTTTAATGGTGGTAGTGGTATGGTAGGGTCAAGGTTTGGTTTGTTGGAGGGTGATAGTGCTGTCCACTATTATTGATACAAATGATAGCACAGAGGAAAGGCCAAGATTCAGTATTACCTTGTGGGTATGGGACCAAAACAGGGGTTGTATGTTGACTTTTGAGCCTGCAAAGAGGTGGGAAAATGTGGGATATAAATGCAATAAATAAATAAATAAGTGCCAACATAGCAAAATGATGGGGGGAAGGGATACCAAATCTAATACAGATTACCGCTCCCTGGGCACAGTGGAGGAACTAGCTCAATATTGGTGGTGCTCAGTACCCACTGGCACTCACAGAGCTGACTCTTATTTTGGAAACAATTAAGCAGGAAACATTAATGTCTACTCTAAAAAAATTGCAGGTCTGCATTATATGGCTATTAATTGTGATAACACCCAGTATACTCAGTTATGCTACTCCCTTCTTAACCATATGTCCCTTCTCCCCTGCTTATTTTGGCAAAGTAAAACATCTTACAAATAGATGTGATTATTTTGGTTCTCTGCCCAGAAATGGTGTTAATCCCTGCTCTAGGATTTTCGTGTTTGTTTACTTAAATCTCATTTTATAGGTCTTTTGACCTGGATCCTGTTCCTCCTCTAGATTGCTTCTAGATAGTAACATAGTAAATTAAGGCAGATAAAGACCTGCATGGTCCATCCAGTCTGCCCAACAAGATAAACTCATTTTACTTGGTATGTGATACTTTATATGTATACCCGAGTTTGATTTGTCCTTGCCATTCTCAGGGCACAGACCGTAGATGACTGCCCAGTACTGTTCTTGTACTAAGTTCTGAAGCTAATGTCGAAGCCCCTTAAAATTTACACTCTAGTCCATCCCTATCTATTCAGTCATGATCAGGGCGTAGACCATAGAAGTCTGCCCAGCTCCCGTTTTGTTTCCCAATTACTGGCGTCGCCACCCAATCTCCGCTAAGATTCCGCGGAACCATTCCTTCTAAACAGGATTCCTTTGTGTTTATCCCATGCACGTTTGTCTATATTCTTTATAAAGCAAGGCCTCCAGAATTAGATACAATATTTCATATGAGATCTTACCAATAACTCATAGGAGATCTCTTCTAAAGCGCAGTAGGGATTGTACTTACTACATATTAATAGCAAAAATTAAGATGTAATAATTGCAAAGCCTGAGTGCTAAATGCAGGGATTATGCCCTGCATTTACCACACAGGGCAGACAAAAAAACACGAGGGTACCATGTTACATGCAGTGCCAAATAGCGCAGGAGCCAGCTCACTCACAAAAATAATTAAATAAATACATCACTGCTGCGGTGGCACACCCATACCCAAAACATACCCTGACACCTCCAATCCATTCCCACCCTGAGATACTGACACCTTCATTCACCCTGATACACCCCGACACCTCCGATCCCCCCTGACGCACATTGACACCTCCAATCCCGCTGAGAGAAAAGGTACCAAAAGTAGGGTATGTGACTTATTTATACCACAAAGAAAGTCAACTGCATAATCCTGCAATATTTCAATCTCAGGTGTGGACTAATTATCTTAAAAAAAAACATATATCAATAGAAAAGTAATTAACCCCAGTAATCACACGCTGCACTTCATGTAACCCTACGGATTAAAAATGTAAGATTTATTTATTTATTTATTTTACCTGGTATGCTCTAAGAGGTGCTAGGCAGGTGACAGCTCAGGATGATTGAAGAGAGGTCGCACTGGAGAGGGGGAGCTGAAGTGTCCGGTGGAGCAGTGCTTGGAGGCATGGGTGCAGTGGCTGGATGTGGGTTGCATTCTGGCAGTGGAAGCGACAGCCAGTCTGGGAGGTGGGAGACAGAGTTGCGGCAGTAGCGTTGACGGGAGGCAGAGGAAAGTCCTGTTTGGGGTTGATGTTGGCATTTGATGTCACTGTGTTGGAGTAGTGGTGATGTCAAATGGGGCCATGAATGCACAGGGCTCTGTTTAGGCCCTAATCCTAATTTGGAGCATCGCAGAGGTTCCGGAGCTGCTCTGGAGCTTGGAGAAGAGAGGTGTTGCCTGAGGCAGTATCTCGAGGAGTTTGGGAGCCTGGATTCCCTGTGGCAGGAGTTTTGGACTCTGGGGTGAGCGCAGGCCCATTTTGCAGTGCGCACATACGCACAGGAGGCATGGTGACAGGAAGAGGCAGTATGCACAAGCTTAAGGTGCCAGCTTATTTTTGAGGGAAAAAGAGGTATATGAAAAATTGTAAAATGCTTTATAGTTCATTGAGGGGTATGTTTACTAAGGCGCGTTAGTGTTTTGAATGTGCCTTTAAAGTTAAGGCACGTTAAACGCTAATGAGCCAATACATTCCTATACATTAGTGTTTGATGTGCATTAGTATTTGGCACGTATTAAAAAATGCTAACGCGCCTATAGCGCGTCTTTGTAAACACAGGTCTGAATTTGGGAAAGTTTTGGGTGCATAGAAAGGCTGTTTTAATGTGGCTAAAGTCTTGAGAAAGAAGTGTCGACATCCTAAAAGTTCTAAACTGTCTGGTGTGGCAGTTATGTGAGTAAATTGATAAAGGTTGGCCATGTGTTGCTGCACTGAAAAAGTGAAAAAATAACATTATTGAGAAAATTAGTACTGAAAAGAAATGTGAGTGTTGATGAGAGTGAAATAGTTAAATTACTGAGCTCTGCAGATTTTTGACTCAAGGTTGAATGCGGGTGCAAATGAAAAGAAAGAAAATTGTACATTTTATTAGTGAAAAATTTCTCAGTTGTAATTATTTCACTCTTCTGAAAAAGAAAAACAAAACAGAAAAACATTGTAGTTAAAACACATGGGAATTCCATTTGCTTCTTTGAACTTGGCTTGATGGGTTTTTTTTGGTTTTTGTTTTTTTTTAAACTATAGCCTCAGAGAACTGTGTCATTCTGGGAGAAAACCTGAGTGAAGCCAGTTGATTTCTAGTGGGCTGTCTGTTTGTCTGCAGTTAAAGCTATGCAGTAAAAGTTGCCCACTTTTGAAAGTTTGTGTAGGTTTGGGAATGAAGCTAAATATTTAATTGCTGTATTGTAAAAGCAAATAAACATTGGCAGCTATAGTGTAAAGTCTGTAAAGCCTCAATTTGTTGACAGAGGCATACAAAGTAGAACATCAACTGTCAGCAGGTTTATAAAACTTCTGACAACTCTTGAAAGCAGTAGCAGCGGCTGACATTGAAAGTGTCTCTGTAGTTCTGCTGAGAAGTTTTGCTGAGCTCTGCTGAATAATACTGACTTTAGATGTTCTATTTCTGATTTATTAGTTAACTAGTAAAAAAGGCCCATTTCTGGAACGAATGAAACGGGTGCTAGCAAGGTTTTCCTAGGAGTGTGTATGTTTGAGAGAGAGAGCCAGAGTGAATGTGCGGGTGTGTGACAGAGTGAGACTGTCTGTGTGACAGTGTGTGTGTGTGTGTGTGTGTGAGAATGAGAGTGTATGGCAGGGCCCCCTCCCCTGTTCCTAATGCCCCTCACCCCGTTCCCTCCCCTCCTTTTCCTCCTCCTTCCCACACTTTGGGTTCCTTAAGGCTTTCAAAAGTCTATGTACCCCCGTGGCCGTAACGCCCAGTATCCGGATACCCCACCGCTTTCCTCCTCACCCCTCCCCCAAGATGTAACAGTTTCACGTCCTTCATTTTTTTAAAGTGTCCTATCTACCCTGTGTCCAAATGCCCGGCATTCAGATTGTGTTCCTCTCGTAAATATTCATTTCTTTCATTCATTCAGAACTTGCCCCCCCCCCCCCCCCCGAACACTTTCGGTTCCTTCAGTCTTTTAAAACTCTGCTATGCACCCTGTGTGCTAATGGCCAGCATTGAGATTGTTTTCCTTTCCCAAATTTGCATGTCTTTCAGTCGTTCACAACTCCCCCCCCCTTCTCCAGTTTAACACTTTTGTTTCCTTCAGTCTTTTAAAACTCTCCTATCTACCCTGTGTCCTAATGGCCAGCATTCAGATTGTTTTCCTTTCCCAAATGTTCATGTCTTTCAGTCTTTCAGAACTCCCCCCCCCTTCCCCCATTTAACACTTTCAGTTCCTTCAGTCTTTTAAAACTCTCCTATCAACCCTGTGTCCTAATGGCCAGCACTCAGATTGTTTTGCTTTGCAAAATTGTCTGTCACTGATGTCACTGAGGTCAGTGCGTGCCTGCCTAGCAGACCACATCCGGCAGGCACGGTCCCAAACACATCCTGTTGGAGGTGAGAATTATTATATAGGAAAGTTCAGGAATTTGAGTGTGAGCTGAAAGTTTTTGTGAATGTTTGCATTTATTAAAATGGGAAGGGTAGCTTAGAGCTAATGAATTATTTTTATGTATTTATTAGGATTTATTAACCGCCTTTATGAAAATTTTCACCCAAGGTGGTGTACAGTAGGTACAGTTTAAAATGAAACTTACAATTTTGTTAACAGCAGTGCCGTAGCAAGGGCGGCTGACACCCGGGGCGGTTCACCGCTACACACCTCCACCCGGGTGCAGCACGGCGCGCACACCTCCCCCCTGGAGCGTATTCTTACCACTAGAGTAGGAAAGGGGGCGGGCGGGAGGGCCTGTCCACCCAGAGTGCACGTCGCTGGGAGCTGCGTCGGATCCGCTGGTTCCCTGCTCTCTCTGCCCCGGAACAGGAAGTAACCTGTTCCAGGGCAGAGAGAGCAGGGAACCAGCGGAGCCGACACCTCCCCCCAGCGGCGTGCACCCGGGGCGGACCGCCCCACTGCCCCCTTCCTACGCCACTGGTTAACAGCATAACAATAGTAAAATGAACACATATAAACATAAATACAATTAATGAGGTAAACTTGAAAACAGCAAATTGAAACCTAAGAATAGGACTACTATGAAACAGGATCAAAAAATATACACATTGAACAGCACTGAACTTCAAATACCAGAGACATAATATGATGTAAGCATAATAGCGATGGAATATCCAATAAGCACACAATTAGAACATTCAAATAGCATAGCTATGATCCTAATGCTTTTCTCCAATACAGCTTACCATATAGCTTAGCTTTTTCTTTCTGGGTAGTGAGTGAAATTAAAGAAATAAATTTGGCACTGTTACATAAAATTGTGTAGGGAATAGACTTTTTTTTTTTAGTTTGTAAAGAAAGAGTAGTAGGTACACCTGGTCCTATCTGGCAGCTGTGAGTGGAGAAAGATACCCACCGGAAGAAAGGTGAAGAAAGAAGAAAGCATGAAAATCAGCTAAATTCTTGAACCAAGTGTTATCAGACTGAAAAAAAAAAAAAGAAAGAAGTGAAAAGAGGAAAAGGTAGAGGAAAAATAAATCTAAGACATAAAGTCAAATTCAGAACAAAAAATAATAATAAAAATAATTACCTATTTGGATCCAGCATAGAGGTCACCTATAAAATATAAGTAAACACAAAGGGCCATGTTTACTAGGGGGCCCTTTTACTAAGGTGTGCTGAAAAATGGCCTGCAGTAGTATAGACGTGTGTTTTGGGCATGTGCAGAATCATTTTTCAGCACACCTGTAAAAAATGCCTTTTAACAATTTTTTATTGAAAATGGACATGTGGCAAAATGAAAATTGCCATGCGTCCATTTTGGGTCTGAGACCTTACCGCCAGCCATCGATCTAACAGTAAGGTCTCACACGGTAACTGGGAGGTAATGGTCTACATTCGTAAAATGCCGATTACTGCCCGCATGCTAGAAAATAAAAATATTTTCCGGCACACATAGCATACACACATCAAAAATGAAATTACCAAAAGGGCCACACGGTAAATGGGTGGTAACTCAAAATTGATGCATGTTGGGTGTGCGTAGATGTCTGTGCAGCTTAGTAAAAGGACCCCTAAGCTGCTCTATAGGTGCGCTAGCATTTTTAGGAATATATGAGTGTCTCTAGCGTTAGTGCAAGCTAATTCTCAACACACGTTAAAAACTCTAGCACACCTTAGTAAACAGGGCCTAAAGTATCAAATTTTGAGTAAAATGTTTAATTGGTAAATGTGATGAGTTAATTTATTGTGAAATGTGGTGTGGTAGGCATATTAGTCCACTTTAAAGGTCATAAATAGAAATAAATCAAAACATAGAAAAGGAAAAAAAAGATGATTCCTTTTTTATTGGACTAATTTAATACATCTTTTGATTAGCTTTCTAAGGTAACCGTTTTTTTTCAGATCAGAAATAAGCAAATGTTGACAAATACAAAACCATTCCAATGACAGTCTCACAGGAAGAGGGAGGGGTAGATTAGGTGAGAAACAGGGAGAGCTGGGTGGATGAGAGTCAGGGAGAGATGGATGGGTGATAAGAAGGTGACAATGCAGTAGAATTTTATGGTTTATAGCTGGATAGAAAGCCCAGATCTTTGTTGAGTCCTGCCTGGTGGGTGTCAAAATATTTCAACATTTTGACTTCAAAGGTCTTACATTCCTGGATTGTCTTAAAAGTTCCTTTTAGTATTCTTACCATAAGACCATTGATCTAGTGTTCTGGTTTTGTGAAGTGCTGTCCCACAGAGGTGGCATCCTGGTTGGCATTGGAATGTTTAATATTGTATCTATGTAAATAGAGACTCGTCTTTAGCTCTGAAGCTTCATTGTGTGCCCCTTAGTCCTAGTACTTTTGGAAACAGTAAACAAGCAATTCACATCTTCCCATTCCACTGCACTCATTATTTTATTATAGACCTCTATCATAACTCCCCTCAGCTGTCTTTTCTCCAAGCTGAAGAGCCCTAGCCATTTTCCTCATAGGGAATTTGTCCCATCCCCTTTATCATTTTTGTCGCCCTTCTCTGTACCTTTTCTAATTCCACTATGTCTTTTTTGAGATGTGGTGACCAGAATTACACACTATATTCAATGTGCAGTTGCATCATGGAGTGATACAAAGGCAATGTCCTCACTTTTGTTTTTGTTCCTTTCCTAATAATACCTAAAATTTTATTTGTTTTCTTAGCCACCACCACACACTGAGCAGAGGGTTTCAACGTATCATCAACGATGATACCTAGATCTCGTTCCTGGCCGGTGACTCCAAATGTGGAACCTTGCATTATGTAGCTTTAGTTTGGGTTCCTCTTTCCCTCATGCATCACTCTGCTCTTGCTTACATTAAACATCATCTGTCATTTGGATGCCCAGTCTTCCAGTCTTGTAAGGTCCTCTTGTAATTTGTCACAATCCTATTGAGATTTATCAACTTTGAATAACTTCGTGTCATCAGCAAATTTAATTACCTCACTAGTTACTTTCATCTCTAGCTGATTTATAAATATGTTAAAAAGCAGCAGTCCTAGCACAGACCCTTGGAGAACCCCACTATCTACCCTTCCCCATTGAGAATACTGACCATTTAACTCTACTCTCTGTTTTCTATTTTTAACCAGTTTCTAAACCACAATAGGACAGTACCTCCTATCCCATAACTCTCCAATTTCCTCTGGAGTCTTTCATGAGGTACTTAGTCAAATGCCTTTTGAAAATCCAGATACACAATATCGACTGGCTCGTCGTTATCCACATGTTTGTTCACCCCTTCAAAGAACTGTAATAGATTGGTGAGGCAAGATTTCCCTTCACCAAATTCCTGTTGGCTTTGTCTCATTAATTTATGCTTTTGAATATGCTCTGTAATTTTGTACTTTATAATAGTCTCTACCATTTTGACCGGCAAACAAAATTGTTTGCTAACCTTGGGCTCCTTTTACTAAGCGGTGGTAAGCCCAATATGGGCTTACTGCTTGCTATACAGGACGTACCACCGGGCTACCGTAGCAGCCCGGCAGTACTTCCCACCCCTAGTGACCGGCAAACAAAATTGTTTGCTAACCTTGGGCTCCTTTTACTAAGCGGTGGTAAGCCCAATATGGGCTTACTGCTTGCTATACAGGACGTACCACCGGGCTACCGTAGCAGCCCGGCAGTACTTCCCACCCCTAGTGCGCTGTCATTTCTGGCAGTAATCGGGCAGTGCTGTGCGCTGCCCGGTTACAGCTGGGTTAGCGTGGGAGCCCTTACCGCAAAATACTAAGACTAGGGGGCATGCGGTGAAGCTGCAAAGTAGTAAATTTAAAATGAATCGGAGAAAGTTTTTCTTCACTCAACGTGTAATTCAACTCTGGAATTTGTTGCTGGTAAAGGTGATTAGCTTAGCAGAGTTTAAAGCAGGTTTGGATGGCTTCCTAAAGGAAAACTCTATAGATCATTAAATTGGACTTGGGGAAAATCCACTATTTCTGGGATAAGCAATATAAAATGTTTTGTACTTTTTTGGGGATCTTACCAGGTATTTGTGACCTGGATTGGCCACTGTTGGAAACAGGATGCTGGGCTTGATGAACCTTTGGTCTGTCCAAGAATGGCAATACTTATGTACTTATGTAAGGGCTCCCCCCTAAAATGGCCAAGCGGCAAGTGCTTTATTTACCGCATGGCCATTTCCTGTAGGAAAGCAAGACTTCCTTTTCACCAGCTGTGGTAAAATAGGGTCTCGGCGTGCATGAAAAACGTATGCCGATGCCAGGTCACGTCCCCTTTTGCCACAACTTGGTAAAAGGGGCCCTCGGTGATTACAGCTGACAATTTGTGGCTCTTAGCTTTACAAATTGTAAGATTTTTGCCCTCAGTTCAGTAAGTCTGTAGACCTTGAGCACATGGCCTGGTCCATTATAAGGCAGTTTTAGTAAAGGGAGGGGTCACAGAGGTGTCAATAGTAGATACAGGCTTTGAAATCCTGCTCTCAGACACACATATGGAGCTCAGCACTCTACAAAATGAATCTCCAAGCTGATTTTTCTTGTTTCTTTCTTCAAATTTCACTGGCTGTGGTTTGCTTTAAGTGTTTCTGCTACCTCTTTGTATCCGTATTCCTCTGGCATATATATTGCTTTAAAGAAGTGCTTCTTTAAATAATGTTAAAAAATGAAAAGACTTTTCAGCCAAAGTTTCTTGCTTCTGTGCTGGGACCCAGGAGGTAGAGGAGAGAATTTGGCGGCTGTTGCTGGGGTTCTTGCAATGCTGCAGGGCTCTGAGCTGGCATTCACTGGTAGTAGGGGAGTGAGCCAAACCCAGAACTTTTAGCAGTTAGAGCACTCCAGGTTCAGCAGGATTCAAACCTGCCAGAAATAAAACAAAACAAAAAACAGAAAAGAAAATAAGATGATACCTTGTTAATTAGACTAACAATACATTTTTTGATTAAATTTCAAAGGCAATATCTTTTTCTTCAGATCAGAATTGTACCAGATCAAAATGTATTGTTAGTACAATAAAGTATCATATTTTCTTTTCTATCTTTTGTTTTATTTCTATATATTACCTTTAAAAGCGGACTAACACAGTTACCACGCCACAGGTATAGGAGTGTGCTGGGAGAACAGTTTTTCATTCTGGTGGCAGGGATAGCTGAGCTAAACTGCATTAAGTAGAAAACTTGTGGACAGGAGAGGATCTGGGTATAAGAGAGCTGCAGCAGTGGTGTACCTGGGCACAGAGATGCCACATAAAGCAGCAGGTAGCATTGCAATGAGGTTCTGGACAAGTGTGGCAGGCTTTGGGCCATAACAGGCTGTGCATTTAAACTGCATCGGGAATGTGGCACGGCTGGGAGAGTGAAAGAAAAAGGTTACGGGTCTAGTAACAAATGTGTGTGTGCACCAAGTGACCCTGGCAAGGTATAGAAAATGGAAGCAGGAGCTGACTGTGAATGCAATTAGCATGGATGTAATTAGGGGGTGCTAAGTGGACCAGCGCTAACTGCAGAATTGTCGGTTAGCATTAGGTAGTTGCCACACACTATCTGTAATATACTCGCCATGCATGGTCCACCTAGCTACACCCCCTAACACAAAATGCCCTTAATGTGCAAATTAGCATGTTAATTGTAAAAACAACGCAAAAGCAGTTGCCACAGTTATCATGCACTAATTCCCACATTTTGCCCAGATTCTATATATATTGTGCCAAGATTTCCACATGGAGATCAAAGCATATTCCATATCAATGTGCATAACTTAATTAGTTAACAAGCTAATCAGCACTAATAATTGGATGTTAATAAGCAATTATCAGCACTGATTGGCATTAATTAGAATTTACGTGCACTACTTGTGTAATTTTTCAGAACGCCCATGACACATCCATTTCCCCTCCTATAACCATGCCCCTTTTTGGATGTGTGCATTAGAATTTAGATGCAGTGAGTTACAGAATACGCTTAGTGAGTTATGCACATAAATTCTAATTATTGCCAATTGGTGCTCATAATTGCTTGTTAAACACTGTTATCAATGCTGATTGGCTTAGATTTTGGCGCAGAACACTGGGCGATATATAGAATCCAGGGGTAAATGTATTCTGAAAAGCAGTGTGCATGAAAAGGGGGCATGGTTATAGGCATGGAATGGTCAGGTCATGGGCATTCTGGAAAACTACATGCAGGGTTATAAAGTACACCTGCTCTGCGCCCAACTTAGCCATCAGTATTTACACCATAAATGGCCACGCCTAGAGTTAGGTGCTGTCATGGCTGCTCGGTGTATTCTATGTACCGTGTGGAAATTTAGGCTTATTCTATAAAGTACACCTAAATTAAGGTGTACTTCGTAGAATGTGCATAGGCAAATTTAATTTTGGCACCAAATTTTTAGGTGTGATATTTAGAATCTAGTCCTTTCTGCATAATACATTCTAGTAAAATGGCTCCATATTATCAATGCATGCAAATACTTATCAAAAGGTTAATGATGCTGCTGCCCCTCTGAAAAGATCTGTTTTTCATAAGACCCTTGGATCTTGGTTTTTGGATGCATAGATAGATACTGTAACTTACTGGAAGAAGTAACTAACTCATTAGTCTCACTCACACACACAAGGAGTACTCAGGCTGTATATACTGCAGCAGGACATGTTTATTCACTCCTACCCTAGCTGGGATAACATTTAATCATTTCTCTGACCTCATGTGCAACTTTCTTTAAATCAATCACCTTACTTTCTAACTCTTCCTACTTTCGTACCCTTCTAAATGTTACGTCTTTGCTTTATCCTTCGCCATCACCTATAATGTTCTATTACGTATTGTGTTGACGTTGTAAATAGTATACCATGCCATACTTTGTATTGTTTTTGAATATTTTTACTACTGTAATTGTCTATTGCTCATGTTTGATCTATTCTTACTGTACACCGCCTTCAGTGAATTCCTTCAAAACGGCGGTAAATAAATCCTAATAAATAAATAAAATAAATAAATAATAAATAAAGTATCATTATTTGAAATTTGATGGAGGAGACTTCATCATTTTTAAAATTTTACCATTCAATTGGGGTAGAAGAGCTAAATAGCTTGCTATGAAATCTAACCCCCCCCCCCCCCTCCTGTTTACTAAGCTGCATTAGTGCACCGCCAGGGGGTAAATGTTCCTTCTTGTACATTAGACCCCTGTCAACCATGACTCATCAAAACAAATAAGGAGCTAATCATGTTTTCCTGCTCATTTAAAATGAATTGCTATGCATTCTCTACTTCAAAAAATAAATTTAGATATTGATTACCCAATGTCAAATAATCGTTTCTTAAAGAAAATCATTAAGAAAGCAAAATAAATCAAGTAACAAAAAGCAGAAACAGTGCCAGACTTGAGTTAGTAACTTTGCAGAAAGTTTCACTCATTCTAATATTTATATGCATTAGAAAGAATATGCTTACCGGAGTTAGAGGCCCTTTTACTAAGTTTTGTTAGGCACTAATGCTTGCCTAACACATCAAAAAGTGTCTAATGTGGGACATGCTAAAGTTTTCCAAATTAATTTTGCCATCTGCATGAGCTAAACATGCAGTATTTATTTATTTATTTATTTATTTATTTTCTGGAGTTGGTGTGTCAGGGACAGAGAATATGTGTGGATTCACTAATCAGTTACAGTGCTGACATCACCAGCATGTTAATTGGTTAGCACATCCATAGGATGGGAGCGCCTCCTAAATAGGAGGCAGTAAGTGATCCCGCGGTAATTATTTTCAAAGGCTCTGCGCTAATGCAAACATTATTGCATGGTTTTATATTCAACAAATAGAAAAAGGCCCTTTTGATGGCTGCACCCCCAAGCAGTCCCCATGATTTGATACTACTACTACTACTTAACATTTCTAGAGCGCTACTAGGGTTACGCAGCGCTGTACAATTTAACAAAGAAGGACGGTCCCTGCTCAAAGAGCTTACAATCTAATAGACAAGTGAACGATCAGTCCGATAGGGGCAGTCAAATTGGGGCAGTCTGGATTCATTGAACGGTAAGGGTTAGGTGCCGAACGCAGCATTGAAGAGGTGGGCTTTAAGCAAAAACTTGAAGACGGACAGGGAGGGGGCTTGGCGTAAGGGCTCAGGAAGGTTGTTCCAAGCATAGGGTGAGGCGAGGCAGAATGAGCAGAGCCTGGAGTTGGCGGTTGTGGAGAAGGGTACTGAGAGGAGGGATTTATCCTGTGAACGGAGGTTACGGGCAGGAACGTAAGGGGAGATGAGGGTAGAAAGATAGTGAGGGGCAGAAGACTGAGTGCATTTGTAGGTAAGAAGGAGAAGCTTGAATTGAATGCGGTATCTGATCGGAAGCCAGTGAAGTGACTTGAGGAGAGGGGTGATATGAGTATATCGGTTCTGGCGGAATATGAGACGTGCAGCAGAGTTCTGAACAGATTGAAGGGGGGATAGATGGCTAAGTGGGAGGCCAGTGAGGAGTAAGTTGCAGTAGTCCAGGCAAGAGGTAATGAGAGCGTGGACGAGGGTTTGGGTGGTGTGTTCAGAGAGGAAAGGGCGAATTTTGCTGATGTTAAAGAGGAAGAAGCGACAAGTCTTGGCTATCTGCTGGATATGCGCAGAGGAGAGAGAGGAGTCAAAGATGACTCCGAGGTTGCGGGCAGATGAGACGGGGAGGATGAGGGTGTTATCAACTGAGATAGAAAGTGGAGGAAGAGGAGAAGTGGGTTTTGGTGGAAAGACGATAAGCTCGGTCTTGGACATGTTCAGTTTCAGGTGACGGTTGGACATCCAGACAGCAATGTCGGATAAGCAGGCCGATACCTTTGCCTGGGTCTCCATGGTGATGTCTGGTGTGGGTGTCATCAGCATAGAGATGATACTGGAAACCATGAGATGAGATCAGGGAGCCCAGGGAAGAGGTGTAGATTGAGAAGAGAAGGGGTCCAAGGACAGATCCCTGGGGAACACCAACAGATAAGGGGATGGGGGTGGAGGAAGATCCATGAGAGTGAACTTTGAAGGTGCAGTGGGAGAGATAGGAGGAGAATCAGGAGAGGACAGAGCCCTGGAACCCAAATGAGGACAGTGTGGCAAGAAGTAAGTCATGATTGACAGTGTCAAAAGCGGCGGATAGATCGAGGAGGATGAGGATGGAGTAGTGGCCTCTGGATTTGGCAAGGAACAGGTCATTACAGACTTTAGAGAGTGCTGTTTCTGTCGAGTGAAAAGGGCGAAAACCGGATTGAAGCGGATCGAGGATGGCATGAGAGGAGAGAAAATCAAGGCAGCGGCTGTGGACTGCGCACTCAAGTATCTTGGAGAGGAAGGGTAGGAGGGAGATGGGGCAATAGTTGGAGGGACAGGTAGGGTCTAGTGATGGTTTTTTGAGGAGTGGCGTGACTACGGCATACTTGAAGGTGTCGGGGACAGTTGCAGTGGAGAGAGAGAGAGGTTGAGGATATGACAGATGGAGGGGGTGATAGTAGGAGAGATGGTGTTAAGTAAGTTGGTGTGCCCCCCAGAGCAGCCCTCTATCTGATTCCCCAATTCAAATCCCAACAATCAGCCCTCTAACCTGATCTCCCATAGTGCCCTCTATCTGACCTCCCAAAATAGACCCTCTGATTTAATCCTCCCAGAGCAGACCCATACAAATGCAGACCTCTCCAATACCCCAACCTCCCAACCTTACTGGGACTTACCCAGGGGTTCCCTGGTAGTCTCCTGGTCTAGGATGGGAGCAATCCCCCTCCGCTCCTATCCTAGTACTGATCTGGGCTCAAAATGGCATCTGTGACCTTAGGGGTAGTCTTACAATACTACCAATAGGAGTTAACATGCCATATATAGAGGGGCTGCTCCAGACGGAATCGATAGGGGAATCTGCTCAGGCGGGAATCAGATCAGGTTGCGGCTCTAGGTGGAGTTGAATGGGGGGGAGGATTGATCAGCGGTATTGGATCGGGGGGACATGGGTCATGACTAGGGGGTATAGTCAGGGCATGGAGAGGGAATGGTTTGGGTAGGCCTGCAATATTGACCTGTATTTCCTGTTTCACAATGGGAACACATGTAGATGTAAAACAAATTGTAGATGTAGACATGTACACCTGCTTTAAGACAGGTTTAAGTCCCTGCCTGAAGGGGTAGCTGGAAAGTGCAAGTCAAGGCCCTCCATCATGCCCTCCCCACATCTGATGTTAAGATGGTGTTAAGTTCAGCTGTTCAACTGACAATCATGACAGCTAGCAAATGATAACAACTTGCATTCTAGCTGGCCACAATTCTGGTCTGCCCATCTCCTTCCCATAACAAACCTCTCTACCCATGTCAGACAGCTAGCACAGTTTTTTGTTTTATATTTCTGGCTGTTTTTTTTTAACATGCATTAATGCATTAGGTATGAGAACAGGTGTGTGTGTGTACGTATACACGCACGCACGCACACGCACACGCACACACACACACACAGAGTACAGACCTGTGGTGAAGAGGTGCTGAAAGGAGAGCTGCTGTACCCTGTGGCTGCTGAACAATGCAGAGGGGAGGGGGCCCCCCTGCAGGAGGGCCCCAGGCTGAAAGGCCTAGCACACTTGGAGCTGAGAAACACTATGAAGGGGAGGCTTCCTCCACCCAAGCCCCAAGCATGCAACCAGGAGAACCAGGAGAGCCCAGGCCTGTGGACGGAGGAAGGACCAGAGCCCAGCAGCGCTTGCTGAGGAGCCAGCTCACCCTGACTGTAAGTCCTGGCCATAACATTCCTAAGCTGGGTGAAGAACAGGGGGCAAGAAGGCAGGGCCCGGGTTCCAGAGCAGGGTTCTCTGCATCCAGTATCAGAGGAGAGGTGGTGGAAGAGAATAGCGGAGAGTCTGAAGAGGACGTTAGTGAGGAAGAAGAGGAGGAGAAGGAATCCAGGCCTAGGGCCTGGCAGAAGAAAGAGGCCCAGCATATGACTCCTGAAGAGGTAATTAGATCAGTGAAGAAAATGAATCGAGTAGAAGGTGAAATAGAGGTACTGAGGAAGCGGCTGAAGCTAGCAAAAACTATGTGTAACCTGGCTTCCACTGGCCCACGAGACAAGTATGTTAAGGGAGTTGAAGCACTCCAGAAGCGGCTTACAGCAAAACAAAGGCAGCTGCAAAAACTAAAGAACTGCAGAGATAATCCCCTTCGTGAGGTTTTCCTGAACAGGGAACGCATGCAGCAGACCCAGACGCAGTCCCAGATCCAGCAGGAAGCAGAACCCAGAGACACACAGGACTCCGTGGTTCCAGACACCCCAGAGGCTATGCTGGAAGGGACAGCAGGGGAAGAGAAACAGCAGCAGCCAGAAGGAGGGAAAGACAAGACTGACACAAATAATTCCCAGTTATCACCAGTATTTTATTTCCTACAGGATTCCCAAGAGCTAGGTGCTCCATCCACTTACCAGCCTTGTAGAACAGAGGCTCCTAGTCCAGTTGTGGCAGGTACTGTGGATAAGGAGGGGCTCCAGCACTGCATGCAGCAAGAGAGCCTGGCAAGTTTGGAACACAAAAGAGCTATGAAACTGAAAAAAATTCAAAAACGTCCCTTATACTTAGAGAGCTGGCAGGGCATAGCCGAACCCACAGAGAAGAGCTCAGGTTTGCTGGGAGAGACAGAGAAGAAAGACAGCCTGGAGAATCAGAACAGTTTGAATGCTGAGGAGAATCAGAACAGTTTGAATGCTGAGGTAGGAGAAGAATCACTACACACTGAGCAAGTACAGAAGTTACCAGGAACAACGGGAGGGAAAGTAGAGCAAAAACAAGGGGTTTTGCAGATGGAGACAGAGACTAAAGAGGATGGGAAAGTACAGGAATGGAGTAGTGGAGTACTACAAGAGATGGAAGAAGCTGAGAGCAAATATGGTGGACAGAGGGCGGGAACATCGTGGGAACACCACAGTCACTCATGGACAGAATTGATAGGGCAGACCTCTGAGCAGGGCTGTCCAAGAGCTGCCATCCAATCTCAATCAGAAGTGCTGATGACATCATGGGGGAAGCTCAGTGACAGGCAGGGGCTCCCAATAGATTCTGCCACTCAGAAACAAGAAGAAAGAGCAGAAGGGAGCTTCTCAGAAACTCATGCCCATCAAAGCAGGAGTCCCAGAAAGGAGAGAGAGAATTGTGGAGAGTGTCAGCTGCACCAGGAGGCGGAGCCAAGACCCAGATCGAGTAAGACAGGGCATGGAGGAGAGTGTCAGCTGCACCAGGAGGTGGAGCCAAGACCCAGACTGAGTAACACAGTGCCAGATACAGAGAGAGTACATGAAGGAGAGTGTCAGTTGCACCAGGGGGCGGAGCCAAGTCCCAGACCCAGTAAGACAGTGCATGGAGGAGAGTGTCAGCTGCACCAGGAGGCAGAGCCAAGACCCAGACTGAGTAAGACAGTGCCAGATACAGAGAGAGTACATGAAGGAGAGTGTCAGCTGCACCAGGAGGCGGAGCCAAGACTCAGACTGAGTATGACAGTGTCAGAAACAGAGAAAGTGCATGGAGGAGAGTGTCAGCTACAAGAGGAGACAGATCCCAGACCTGGTCTGAGTGGGACAGTTGCAGAGCAAGGGAACGAGTGCTGGTTGGGAACAGCAGCAACTGGCAAAGGACTGGAAGTAGAATATTGCAGAGGGGGAAGAGACAGAAACAGCACAAGTGAACTGAACATAGTGGGGTTAGTGGACATGGGAGAGGAGGGAGGGGAAGAGAGGGGGAGGGGAGGAAGGCAGGAAGGGAGTGGGGAAGGGGGGAGCATACTGGTATCAGCCCCTTTATCCTTTGCAGCAGTAGTACGGGGAGGAGGGGCAGAGACAGGGAAGGAGGAGGGGAGGCAGGAGTCAGACATGGAGACAAGGGGAAATCCATTTTCTGGTCCGTTGCGGGGTCCCGGGAGCGGTGTTACCCCAAAATGTCGAAATGTTGTCCAGCTGCGTTGGGTGGGCACAGGGGTAGCACCACCTAGAGAGGTTGTTTTAAGAATGGTATTCTCCCTTGGCTTTATCCCTGAAGATTTGTATGCATGCATACACCCTGTGGGAATCCCTGAATATGATATTAGTTTCTTAACAGGGCGAGGTTTGGACCTGTTTTGGGAAAAGTACACAGAGGTGCAGCATCAGGGTAGATGGGTGGATTTTAAGGCTGTCCCCATCAGTAGACAGGACGCAGTCCAGATTACCATTTTGGTACGTAATGAGTCTCTTATGGCTGCAGACCTGTCATACTGGTTGGGACGGTATGCCGAAATTAGGACCCCATTAAGCAAAATACCAGACCAGAGTCGTGTGTGGGCGGGGGGGTGGAGTGCCCTTGTAAAATTAAAACAGGCAGGCTATGTCACCCAACATATACCTTCAGCCGCATACATTGGAAGGGATCGAATTCAATGCTTTTATGCAGGACAACCCAGACAGTGCTACAGGTGCGGATCTTTCCGTCACTTAAGCATGTCGTGTACAGTGTTAAAGTGCTCGCGATGTGGTAGTGCAGATCATGACACCAGCGACTGCACTACCATACGCTGTAACCTGTGTGGAGGCTTGGGGCACCCTTTTAGCAAGTGCCCACAAGCATCGCACAATCAGGTAGAGGGAGAGAGGAGGGGGGAGGAAGGGGCACAAGCAGAAACTACAAGGATACAAGGACAGAAGTGGGAAGCATTAAAGGGATTAATGGATAAATCAAATACCGGTATTCATACAGAGGCAGGCACTAAGGGAAAGGGGGAGAAAAGGGCATCAGGTTTGGATCACATTCAAAGAAGGGGTATTTGTGAAAGGATGGAAGAAGGAGGTGGGGAGAAGGGGGGAGAAGAAGGGGAAGCATGGACCCTGGTAGGGAAACATGGAGGGAAGGGGGGTCAGAGGAAGGAGGGGAGGGGGCTAGCCCGAGCGGGGAGAACAGATATTCTGGAGAAGAGCCAGAGTAATCGATATGCAGTGTTTCAGGTTTCAGGTGAAGGAGAGGGTGATCTTGAGATGAATCCACCCCAAAGGGAGGTTTTGGAGGAGAAGAGGAGGGAGGGGAGGGGAGCGAGGAATGAATCATCTGAAAGACTTAACAGAGAGGAGCCAGCAGTGTTACCCCCAAGTCTAACATCACATCCTACTAGTTTAACGAAGGACCTCATGCAGGAAATAGAGGAGGGTAAGGAAGGGATGAAAGGGGAAAGGGCTGGTCCAGAGGAAACCAAGAAAAAAAAGGGTAGAAAGAAAGCCGGGGAAGATGACTCAGAGTGGGAGGATTTGGAATTAGAAGAAATTATAGAGGATCCTGAAGAAATGATGGGGGCAGGAATATCTGTGAAGAGGGATTGCGGTGAAGAGATGAGAAGGGGTAAGAAATTTAAGAAATAAACCATGGCTGCCTTGTCCTTAATCTTTGCAACTCTGAATGTAGCCAGCATAAAGGCAGAGAGAACTAGATTTGTCGCCTTTAGCGATTTGACCCAGTGCAAGGTAGACTGCATCCTGTTGCAGGAGACTCATTTGGATTCTTTGCAGCTCCTGCACCGGGCCAAGAGAGATTGGAAAGGGGGGCCCTCATTCTGGTCTCTGGCCAAAGAAAGATGCGCAGGGGTGGCTATTCTTTTTGCCACCCGAGAAGTGGAGATTACGAGGGAAATAGAGGTGGAGATAGGGAGGTGTGTTGTCTTAGACGTTTTCATTAGAGGGGTAGCAGTGCGAATCATTAACTTTTATGGGCCCCAGATTAGTTGGGAACGCAAGCAGCTGTTGCTCCGGGTGAAACCGTATTTATATACAAGCAAATTGGTGGTATTTGGAGGAGACTTTAATATGGTCTTACAGCAAGCAGATAGAAAGGGGTCCAGGCGTCAGGTGGGTTATGACAGCCTCCAGCTGGCAGCAATTGTAAAACAGGCAAGACTGGAGGTGGCGGGAGGGAAGGGGTTCACTTTTAGAAGGGGAGACACGGAGAGCCGTATTGACTGGCTCTTTGTAGGCGGGTTGGCTAAGTTTCAGGGGCAGCCGAATAGATGGACGGAATATTCAGATCATGCCTTAGTTTCCACAGTCTTAACAATATGCGAAGGGGCGCAGAAAGGCCCAGGATTTTGGAAACTGAGTGCAAAGTTATTAGAAGTAGAGGAAAACAGACAAATATTTGAGGGTTTTTTAGCAGACCAAGAAACACTATGGGAGGTGATGGATGATAAGGGAGCCTGGTGGGACATGGTAAAGGGGCGAGTCAAGGCCCTTTTCCGGTCCCTAGCCAGGAAGCAGAGTCTGGGGTTACAGGCACAGTGCTGTCGTCTTCGTAAGCAATTGGACCACGCGGTCTCCAACCATCTAGAGAAGGGAGAGATAGAAGCTTTGCAGGCCCAGTTGAGGCTGTTGCAATATGATCGATACACTGCTTTGCTTCTGGAAAGGGAATATGGGCATCGGTATTCCCCGGATCCTTTCCAGAATTGCAAGGTAGCAGTAGGACACAAGGTCATTTATGCTATGAGAGATGAAGCAGGGCAGCGATTGACGAACCAACGTTCAATCGAGGCCAGGGTCATTCGGTTTTACACCCAATTGTGGGGGAAAGAGAGCTTGGTTTCTAACTTCATGCTATCATACGTGCAGAGTGCCCCAGGCTTGGAAAAGGTTTCGGAGGGGGAGATGGAACAACTGCTTAGGCCCATTACCACAGGAGAGGTAGATGATGCTATTGATACGCTATCAGCACGTACAACTCCGGGTCCCGATGGGCTGACCCCAGAGTTCTACAAAAAATTCCGTGTGGTCCTGATTCCAGTGTTAGCTGCAATTTTTAATAATTGTTTGCAGAACGGGCGTTTGGCCCCTTCACAGCAGTGTTCTATTTTGGTTCTCCTCGCAAAGAAGGGAAATCTGGAACTTATCGAGAACTGGAGACCCATAAGTCTTCTGAATGTAGATAGGAAAATAATGGCCAGGATTATTTACAACCGCCTGGCTGGGGCAGTGGGTGGTCTCTTGTCCTCAGCACAGTTTTGCTCGGTGAAGGGGAAAGGGGCAGTGGAAGCAGTTTGTACCATCCGTGAAATAGTGGAAAGGAGTCAAGGTGGGACAAAGGGAAAGTATTTGCTGACCCTTGATCAGTCTAAGGCTTTTGACAGGGTGTCCCAGGAGTACCTATGGCTAGTGCTTCGGTGCTATGGGATACCCGACCAGTTTATAGGGTGGATCCAGACTTTGTATCGCAATGCAAGGAGTAGCACTCTAATAAATGGTTGGGTGGGCAAGAGCTTTGCAGTGAGGTCAGGGGTACGGCAGGGGTGTCCCCTCAGCCCCTTGCTGTACGTCCTTTCCTTAGATCCTTTCCTCAGAAGGTTGAGTGGAGGGTTTAGCGGTCAACTAGAGGGCATCTCTTTGGGTTCACACACATGGCGATGTGTCGCCTACGCAGATGATGTCACAGTAGTAATCAGTAGCAAGGAGGAAGCCGAGCGAGTTCAGACCTGGATGGCAGAATACACACAGGCTGCGGGGGCACAGATAAACCAGGATAAGAGCTCCGCAATTTGGGTAGGACAGGGCAGACCAGCTTTCAAACTTCCCAGTCAGTACCCAGTAGCAAGGGATGAAGTACGGATCCTGGGTCTCTGGGTAGGCAGACAGGACTATGATACGATCAACTGGGAGAAGGGGCTGGGGAGAGTCGAGGAAAGGGTGGCCCAGTGGAAATCATATAAGTTGCGGTTTGTGGAAAAACTGCATGTCATTAAGACCTATCTGATACCCCTTCTCCTGTTCATATCCAAGGTCTGTTTACTGCCTATATCGTTACATGCCAGAGTATACAGCTTGTTTTTCCAACAGCTATGGGGGAACAGGATGAATATTATCCGGAGGGAGGTGACCTATTTGCCCAAAAGGGAGGGGGGGTTGGGAATGGTCAACCCTGTGGTACATTTTAGTTGTTTCTTTTTCCAACAAAATCTGGGAGGGGTCTTGCGGGAAGGGAGGCCGGCTTGGGCAGACTGCATGGCCTCCTGGCTTCAGCGGTACTTGAGGGATTGGGTGAGGGGAGGTCAGGCAATGCCCCTGCGAGGGAAGGCGGGATACTTGCCACAGTACATCTCACCTCTGTTGAGATTGGTGAAGAGATGGGGTATCACAGTACAGGAAATCCAGAAGGAGGACAGGAGGCAGGTACAACACCGCATTATTCAGACACACTTTTCAACACGTCTAGCCTTGAGGGACTGCCCAGGTCCACTACAGGAGGAAGGTCTCGCTTTCCTCAATTCATCACGCCTCCCCCGGAAGATTGCGGACATGGCCTGGCTGACTTTCCACAGCCGGCTTTATGTTCGAGCTAACATGAAAAATAGAAACAGCAATGATCGTAAGTGCCCGAGGGGGGAGTGCGTGACGGAGGATGAAACAATGGACCACTTCCTCCTCAAGTGCCCGTTCAATCAACAAGTCTGTCAGGCAGTAGCCCGCCAATTAGGGATTCCTTTCTTCCACCAGCTATCTTATGCAGAATGGGCCTATGGAGGGTTTCCAAAAGGAAAGGGGTGGTGTAGGGAGACACTGTATATCATCGCTGCAGCCCTTTGTTACTTCCTGTGGCAGGCACGCTGCCAAGCTTCATTATATCGGAAGTGGCTGTCTGTACAGGAGGTGGCAGGGGATGTGGTACATTTTGTCCAGCAGCTGGCAGTGAGGGAGAAGGAGCATTGTTCTGGACTACAGTGGGCAAGGCATTGGAGGGGTTTTTCGTTTCAGCCTCCCTGAGTGGGAGGGTTTGTTGAGGGGCGGGGGTATTGGCCAGTAAGGTTTTATTTATGTATTAGTTAGCGGGTTTTATTGCTTGTTTTATCGCTTGTTTGTATGCTTGGTTTGTCTTGTTGCAAGTTTCAATAAAGACAATATGACACACACACACACACACATTTCACTGAGGAAATAAATCCAAAACCTAGGAGTGCAATATCATATATATGCTGATAGTATCCAGTTATACAATTTATTTAGAGCTTGTATCAAAACCAGACATAGTAATTTCCAGGCAGAATTTCTGATTCCCCAAAATAGGCATGCAGCTGAAAGAAAATACATTTAGCTCTATTTAAAATGGAGTTATGAGTGGCTGGAACACCAGCAGTCAATTTGAAATTGAAATGAAATTTGAATTCCAGTGGTAATACAATTTTATGCATCAAATTTATTTATTTAAAATACTTATATCCTGTCTATTACTTTTCCTGAGCAGACCACAATGCTTGAGTGCATAGGGATATTAATGGCCAGCAAGAGAAAAGAGGTGACTCCATTTGGAATAGTGTGTGCAATTCTGAAGATTGCAGTTTCAAAAGGATATGAATAGAATTGAGTTAATCCAGAGGGCAGCTACTAAAATGGTCAGTGGTCTTCATCATAAAACATAGGAGAACAGACTTAAAGATCTAAATATGCATACCTTGAAAGAAAGGTGAGGAGGAGGAGGAGGGATGATAGAGTAATTTAAATTCCTCTGTAGAATAAATCCATATTAGGCAGGCATTTTTCAGTTGAAAGAAAGTTCTGGAATGAGTTGTCATAGGATGAGGGATTAATGTAAGGAAACATTTCTTTATGGAAAGAGATGTAGATGCATGAAATAGCCTCCCAGGAAAAGTGATGGAGATGGGAATAGCATCTAAGTTCAAGAAACAATCTCTATGGGGGAGGATGAAATTCAATTGCTAAGCATTTGACACAGTGAACATATTGGATAGTCAATATGATATTTATATGTTGTCATTTTTTTATGTTTCTTATATGTTGTCCCTCACAAATTGACTAATACATGATATTTTGTGAGATGAAGACCCTAAATGTCCTTTAAAATATGATTCAGTATTTGCCTTTACCAAGATGTTTAGTTGTGGCTGATGTGGATGTATATTCGATACCACCACTATCCATTTCTATAGTGCTAGTAGATGCACAGTATTCAGAGCTGCAAACAGAACTCAAAAGAGACACTCCCTGCTCAATAGAGCTTACAATCTATTCAAGACAGACAAAAAGAATAAATAAGTTTTGTTTTTTCAAATATGGGAGTTATATAATATGGGAATTATTAAAACAAATATGGGTATTGAACAGGTGAACAAGAGGTTAAAAGTTAAAAGCAGCCTCAAAAAGGTAGACTTTTAAGTTTGATTTGAATAGAGAAAGAGCCAGAGCGTGATGTACTGATTCGGGAAATCTATTCCAGGCACATGGTGCAGCAAGATGAAAGGAACAGAGTCTGGAGTTGGTGGAGGAGAAGGGTACTGATAAAAATGACTTAACAGATGAACTGAGTTCTCAGGGAGGAGTTTAGGGAACGTTAAGAGAGGAGAGATGCCGAGGAGCTACAGAATGAATGCACTTGTAAGTCAGTAAGAAGAGTTTGAACTGTAAACAGAAATGGATAGGGAGCCATGAATGAAGTGACACCCACATTACACCCACATAACCAGGGTCATGTGGGTGTAATGACACTGGTTAAAAGTAAGTCATACAGCTCTGATTGAGCAGTTGACAACTTGAGGGATTAAGGCATGACCCCTCATGAATTTCCCAGTGATTGTTGCCCCCTCCCTATCCCCTGGAAAGTGACAGCAGACCAAGCTCTATTACATCATCAGGTATTATGGGCATTTTGAACAAAACAGAAAGCAGATCTTAAGAAAAGCCTAGTGGACTGTAAACAAGGGGACCTAGATTCAAGTCTCACTTCAGTTCTCTTTTTTTTTAAATTTTAACTTTAAATTCTGAGCCCGCCAGAAGTGGACATATGTGTACTGCAGGGGCGTAGCCAGACTTCGGTGGGAGGGGGGTTCAGAGCCCAAGGTGAGGGGGCATATTTTAGCCCCCCCTGGCGCTGCTGACCCCCCCCCCGCCATTGCTGACCCCGCCGCCGCCAACTTCCCCCCCCCTGCCGACGACCCTCTCGACCCTCCCTCCCACTGCCAACCCACCGTCACCTGCCTTTGCTGGCGGGGGACCCCAACCCCCGCCAGCCAAGGTCCTGTTCTTCTTGCAAAAGGCTTCCTTCTGTTTCTGACGTCCTGCAGTACTATGACTGTCAGGGGTTTCTGGCTTTGTCCAGGGGGAGCACAATGACTACTGCTTTGTACAGGGGAGGGCTCTATGATTGCCAGAAGTGTCCACATAAGTGACCATCTCAAGCCCGCCATAATTAGCACTGTTGTGTTAGTTATTATGTATGCAAGAGTGATTTAACGTACAACGCTGAGAATAACAGCATAAAAATTTTTAAAAAGAAAAAAGTCTAAAACAAAAAAATTAATTTTCAACATAGGTTGGTAGCACACAGAGGATGGAAGGGGGTTGTGTTGATGATTAAAAATTGTCACAGAAGGGGTCTCACCTTTTTGGTGAGTGATACAATATAAGAATACCCAATGACTACATGAGACTTTCCCCTCGAAAAACATAAGAGCTGTTCATTCCAGATAGTACTAACTACTGCTCAAATAGTACTGGCATAACATCTGAAGCTGTCATAGAGACTGATATGTACTGTTTCTTTCACATCCTTGAGGTGTGGTAAGGGTCAGTGACCACTGGGGGAGTAAGGGGGGGCTATGCCTTAATCCCTCCAGTGGTCATCTGGTCATTTAGGACACCTTTTTGTGACTTAGTTATGTTTGAAACAGGTTTAGACCAAAACATCAAACTTTTAGCATTGGACGTTTTCGCTTTGTTTCATTATGGCAGAAAAATGTTTAAGTTTTGAGATCGCCTAAATTCCACCCCAACACATCTCCAACATGCTCCCTTGTTATTTGCACACACTGCAAAGAAAAACGTCTCAAATCTGAGTTTTGAAAATAGTGATTTGGAATTTTTTTGGGGGGGGAGAAAAATTTCTAAATGCCACTTTATCCCAGTTTTGAAAACGAGTCCCACAGTGTGCTAATCTTAAGCAAAAATGAAAACAGACAGACCCTTTTACTAAGCCGAGCTAAGAAATTGGCTTACTGCTTCCTGGTGTGGGTCTTTCCTGTGCACTAAGCCCATTTCTAGCATGGCCATCATAAAGGGCGTCTTTTTCTTTTTCCATTTATGGACATGCGCTAATGTGAGCATTAGCATGTGGCCATTATAAAAAATTACTGTGGGAGCACTTACTGCCTCCTATTTAGGAGTCACTAAAGGCTCCCTCATTATGGATGTGCTCACCAGTTAGCTTCATGGTAATGTCAGCATATTAGCTGATTAGCGCATCCATGCCCATTCTCGACCCTGAAATGGTACCTCCAAAAAAATAATGAAAAATAAGTACCGTGTGCTTAGCGCATACAGATGGGAAAACTAATGCAGAGTCTGCATTAGGTCATTTTTACTGGGTTAGGCTCGAGAGTGTCTAACACAGCTAGGGCCACCGAGAGACACAACCTGACCCGGGACAGGACCACTCCCCCACTCAGGCTGTTCCCCACATTCGTGCCACCCCCTCACCTTCCTGTCACTGTGTCCAAGGAAGTACCTCCTTGCCTGTGTCTGACTGCTCCTCCGGCCTCAGTCTTGTCATCTCCTGCTCCTGTGTACCATGACCCGGATGATTGCATTAACGCGATATCGCATTAATGCAATCATCTGGGCCCTGGCAAGCAGGAGCAGGAGAGAGACAGACCTATTAAAAGGCAGACAGAAAGAAGCTTGCTGGCACTAGGTCCCTCTTTGGAGGCTGGGCCTGGGGAATTTTGCCCCCCCCCCCCCACTCTCCCCTCTAGGCTTAAGAAAAGGACCCCAAAAAGAGATAAGTGCTCACACTGTGTGAGACTATAGATTCCATTAAGGAGATCAGTTTTGTTGCTGTGGACGGAAGGAATACCGGACTGAAAAATGTTAGGCTATTGTGGATAAGTAGTTCAATGTCTGATACTGGTACTTTAAGTCAAAATGGTTTCTCTCTCATGAACGTTGTAAATAAGGAAGTGATAATGAGAAAGAGATAAATAGAACTAGAATCAGTGATGAGAATTTAACAATGAAGATAGTGTGAATCTTAGAGAGAATCTGGGACAGCACCAGAAATGTAGAAATCTTTGCCAAGGAGGACAATGAGGTAGGAACAAATGTTGGAAAACTGGAAGAGATAATTAAGAGGGAGGAGGATCAAGCAAGTGGGTTATATTTTTATAGCACATACCAAACAAATACACTGGGAAAGCAGAAGAGGGGCATATATAGAGGCACACGTACCATTGTTAAATGTGTTCAAATTGAGTAGATTTGAATTCTTGCTAGTCTTTAAACTATTTTACAGGTTTATGCTGTTTCAGTAACTGTCAGTAGCCTGTGATATTTTGCAGAATGAGTCAGCAGGGAGTTTCCTTAACTGCAGACTGTCATGCCTGTGAACCAGAGGATTGATTCATGAATATTTTAGTCAGTTCTAGGTGTGTCATCAAGCTTGCAGAGGATTGAGAAAGTGCACTGGTAAGAAAGCTGTGTACTGTAAAGGATCTCACTGTAATGATTTATCTGTACTACTTTGGAGAATGGTTTCCTTGAGAAAACAAATGAATAAAGATCATTTTGAGAAAAACAAGATATAGAAAAAAAGACAACCATTAGTAGAAATTGATGTTGTTTTAGTGAGTCACAGTCAGGAGGTATTCATCTATTTGCAGAGAAATAATCAAAAGAAAGGCTGATTGCTTGAAAGTGCAATTGTATTAATTTATTTACCTATGAAAAAGTAAATATACTATCTGAAATAAACCTTTCCTCAAAATGGCACAGGCAGATCAGGATCAAGTATGCATAATTTATTCCACTTTGCTGGACAGACTTGATGGAATGTGCAGCTCTTTGTCTGTTGTCATTTACTATGTTACCATGAGTCCAATATTTAGAAAATGTTGACCTCCTAAACTTCAGCTCTATTTTCAGCCAAATTTAGGGGGTCTTTTATAAAACAGTGTGTAACCCGGTCCTGTTATGCCGGGTTATGGGGGGAGGGGCTCGAGAGGCTGTAGTCACTTACTTAGGCCAAGGTCCTGTCAGCTCATCCACTCAGGAACCACAAGAAATTTAAATCGATGCTCAAGGCCTGTTTATTTCTACAAGCCTATACTAGTCAGTGATGCTGGGATAATGTGGTTTTGATACCTGAGGGAGCGTACATGCTTTGGGTGTGTTTGTTCTTGTTTGTATGGGTCCTTTTCTATTAATGTACTGTAGTTCCTTTCTGGCACTTTTTTATTTTTTAGATTTTACATCGCTTTGTCCTGCCCAACAATTGAAGTGCTGCTGAATATTAATAGCTGGTCAGCTCAGTGGGGTTTAATTGGGCAAGAGCCTCTCCTGCCCAGTTAAACCCCTTTGAATATTGACCCCAACAATAATATCTCATTAAGAACATTAGCATCACATCAATATGGGACCTGCAGTGAAGCAAGGCCAAGCACACAAGCTGACAGCACAATAAGGGACCTGCAGTGAAGCAAGGCCAAGCACACAAGCTGACAGCACAATACTTTCCTCTATTCCTATTACTATTCCCCCTTTCCCTAGCCTGTGTTTAGGCCATCTCTTGACCAGCTTACCCCTTTTAAACCAATGTAACCTTACCACCGCTACCAACAACTTTCCAAAACTCTCCCACTTTCCCCAACTTTTCCAACCAGAAAATGGCTCCCCCAGTGCCCCATCCATCCAAACCACCAAAATTGTATTTATTTATTTATTGCATTTGTATCCCACATTATAGTTTTGTTATGATATTGTCATTCCGGAATATCAGATACAGTTAGTAGTGTGCAGAGATTAAGTAAGGGAAAAAAAGAGGAAGTGATTAGGCGGGTAATTGTAGAAGTGGACTTTCATAACTGGTTGGGTTGGTAAAGTGGATCAGTGAAGCTGTTGGTTCTTGTTGTAGGCCTTGTTGAAGAAGTGTGTCTTCAGAGATTTGCGAAAGTTATTTGTTTCGACAATTGATTTTAGGTCTGTGGGTAGAGCATTCCATATCTGCGTGCTCGTGTAAGAGAAGGTGGTGGCATGCATCAGTTTGTATTTTAGTCCTTTACAGCTGGGGAAGTACAAATTGAGAAATTTGCGGGATGTTCTTGTGGCATTTCTGGGAGGTAGATCCACTAAGTTCAGCATGTAGATAGTAATAATCATCATTAAAAAAATCCCTGCTAAGGAGTTTAGGGTGGGAATATTTATCAGATATCTCACCTGACAACCCTGTTCCCTCCCTACCACATAACCACCCATAATACACATATTCCTGTGATAATTCTCACATTAACTCCCTCCTACCACAGCAACACCCCTTCCCTCCCTTTACCATCCAATCACTGATTCCCACAACCTCACCCTGCCCTTCCCTCCCCTCCCCACCTCACACCCATTCCTTCACTGCCCAGCCTCTCACACTATTCCCCCTCCCCCTTCTCAGTCAGTGGGCTCAACCTTGTTATCTGCCTTCAGGCAAGAACTGAGGATAACCCTAATTAAAATATTTGAAGTTAAAATGATAAGATTCTTTACTTGGTCTATGACTCACAGAAGAACCATGTTTCCTTCCAGCAAGTGACAACTTCCAGGATACATTACTACTACTACTACTATTTAGCATTTCTATAGCGCTACAAGGCATACGCAGCGCTGCACAAACATACATGCAGATCACACTCTGCTAGTGGGTCTCTTGAAGATCCCTGCATAATTGAGAGGACAAAAACTGATCTTCTGTAACTCTCTTTCTTACACTCAAACTAACTGACTGACTCTGAAATACTATAAGGGTCATTATAATGTTTTGATAGAATGGTCCATTGTGGACTCTTTCAGGGGCAGCCTACCATAATGGTTCAGTCTACATCTGCCCCCGTCCCGTCTTCCATACCCTGCCAAAACGCCCCCTTTAACTTTGGCCGGCCCTACGACGGAAAGGAGTTGAAGCCGTCGAAAATCGGCTTTCGATTATACCAATTTCACCAGCTTCAGGAGATGGCCAGCCATCTCCCGATTTATGTCAGAAGATGGCCGGCCTTCTCATTTGAAAATAAGCAGGATAGTGAGTATACTACATTACACAATAAAACACAATGCAGAAAACATTTTAATAGACAGCATAGGGTGTAAGCAAAGATGGAACATATAGATAGATAAGATAGAGTACAGGAGTAAGAAAATAAGGGACTAATTTAAAGAAAATTGCAAATGAGGTCAGAAAGGTGTTTTAAAATGATCTTAGCTAGGGTAGGAGTGGATAAACATGTCCTGCTATATAGTATGTGCAGCCATGTGTGTGTGTATATGTGTGAGACAAGCAAGTTTGAACAGCCAAGTTTTCATCTGCTTCCTGACGTAGAAATAGTCTTGTGTTATGCGAAGTCTTTCAGGGAGTACATTCCAGAGTGTGGGGGCTACTCCAGAGAAGGCTCACTTGCAGGTATCACATCGTGTGATCTCCTTTGGAGAGGGTGTGGTTAGGGATACTCCTTGGGATGACCTTAGTGACCTTGGAGGTGTGTAGAGGGAGATTCTGTTCTTCAGGTACTCTGGACCATTTTCTTTAAGGGCCTTGAAGGTCAAACATAGGGTCCTGTTTACTAAGGTGCACTAGCATTTTTAGTGTGTGCTAAAAATTAGCGTGCACTTATGCTAGAGACACCCATAGGAACTGTTGTACTGTTTACATTTTTTATTTACAGAGCAAGGTGGATGCTTCACTATGGTCTTCCAATCGGTATGTTTCACAGCTAATATACAGCCTTCTTGTACAATTTAATCTGTGATACATTTCCAATAAGCAGAAACGTTACAGCTCTGTTAGTCTAGATTTTCATAATAGAGACCACAATTTGTCTTCTTTAATCTGCTATTCTTTTGGCATCCCAATCACTGACCCAGTAGGATACAGCCTTTGGCTTGACTGACTGCACAGCACAGACCTCAGCTTCTAGACCTTTACATATGAAGAGGACATTTCACCATGGGCCTCATGTCAAATAACTTTCCCAGCCTACATATAGCCCTCTTGTACATCTTATTGTAGGGTACATTTCCAATGGCGAATGACTTGATAGTCAAAAGCACTTATCCCAGTAGCAGCACCTGCTACTATGACAAGTGCCATTGACTAGAGCCATCTATTAATTTTCAGCAGTATTATCTTCAGGCAAGGTGGGAAATTATCTGCATAGCTGTGCTGAATATTACTGATACCTGAATAGCTCTGGAAGCGTAAGGCTTATCCAAGTATATAGTACAGCTAATCAGAGAGCAGCTGGCGTTGAATTTCTAGAAGTAGTTTTAAATGCCATGGCCAGAATTAAAAAAAAAAAAAAATCAACTGTGTATGTTAAACTTTGACCCAACAATCACTGTTCCTTCTAAGTTGAGCAAGAGTCCTCAACTGCATTGCTGCAGTGCTTCAAAATTGAAGTTTGAATAACTAGGGACAAGAATGGTTCTCTGGAATCCTGTCCCTCACTATTGAAAATGTGATAGTGATACAGCCCCCCCCACTGGTAGGACGGTAGGTGGAGGACTCCTGCTCAGCTTAGAGGGAACAGTGCCAACAGTTAGGAGGATACTTCAACATGGCTCCTAATCAGGATCTTTTACAGCCAACACATAGTTCTCTGCATAATTTAAACTTAAATGTATCTCCAACAGGCAGCAAAGTTACAATTCTCAGCATGTCTGGCTTCCCTAGTAAAGACTTCAGCCCATCTACTTTAATCTGCCCTTCCATCAGCTGCCAAAACATTGAGTGTTCCTTAATACTTCATAAAAGACTGTTCTGTAATTATTTAATAAAAGCTGTAGCGATGTACTTTCCATCAAGCTCCTAGTTCATTTCCTGACAACTAAGCTTGTTTACATGCACCTCTCTGTTCCTCCTGTCCATCCTGCTGCTTCTTCCAACAGTCTGGCTTTGTTTCATTCTCCAGCAGCATTACAAATTATTTCCAGGTGCTAAACCATTTGTGGCTATATATTTAACCCTATCTGCTTCCTTACTGCATCTTCTAGACTACCTTTCTCCAATATCCATTCACGTCCTGCTAGTTCTGGAATTTCATTAATTATATCTCCCGATATTACCATAAGCTCACTTCCTTTTAGAGCTCTCATATGATCTCTTCAGCTCTCTCTCAAACTTTCATCCCACATGCTGCAAAGACCCATGTATCTCTGTATAAAGACAGCATTTGAATAATATCCAAGTTGACTAAGAATTTACAACACTGTAAGAAGCTCAATCTATACAAATCAATCAATTGTTTTGTTTATGATCATGACATCGAGCAGTTCTGTTATTAAGCTTAGTGTGTCCTTATGTGGGACTGTGTAGACCATGGCAAAGTTAATGGGATATAGATATAGCTATAGACAAAAAGTTTAATATTGAAAACTAAGTATACAAATACTCAAAGCTATTGATCTGGGATGCACATGTTGCAACCTGGATAAGTGATACTGATCATGGTCATATCCAGATTTTCAGTGCATTGCCTGGATTGTGCTTTGAAAATCCTTACAGACTATCCCCAGCACTTTCCGAATAGCATTAGTGTGATCTGGGGCAGAGCCAGGAGTTACCCAGAACCTGGCGATATTGTATCCACGTAACTATCTGGATAATATAGCACAGCTTTTTAGCTGTCCTAAGTTCTCCAGAGGGATATATGTGTAACACTGCTGACTATCACCCTTATTAGGTACCTTCTTGTGCTGCCTCTTATACCTGTGTATTCAGTACTAGCAAATATCTGGATATTGTTGCTAAATATCCAGGCATACACGTTAAGTTGAGCATAGTGGCCACCTTCTAAAACAAACGCTGCATCTGATATCAGACTGATGATGTCTAATTAGACATGTTTACAGGATTATTCTGGGACTAATGAGTGGAATGGAATGGGTAGACCTGAATCACTTGTTTACTCTTTCAAAAAAAAAAAATAGGTGGCAAGATGGTGGCAAAGCAACTGGCGGTGTGAGTTCATGCTTTGATAGAGCCGCGGTTCTGCACCTCTTACCTGGTTTTACATAATTCTCAGATGCCGCATATGAAAGGAAAGGACAGGCCTAGGTGGTATCCTCTTTGGCCTGGACCTCCTCACCAGTTCAGCAGTGCATGGAGTGTTATGCCACTGGTACCTCTGTGAGAACGTCGGGAGGTCCCATGTATTGGAAGATCTGGGAGAGTCTACCATTCTGGGGTTTCTCTCTCCCCTCCCAATGCCAACCCTCCCCTGTGTCCAGTGATTGCTCCTGCTGAGTCTGTAGAAGCTCAGGAGACGGAAGGTACCTCCTTGAGCTTCAACAAAGAAGATGGCGGGTTGGAGAGAAGATTGCTGGTGAGTTCTATCGAAGGGCTTGTTGCTTGCTCACTGCCCTCCATGGGGGTTACTTTGGAGCACATCTGGACAGGCTTTCAATCCTTAAATAATTCTGTGGCTGAATCTACCAAAGAGGTAAAATCTTTGTCTACTAAAATACAAGCCCCTGCAATGGATAAGTTTCAACCAGGGGCGTAGCTAGAAAACAGATTTTGGGTGGGCCTAGGCAAAAATTGGGTGGGCACCAAGTGTTCTCCCTCCTCCCAAAAAAAAAATATCTCAGCTGGCGAGAAAACACTTCTTTCCACCTTGGCAGTCTAAAGCAGGCATGACTGAAAACTGAGAATGCACAGTTGCCGGTATTGTGGAGAGTAGTGTTTTCATTACCATCAGGGGGAAGCCTTCAGCTGGCGGATCTTGGGATCCCCACCAGTTACCGCTAAACATGTGCTACTGTTGGGTGGGCCTGAGCCCTAAGTGGGTGGCCCCTGGCCCACCCAGGCCCACCTATGGCTACGCCACTGGTTTCAACAAATAAAAGAAAATGGAAAAGATTTACAAACTTTTAAAACAACTATAGCTAAGGACAAATTATTTCTTCATAGGAAGATAGAGCAACTTAATAACTACAATAGACGTTTAAGTCTTCATCTTCTAAATTTTTCTAAGCAGGCTGGTTTCCTCCTTAGGTCCTATTTATGAAATATTTAATTGAAGCTCTTCATTTTACTCCTAAAACTATACCTCCTTGGAATAAAATTTACACCAATTACTTCTAAAGAAACAGGAAATATTGAACCAGAAGCTTCTCAAGTTAAAGAAGGCAGTTTAGAACTGAATAATATGTCAGCTTCATTAGAGGAATCAATATCAGATGTAGCCACTTTGATTATATCTTTTATATTTGAACAAGATCTTAATAATGTGATGAGATTTTACTTTCAGAATTCTAAGACTCTGTTTTATGGTCAAAAAGTTTTGACGTATAGCAATGTCACCAAATCTACTCAAGACAGGAGGAAAGCTTTTCTTGCTATGTGACAAGAGGCTAAAAATATAGGCGTGTCTTTTTTGTTCTTACCCATGTAAATGTTTAATTAAATGTTTAATTAAATATGGTGAGATTCGTTATGTTTTTTTATTGTCCAGAACAATTGTGGGAAGCAAGCTTCAGGTCAGAAGATTCAGGTTCAAGTTGGACAACAAAGATGCAAGGTTTATTAGTCTTTGTTAAGCCTTATGTTTTTCTATCTTAATTTTCCTAAACTAGCCACTCTTCCAATTATTGTGATCTAGGAAGGCTTACTTTCTTTTTCCTTTGTTACATTATATTAACTCTGTTTCCAAAAATAGTAGGACTAGGGGGCACACAATGAAGCTACAAAGTAGTAAATTTAAAACAAATCAGATAAAATATTTCTTCACTCAATGTGTAATTAAACTCTGAAATTTATTGTGAAAGAATGTGGTAAAAGCAGTTAGCTTAGCATGGTTTTAAAAAGGTTTGGATAACTTCCTAAAAAAAAGTCCACAAGCCATTATTAAGGTGGACTTGAGGAAAATTCAGTGTTTATTTCTATAATAAGCAGCATAAATGTATTGTACTGTTATGGGATCTTGCCAGGTGCTTGTAACCTGGATTGACCACTTTTGGAAACAGGATGCTGGGCTTGATGGACCTTCAGTCTGTCCCAGTATGACAAATCTTATGTTCTTATGGAAGGCATTGGGGTGTTCATGACTGCAAAGGACTAAAATACAAGACAATGCATGATACCACCTTCTCCTACATGAGCACGAAGTTATGGAACACACTACCTAGAGACCTGAAAACAATCAACGAAACAACTATCTTTCGCAAATCCCTCAAGACATATTTCTTCAACAAAGCCTACAATGAAAACCCAGAACTGTACTAATCCACCTCTGAAAACCCATCGTCTAAGAAAACCCATCGTCTAATATACCTATTAAATTCCTTCCTTCTTCTCTCTACTTCTTCCCCTAATTAATCTCTGCACAACAATAATTGTACCTGATATCCAGGATTAACTGTGTGTAACAAAACTATGTAAGCCACGTTGAGCCTGCAAATAGGTGGGATAAGGTGGGATACAAATGCAATAAATAATAATAATAATAATTAAATAAATACATTATCAAAATGTCAGAGGGGACCTACTAGTCGGTGTTCAAACCTAAAGGTTCACTTTGGGAATCAAGTTACACTAAGTCCAAACTCTCTAAAGGGGCTTTCAGCTATGCCAATTATCAGTAAAAACAAATAAATTCATTGTTTTGAACACTGTTGTCCTCACCTTGGTACTCAATGTTCTGAGTATTATCTTAGCAGTTATATTCCTACTATATTAATGTATCAAAGCTTCTTCTCTCCCCCTTCCATGTTCCTGGTTCACAGACCAGAAAAACAGATAGAGTCCATGCCTGAGCAAGATACCAAGAATAATGAATGAGAGGACTGTAGAGGGCAGGCAGTCAGTAATCCAACATCCAACTGTTTTGGACTGAATAAGAAAATGCAGGTTGGTGCAAGTCAGTCTGAGATTCTGTTAGGTGCTAATTATTAGAGTTGAAATTGATGACAGTGAAATAAATGGAATCAATTCCCCCCATAAAAAGAAGTACATATAAATTCCAATGATGCCAATTAGTTATGATAATTGGTTGTTATTGGCCAATTGTCATGATTAATTGGCTCATTACTCAATTGAGTAGTGCACATAAATTGGCCATGCACCCAATTTAATGCACACTACTCACTGCGCCTTATGTAGAATCCGGCCCTTAGTGCACAAAATGTAGGCACCTAACCTTGGGCAACCTTTCTTAAATTGACTCCACAGTCCACAGTTCAAAATTATTTACTGTACCACAAATAAAACAATCTAAGGAATGTATAATCAAAATATAGTTAAGGGGAAGTAAGAGTAAAAACACAAAGATGCTTAAGTTACAATGAAGCAAATACCTAATGTAGTTAAAGGTAGAAAGCACTAGGTTATTTACTACTACTTACTACTTGACATTTCTAAAGCGCTACTTTAAATAAGATATGATACAAAAGGAAGGGAGGGGCAGTGGAGAGAAATGACAGGACAGTGTGAAGGATAATTTGCTGTAATGGGATGGCAAAGGATGGGTTTCCAGTCATAGTGTTTCAGTTATCATGCCCTTACTTCACAAATGCAGTAATCATTATTGCACTGGCATTACACCAATTCACATGCTAACTGCATAGCATTTATGAGATGGGAAATGAGCTTTATTATGAGTAGGGAATGAGCATGGCCTGTGCATTGCTTTTATCACAAAGAACTTTACTGCACTTTCACTTATGCAGCTAACATGGATATAATTATTGCCACCAGTACAGAAGATGGTAAGAGCTTCTGTGGTAACTGTGAATCCACTTAACGTGCGTTAATTTTCCATGCAGTAACTGTATGGAGACATGCTGGAAATGCCACCAACATTTAAGGGCCCTTTTACTAAGCCGTGGTAGGCTCTACAAGAATGCAGCGTGGACCCAAAAGAGACTACCGCCAGGCCAGCATGCCCTCTTAGCGGTAATTTCAGATTTGGCGCATGCCCATAATGCGTGGATGAATTATTTATTTATTTCCTCCTATGCACGCCAGTTCCGGCGGTTTTCGGCGCTTGGTGCACGCTGACCGGTCACCGCATGTGTGCATGAGTTTTTACCACTAGATCAATGGGTGGCATTAAAGGCTCAGGCCAGTTTTGGGTGCACGCTGGTTTTATTTTTACCGCAGGTCCTTTTACTGTCCCATTAAAAAAGTGCCATTTTTTGTAGATGTAGTAAAAACTAACCCGGTGCATGCCCAATACACACGTCTACACTACCAAAGGTCACTTTTTACCACAGCTTGGTAAAAGGGTCTCTTAGTGTACAGCCTTGAATTAAACACACACCAAATTTTGCATTTAACATAAGGTAAATACAAAACATTATCACACTTCAGCAAACATGCTCCTTAGTTTCAGTAGAATTGGCACATTTTAAGAAACTGTTGAAAACACAGCTGTTTGTTGATGTGTTCAGATAGGAGCAACCTGTTATGCTATGTTATAAGTGAGGAACAGTATTAGTTATTTGTTTCTGATTTTAAGTATGTATGTCATGTTTTATTATATATGTTTATTTGTAAACCGCCTACAGATTAGGCGGTATGTAACTTTTAAAAATACATAAATAGGCAAAATAACACCTTAGGAAACTAACCATTGCATTGAGATATTGAGCAGATCCTTCTGAGGTTCCTCTTCCGGGAGATCGTGCCAATATGATTTCTTCTAGAACTAATGCAACTGATCATTCAATCTGATTGGGTAGGAAAACCATCTTACATGATTGGTAGATTGTAATTTTCTTTCATGAATCAAGATCATGCCTTATAATACAAACTCCAAATTCTATAAATGGTGCCTTAAATTGTGGACACTAATTTGGCCGCATGGCCAAATTGTCCGCGGAACTTAATTGATTAACAAGCCAACCAGTGCTGATTTTTTGGTACTTAACAACCAATTAGCGGCACTAATTGGCCTTAATTAAAATGTACACATACAACTTTCCAGGCATATTCTTTAATGTGGTGTGCATAAATTCTAATGTGCACAGCTGAAAAGGAGGCGTGGCCATAGCTGTGGAATGGGCAGGTCGTGGGCATTTCAAAAACGTATGTGCACTATTATAGAATACACCCAATCTGTGCCTGTTAGATGCAGGTATATAGGCTTGGTTTAAAATGGCCTATATGGGTGTGACTAAATGTTAGTTGCAAGAATGGCCGCTAAGTATATTCTATAAACTACACCTAATTTTTAGCTGTTTTTTGGGTGCCAATTTTTAAGGCGCCATTTATAGATTTTGGTCCAAAGTGTGTAAATAAAAACATCAAATCCAAAGTACAAGTTTAGACAAATATTTTATTTAAAAAGTAGGAAAATAATGTACCTGAACTAGATTTGTACATTTTTACTATGTATCTAATATATCATGGCTCATTTGTGACATAAAGGTTTAAATAAGCTGGACATTTGACAAAAATAATTTTGCAACAAGTCACTCAGGTTAAAAGCACACAGGCACATATGTTGCACCTATTGTATAAATATAATCTATGAGCCTCTCTTAGGGGTCCTTTTACAAAGGCGCTCTAGTGTTTTTAACGCATGCTAAAAAGAAGCGTGCGCTAAATGCTAGAGATGCTTATATATTCATATTCATATGGGCTTATATATTCATATGGGCATCTCTAATATTTAGCATGTGCTAAAAACGCTAGCATACCTTTGAAAAAGAACCCCTTAATTTATTAAAAAATCCCCCCCCCCTCAGCAAGTAGCACAGACATGCTTTCTCTGAGGTAGCAGCACCAAAGTTTGCATGGATATACTTAATATCATACAGTTCCACCCCAGCTTTACCCAACCTCCACCTCTGTGGACATCTACACATTAATCCCCAGATTCTATATATGGTGCCCATAGTTGAGTGCCAATCCAAGATGTGAGTGCAACTTGGATAATGAGCCATTAACAAGCAATAATTAGGAGCTAACAACCAGTTATTGATTCTAATTGACACCTAGTTGAATTTGCTATTCTATAAAACTGGGCACATAAATTCCATAGTGAGCAACCCAAAAGAGGGCAAAGCCATGGGAGGAGCATAGGCAGATCAAAGGTGTTCCAAAAATGTAAGCATAGTATTATAGAATATAGGGGACCTGTGCCCAACTTTCAAAGTTGGGAGTTGGAATCTGCTTTAATCATTATTCTCTATAGGGCACGTGTCCTTTATAAAATAGGGCTAAGTGATGATTTTTCCGGCACTGAATTTTGAGCACCATTTATAGAATTCTCCCCAAACCATGTAAAAAGTACATGCTGGGTTTTTTTTTTTTGGTAGTTCATACCTTTATATCTATACCCTTGAGCAATTCTTGAAAAAAACTATTTCTGTACACATTTATTCAAAACATATTTATTAAATTTTACTTTATAGGGGGATTCCACAGAGAAACACGTCTTTACATGCACAAAGAAACCCTCTAATAATTTAGGGAAAATATGCATGACATCTGCAGTGCACATTCGCTTTCCTCATGGAGAAAGGAGCCAGGATTGGGCCAAGCCTGGTGAAGTGTGCATTGAGATTTCATTTTGAAATCTCTATATATTATTTGCCCTGTATACTCTGTACCTGCAAAATGTAAACCCATTTTTTTTGTTCAAATACCTTTATTATATGTTTATAGTTCAACTGCACTATAAATAATTTGACTAGAACAATGACAACAAACGAATGAAGCATCCTGATCAACTGAAATTAAACAACATTAAAATCAACAAAAGTTAAGTGTTTCAATTTGTTTTTCCCAAGACATAAAGCAATTATGATGTACGGCAATTGCCCTTTCATAATCTGAAGTTCCACAAAGTTCCACCCAACTATTAAACTAGAAACCAGAATTATATTTTCATTTCTGTGAGATGGGCTTAACAGGAAATGCCAACAAAAAATTCTCACAAGCATACCTTTTGCTGCATTAAGAGTGTATGGACTCTTATTTATCTCCATGCCAATAGCTCAATAATTTCCAGGATCACACATCTGACCAAAAACAGTTTAGGTCAGAGCAATAAAACAGAATATGACATTCGGCCTCAGTCTTTTTGCAAGACCAACAAGTAGCTGTATGGGCTCCACCTAATTTGGATAATTTAACAGGCATCCACAAGGCTTTATGTGCTAAAAATTATAAAAAAAAAAAAAAGTACATAGAATGAGTAATGGGAGCTGATGAAGATATTGTATGACCCAGTTTCTGAATAAATTCCATTGGTCAATATCTATCCCAGTCTATAATATAGTTGGCTGCTTACAGACCTATAGTTCTTTGTATCTTCAAACTCACATGTCCATTTTTAAAGGGAAGCTTTCCATGACATTTTCCTTAGAAAAATCCACACAGAGTGGTGCTGAGGAGCAGAGGTGTCCCAAGCAGAAAACATGCCCCGTGCAGAACACCAATGTGGCATTTCCCACACTGTCCCACTTGGATTATTGCAATACTGCATATCTTATCTAGATTCTAAGAGGTCCACAACATTGAGGCTAGATTGTTAATGTATTATCAAAGGTGGGACAAGACCCCCCCCCCCTCTTCCCTTACCTGCCTTCCTTAATTCCTTACATTGACCCCGCTATGGGTACAAATAATATTCAAAGCCTCCGCTTTGACATGTAGGCCTCTAGAGGTACAAAAACAGAACACCTGCTAACTGCATAGTGTGTTATAAAATAGGCATTATTATGAGTAGGGAGTAGGTATGTGCTGTGCACTATAGTTAGTGCCACTATCCTGGCAACCTGACTTGCCAGGTGTGTCCCAAGAACTAGGATGAGGACCCTTGGTTTATACAAATTCATTTCTTAAACCAAGGGTTCTCATCCTAGTTCTTGGGAAACACCTGGTCAGTTAGATTGCCAGGACAGTGGCACTAACTAAGGTGTACTATTTTGATAGTCTTGAATTAACATGGACTTCATAATATAATGACTGTAGAAGGGCTATTGTCTTACACATGTTTTATAGACTGATTGTTATGCTAAACTGTAAAGTAACTAGTTACTGTTTTTGTTTTTCTCATAATTCATCTAGTTCAGGTTATTTTTGTAATTCACCTAAAATGCCTTGTTAAACCACTGCTTTACATTTTTTACCTAGACTTGACCAAATGTATACCTAGGACACAAATGTGCTCACACAAATTATAGAATAAGGGTAGTCATGCACACAACTTAATTTAAGAATTGGCTGTTGGTTGGCGTTAACAGCCAATTATTGGTGCTAATTGACACCAAATAGCATTTGCATATGCAACTGCCCTTAGTCGCTATTGTAGAAGTTGTGTACGCCAGTTTCATTATGCACAACTTCTAGGGGAGGCATGGACATGGGAGGGACATTAGGAGGTCAGGGGCATGGCTAGGTTAGGCATACAGATTATAGAATGCTAAGAGTTACGCTTCTAACTGCCAACGGTTCGGTGTGGTAAACTCTTGTATCACACACTAAGAGAGCTTCAGAGGTAACTCTTTTCATACAGGGTACATAGCCTGTGCCTTACCTAGACCATCACTGGCTCTACAAATATTAGTGTGGAATATATTTTTCTAACATTAAAATTCAAATTTCCGCATTATTTAAACTTAATAACTCCAATCTAAATTTTAATCAATTTCAATCTTAAAAAAACATTGTTTCACTTATCTTTTAAATGTTTGCTTAGGACTGTCAGTGAGGAGGTTTGATTTAGACTGCTTTGGGATCCACAAGGACCGGGATAGAGTTTACCCCAAGTTGTGGGGAAGGACCCTCAGGCATTCGGTCCATGTTTATGGGTGAACGGTATGTACAACTGGAGACTTGGTCCATGCCGTCGGTGGGCGGCGGAGTGAGAGGAAAACTCAGCCAATGTTCATGGGTAGGCGGCATGACAGTGTGCAAAAATGGACAATATTTTAAACAATGTGGAAGCAATATTTAACTTACAGCAATCAGCATTTTTATATACTGGTCACTGCATTTTTTAATACCTGAATATGTAGCACTAGGCTATAGCCAGATGCTAGTACTGATTAATCAAGCATAAATTGCTCAGGTACTGCCAATGTTCAGTGTCTGAACCTGGAAAGCTACCTGGTTAAGGGGGCCATTTCACTAAAATGCACTAAAATTTACACTTAAAGCAGTTTGATGTGGGAATTTCTCACGCTCTAAGTGCAAGTTTAGCACTTCTTTTTATGGCATATTCCCTTTTGATTTTTGCAGACTGTGAACTAATACTGCTGTTAGCATGCAAAACTTGCATAAATGTACTGCAGGACAACTTACAACTCCTATTTAGGAGGCACTAAGTGCTTCTGAGTTACGGCTGTGTTTACCAGTTATTTATTTATTTTATTTATTTTAGATTTTGCTCACCTTTTTCAGTAGTAGCTCAAGGTGAGTTACATTCAGGTACACTGGATATTTCTCTGTCCCAGGAGGGCTCACAATCTAAGTTAGTGTGCACCACAGTGGCATAACCAAGGGTGGGCTTGGGTGGGCCCAGGCCCACCCACTTTGAGCTCAGGCCCACCAGTAGCAGCACACCTATGATGTGGCTGGCAGAGATTCCCAAGCTGAAAACTCCCAACAACTGTCCCTCTTGCATACCTTATAAATAGCAGATCTTCGCCTGCAGGAAGCAGCGACTGATACATATTGCTCACACCGGCCCAAAGCCTTCCCCTCTGACTTATTCCTGCCTATGCTTAGCCGAGATTGGGTGGCAGAGCCGGTGGCGGGAGGCGGGGATAGTGCTGGGCAGACTTATACGGTCTGTGCCAGAGCCGGTGGTGGGAGGCGGGACTGGTGGTTGGGAGGCATGGATAGTGCTGGGCAGACTTATACGGTCTGTGCCCTGAAAAGGACAGGTACAAATCAAGGTAAGGTATACACAAAAAGTAGCACATATGAGTTTATCTTGTTGGGCAGACTGGATGGACCATGCAGGTCTTTTTCTGCCGTCATCTACTATGTTACTATGTTACTATGCAGAAACAGGAAGCTGCATCAGTGGGAAAAATGTGGGGCCAACACCGGCTTACTGCCGGTGAAAATCTGCTATTTAAAAGGTGTGCAGGAGAAGGGGGATATTTGAGAGACAATATGGCATGCAGGCGAGAGGAGAGACCAAATCATCTGTAGGATGGGGTGGGGTTCTGCCCACCCATCTTGGGCTCAGGCCTATCCAAAATTGGGTGTCTGGCTACGCCCCTGGTGCACCAGTCAAAATGTGCTAGCTGGGTAACAAATACACCCATTCCCCGCCCATACCGCACACCCCAAAAAAATATTAACAAAAAATTCTTAGCATGTGATTTAGCACTTGAAAACAGGAAATTAGCAAACAATGCTTTAACATGTTTGTGTGGTTGTCTGCTCTCGCACACTATCTGCTGGATTCTATATATCGCACCTAGTATTCCACGCTGAAATTTAAGTGTATTCCATAACAATGTACGTAATTTAATTGGCTTAAAGTGCCAATCAGTGTTTTTTAACTGCACTTAACAAGCAATGATTAGCACTAACTGGCAATAATTAGAATTTACATGCATAACTCACTAGGCGTATTCTGTAATGAACTGCACCTAAATTCTAAAGTGCACAGTTCAAAAGGGCATTGATGGGGGAAATGGGCATTTCAAGGGCATTCCCAAATTTATGCACGTTGTTATAGAATAAAGCCCAGCCCATGTAAACCTATGCACAGGGATTTACATCACATTTTCACTGGTGTAAATGGAGATGAGTAGTTTTAGGCGCTGGGATATTGACTAAGCATATTCTATAGACAGCATCTAAATCTTAGTTTTCCACCCAGATTTTTTAAGTGTCATATATAGAATATGACCCTATCTCTGAGCTTAACACTCTTTAGTAAAAGTGGCCCTAATTTTTATCTGTCCTAAATTAACCAGTTAACTCTCTGGGTACTGGCACTGAATACAGGTGGTATACAGACTGCATAATGCCACTGGATACCACTAATTAGACCCAGTGAGTACTATTTAGCCATGTAGCAGGTGCTGCTACCCAGTTAACTAGCTCTGAATATTGACCCCTATATTATTAATTCATGAGATCAGACCAGCTGAATAGAAAGAACGATGGTGCCAGCAAGGGCAAACTGAGATAATTATTTAGAAAAAAAAAATCTATGCAGTGCATTAGGAGGGATAAGAAATGTGTAGAAATATAGAATGAAGACCAAAAAAATCAAAATGATGACCCACTAAACCTCAGAAATATATTCAAGATGGGAATTCATTTAAAGGAAAGGAAAAAACCTCAAGGATCTCCAGATCAACAGATCTATAGAGCTCAGAACGATCATGAAGATCTACTCTTCATCATCGGCTTAAAAAACCTTTTACGGTAAAATGGATTAGGAAGGTTTTTTAAGCCAGTGAAGAAGAGTAGATCTTCGTATCGTTCTAAGCTCTATAGATCTATTGATCTGGAGCTCTTCAAGGCTTTTTCTTTCCTTTAAATGAATTCCTATTGTGAATATATTTCTGGAGTTTAATGGGTCATCATTTTGATTTTTTGGGTTTTCATTTTGAATGACTTGAATGATTCCACGTCCGTTTGTATGTATTTTTTTAGTAGAAATACAGAATTCCTGTACTTTTCTTAGTGTGGCTTAGACCTTCACATTGATATGCATATTAAAGGCTCCTTTTACAAAGTGGCACTACCAATTAGTGTGTACTGAATGCGAAGAAGCCCATGGGAATCGAATGGACTTCTTCGCAATCAGCACACTGCTAATCGGTAGTGTCACTTTGTAAAAGGAGCCCTAAGGTTGTGCTTCTGAGAAGCATAAGATACAATTAAGGGATATTTAATCAGTATTATTTGAATAATTCCCTAGATGCTGGAAAAGTAGCTCAAATTTGTGCACTCCCATTTGGGCACAATCCTGAGATCTGTGTGTAAACTAGGGCTCTTTTTACGAAGGCATAGTAATGGATTTAGGGGCCTTTTTACAAAGCAGCTTTAAGCCCACCACAGGCTTACTACATGCCAATCTGGACCTACCGCCGGTCCAACATTGGCTCCGGCAATAGTTCCACCCCAGCATGCGGCATTTCCGGCACTAGCAGAAATATTCTAAAAATATTTCCCCAGGTGTTAACCTGGCAGTAATCAGGCAACGCTATGCATTCCGTAGTTACTGCTAGGTTAGCGTGGGAGCCCTAACTGCCTCCTCAATGGGTGGAGGTAAATACTTCCCCATGCATGGACATTTCTTTTTTCGGCCTTTACCCACTGCGGTAAAAAGAGCCTCAGTGTGTGGTAAAAATAGCCCCCGTTACTAGCGCAGGGCCCCTTTTACTGCAGCTTGGTAAAAGGACCCCTTAGCACACACTAATGATTACTGTACACTAAATGATAAGACGCCCATCGGAATATAATCATTAGCGTGTGCTAAACCCATTAGCGTACCTTAGTAAAAGGACCCCTTAGTTAATGAGCCATTAACAATCAATTATTGGCATTAATTAGCACTAATTCGGACTTACATACGCATTTGCCTATGCACCATTCTATAATGCTGCATGCTCAAAGTGTCTCATGTGCAACCCAAAAGGGGGCATGGTCGTAGGAGGGGCATGGGTGGATCAGGGGCATTCCAAAACTTGTATCACAGTGTTATAGAATTCCTGGGTTGGATGACTAACTTATGCGCCACTAAGGGGGAGATTCTATATATGGCACCTAAAAAAATCAACGTGGAAATCAATGTTGACTAATTCTGTATTCTGTAAGTGGCGCCTAGATTTACGCACGGTATATAGAATACACTTAGTTGATATCTTAGTGCCTAAAACTATGTGCCTCCATTTACACCAATGAAAATGTGGCATAAATCTCAACACGTAGATTTACTTGCACTGGGGCCATATTCTATAACTACATGCATAAATTTTGGAATGCCCACAAAATTCCCATTTAACAGCCTATAACATTCCCCTTTTTACCTTGGGGCATTAGAAATTAGGCACACTGCATTACAGAATATGTTTAGTGAATTGTGTATGTGAATTCTAATTACTGTCAACTAGTGCCCATTATTGCTTGTTAAGAGCTGTTATCAATGCTGATTAACTTGTTAAGCCAATTAAGTTATGCACATTGTTATAGAATATGCTTGGATTTTGATGCGGATCTCTAGGTGCGCTATATAGAATCCGGGGGTAAGCGCTATTCTATAAAGGGTGCATGGCCAAGAACACCCATGATAGAATACATGTTTAGGACTAGATTCTATATATGAAACCAAAAAAAATCAGCATTGAAAAAAATTATATTCTATAAGCCATGCTTAATGTTTGGTGTAGTTTATAGAATAGCATTTACACCGCGGAACCGTGCCTAACTTTAGGCATGGCCATTTGCATAACTGAAACATGGTGCAAATGTACACACCTACATTAGGCATGAATCCCTGTTATTCTATAGCAACACGTGTTTATTTTAGGAACACCCCCGTTCTATCCATGACCCTCCCTTTCCACACCCCCTTTTCAAATCATGCATAAGACTTAGGCACGGATCCCATACCTAAATTTAAGCAAGTTAAATTAAAAGTAATTAGTGCCAATAATTGCTTGTTAACAAACTGGTTATTGGTGCCAATTTACTTGTTATTTAATTAAATTGCATGCACAATTTTTGGCAACTTTTACAGCATTAGGGGTTTAGGGCCAGATTCTGTATATGGCATCTAAAATGTATGCGAATTGGAATAATGCAAGTAGCGCTATTCTATAAACTGCATATTTAATAAGATGTGGTTTATAGAATAGCACGTAGGCTGGGGAATGTGCACACATTTAGACGTGGCCATTTATACCTGGCAATGCCCATGCCTAAATGTACACATGTTCCCCTGAATTCTATAACAATGTGCACTCATCCTATAGCCATGTCCCTTTTCAGCTACATGTGTTGGAATTTACCCCCCCCCCCCCCTTTTTTTAGAATGTGCCTAAAAAGAAGCATGCATAAATTCCAATTATTGCCAATTAGTGATGATAATTGGTTGTCATCAGCAAATTATCATGGCTAATTGGCTCATTACTCAATTGAGTAACACGTGTACATTGGCTGTGTGCACAATTTAATGCATGCCACTCGTTGCATCTTATATAGAATCCAGCCCTAAGTGTGGATCTTTCTGGTGCCTAATTTTGGGTGCCATTTACTGAATCCAGCCCAATATATTTAGTCATACACCAGTGCCTATATTTAGCAGAATTCAGTACAGCACAAAAAGAAAGTTTTTATTGTGCAATGTCAAATATCTACTGAATAATCCTGAATATGTTTTTTCAGCTTTGTGAAAATAGTTACAAGTTGTATACTGCCCAGATATCTGCCTCTTAATCAGACTCAATAATTTTGCAGGTCAAGACATTTTGGTGAAATACATATGATTTACCTTATAAGTACTCTTCAGTGAATAAGTTGATTCTTCCTATTTAGACTCCACAAACAACTAACATAACAAAATATTCATATATTTGGCAGTATCTCTTAGAACATTTTCTGTTCTAAAAAGACAAAATATGAGGTAGAGTATCAATTGTACGACTTTGCCTTTGGTAAGTGAGAAGACTACAAAAGCATCTGAGAAGCATATAATTAACTTACAGAAAAGTTGAGAATAGTGAATAGGTAACTATGCTGAGAGTTAACTTATGTAATGTTTTCCATGCACAAATAACACAATAGACCAGTGCATTAGTCTCGAGATAATAGACAAGCTGTGTATAATATGTCAGCAGCAAAGCAAGAACAATCGCAAATGAGGCAAAAACTATAGATAATTCCTGAAGTGTCTACAATGTAAGTGCCACTTTATTCTAAAGCAGCATTAATTCATTTCAGAGAAAAAAAATCTTAAAGAACCAAGGGGTCATTTTACTAAGGTGTAATAACGGATTTAGCGCATGCTAATCAAATATCACACAGCCCATAGTATATGGCTGCATTTTTCTTAATCCACACTAATTCATTAAATCTGTTAGCACACCTCAGTAAAAGGACCCCTAATCTACTGCTTTTCCTGAGAGATTTCAGCCTTTCCCTGTTCAATAACATTTTTTTTGTTCAATGGCTGGCCATAAGATAAAAGCCTTATAAAATGAAAATTAAACCCTCATAAATGGTTTTTCTACATTTTGACCCCTTTTTGCACCCCCATCCCTTCTTTTAGGTATGTGTTTCATAATCCATTAGAAAACTCAAAAACACAGAATACAATGCATTATTTATCAGGTACAATCTAATAAAGTAGACCAAAATGTCCCGGCTGCTCTTTATAGTAAACCATCTTATTTTCACACATTCTCAGACAGTCAACAAGGAATTCTTGAATTACAAATCGCAGTTAAGGCACTTTATTTTGAGCTAATATATGGTATAAGAAGGATGTGTTTGGTTTTCAAGGTGACTATTCATCTGTCTCCCTTGCCCTGATTTGGAAGACATTTTATTTTGTTCCCATCTCTACCTAGTAATGAAATAGTGCTGCAGTCATAATGAAAGCAAACTGCAGTGAGAGACCTGAGTAGGGGAAGTGATAAGTCAAGGTATGTGTTTCAATTGGTGAATAGAAGCACCCTGAAAAAAAAAAGGCAGCAATGTTGTTGGCAGCAAATATGAAAAATAAAGTCTCATCTTCTAATGTAATGGTGCATAACACTTTTCCTTTGGTTTGCTGAATTCATGCATACTGTACATCTGTCTTGGCTTCACTGTGCTAGCACAGACACGGATAGACAGAATACAATAAATCTACTGTAACGTATTCACAAACAGTTGCATTTACATTTGTCAGAGGGAGTTACATTTCGAATTACAAACAGTACTTAAAGTATAAAATATATTTACAAAGCGTTTCTCTTACAGTACAATTTACCAGGTAGCATTTAAAAATGTTCATTAAGAGAGAGTTGCTAAGCTCAATATCTTCTCATATCTCTTAATTACGTGCATGTTTTTTGAAAATCCATGTAGAGAACAGTAACAAAAAAAAAAAAAAACAACCCAAAAAACATTATGTATAAAAACTACTTGTTACAAGAAAAGGCGGAAGGTCTTCAGTCCTTGCTATCAGTAGCATTGGCAGTGAGGCTGGGGAACAGGTTTATGTGGTACTGGCATTTCTCTTTATTGTTGGGTTTGGGAGATCAAGGACGTTACGCCATGGCTTTATAAGGCATGAGGATGGCCTGAGATTGGAGAACAGGGAGCGGGTTTCACCCCTTATGATGATGCTGTTGTCATTAAATTTGTGGCCATAGGTTGGACTGCTATTCCTGGGATTGGTAGCATGGAATCTTACTATTTATTTATTTTTGTTACATTTGTACCCCGCGCTTTCCCACTCATGGCAGGCAAAATGCGGCAGACAATGGAGGGTTAAGTGACTTGCCCAGAGTCACAAGGAACTGCCTGGGCCGGGAATCAAACTCAGTTCCTCAGTACCCCAGGACCAAAGTCCACCACCCTAACCACTAGGCCACTCCTCCACACTACTACTATTTGGGATTCTGCCAGGTACGTGTTACCTGGATTGGCCACGGCTGAAAGCAGGTTACTGGGCTACTAGTATCATTCTGCCCCAGTATGGCTATTCTTCTGTTCTTCTGTCTTGTAGTGCTATAGAAATGATAAGTTGTAATAGTATAAATGGTACAGAGTGTCCCCAGTGACATTCTAAATTTGATGTGATTTTTCTTTTTTTTTTTTGTGAATGGCCAGTGTAGCAGATATAGAACATTCTTGTCCTTTGCAGACAGTATCTTCCATAACCACATAGACCATTAAGGGTAAGGATGGCTTAATTATGATGAGCAGTTCAGGGATAACATGGAAGTGAACTACTTACTTTCACAGCCAGCTGAGTCCTGGGTAAGAATTAATAATGTGGCTGGCCTGGGAGAAAGGAGATGGTCAGTTTCAAAGTATGCTGACATTTTCAATAAATCATCATGCCCGTTTCCCAATTGCAGGGGCCAACACCTAGCAGACAAGTACCAAAAAAAGACATATAGTGGGGCATAGGTAGGCCTGAAATGAGGGTGGAGGTGACCAGGCACTTACCCCTGTGAGATGGGACCCAATGAAAAATTGTTAGGTGGACATCCAGTCAGAGAGGTGGATGAAGTGCTATGAGCAGGCTTTAATCAGGGATTTCAAATCCCTTATGTGAGAACAGGGGCAGGGGGAAGATATGGGTCAGAGCACTTCATCTATAGTGAGATTCTCAGGAGTTGTGGAGAATAAGTTTAAAGAGACTAGAACTGAGGGTGCCTTCCACTATCTTTTATTCCAAGTAATGCATCTTTCCCAGTTGTCAGTGTGCCAGAAAAGGAGTTGGGTAAATACAGATTAATGCTGAGTCTGTCTTTTTTTTTTTGGGGGGGGGGGGGGGGGGGGGGGTATGGTTGGTGATTGATTTTGTGCTGAAGCACCCGCATTTGATTTGATATGTTTTTTTCCCCAGTGTGATGATGTCCCGGGTGAATAGAACGGGACAAGGAGCCCTGATGTTGATAGGGGATTTGAAATTGGTCTTTTGTCTCTTGTCCATTCATACATAAACCTTCTTATTGCTGGGCTTCACTTTCACTACTACTATGACAGATGGTTATACATAGAGGGGCATAATCGAACGCGAACGCCTATCTCCATGGGTGTCTATGTCAGAAAACGGGTACGTGAAGAGGCGGGACAGACTGTATTTTCGAAAAAATGGATGTTTTTCAGCTGGGCGTTTGTTTTTCTTACCGATAATGGAAACTAAAAACGTTCAGCTCAAAAACGTCCTAATCCGAGCCATTTGGTCATAAGAGGGGCCACGATTCGTAGTACACTCGCCCCCCTGACATGCCAGGACACCAACTGGGCACCCTAGAGGTCAGTGCGGTGGACTTCAGACAACGCTCCCACATGCGTAGCTCCCTTACCATGGGTGCTGAGCACCCAACCCTCCTCCCCCAAAACCCACTACCCACAAATGTACAACACTACCATAGCTCTTAGGGGTGAAGGGGGCACCTACATGTGGGTACAGTGGGTTTTGGAGGCCTCCCATTTAGCACCACAAGTGTTACGGGTGGGGGGGGGGTGGGCCTGGGACCACCTGGCTGAAGTGCACTGCGGTACCCACTAAAAGTGCTCCAGGGACCTGCATACATGCAGGCCTCTAGGACTTGTTGCTGCTATATAACATTGGCACACCAGTTGACACCTGAAGACTAATCTCTATGAAAATGTCCTTTACTGGAATAAACACGCTTACTCACAGATAACTGCAGATCAGAGGTTGTGCCCCACTGGCAACGAGTCTCCCTGGTACTGAGATTAGCAGTAGGTCAGAGCTGGCAGAATGCTGTACAATGCCCTCTTTCAGCCACATTCAAGGGAAGAACTAAGTTCTCTAACGTGGCTAACACGTGAAAGGGATCTAAAACTGGCTTACAAAAATGGCCACTACCTCATGGACTACCGGAAACATTCTGACCCAGTAAGCAGGGGGAAAAGCACCATGGGAGTAGAGCCTACCAACTACCAACATCGTGAGCATTTGCCACAAGCTAGTGGAATCACGGAGCCCAATACCCTACACCCACCAGAATGCATTGCTGATGTGATTCTGCAGTGCGCATAACAGAAAATATGTCACACTCACCCGAAAGCCACATCAGAACCAGGGAAAGGCTTCACAGGCTAGAACACATTCTGCTGTCATAGAGGTGGGTACGGCATTTAAGGCTGGCATAGAGGCTGAAAAAAAGTTTTTAAAGTGGGGTTTTTTTGGTGGGAGGGGGTTAGTGACCACTGGGGGAGTCCGGGGAGGTCATCCCCGATTCCCTCCAGTGGTCATCTGGTCAGTTGGGGCACTTTTTTGGGACTTGTTCGTGAAAAAAAAGGGTCCAAAAAAAGTGACCCAAAATCACGGTAAAAACGCCTTTTTTTCGATTATCAGCTAAAGACGCCCATCTCTCCTCGGCCGATAACCACGCCCCAGTTCCACCTTCACCACGCCTCTGACACGCCCCCATCAACTTTACCCGTTTCTGTGATGGATTGCAGTTGGAAACGCCCAAAATCGGCTTTCGATTATACCGATTTGGGCGCCTACAGGAGAAAGACGCCCATCTCCCGATTTGGGTCACAATATAGGCGTTTTTCTCTTTCGATTATAAGCAGGATAGTGTATTCTATTTCATCTGCATACTTCAAATGTTTTTTAATGTATTTATTTGGATTTATTAATACTTTCCACTTTCTTTTATCTTTGTGTGGTCATGCAGGAATGGGCAAGATGGCTTACTGATGATTTTCTGTTGGACGGCCAACACAGGAGGACACATAATGGGAGCTTTTGGGCAGGCTTATAGAGATGATAGTTCAGCATTCTCATTGCATGGGAGAAACTTGTGAGACTGGTTGATAGGTTTGTTTTCTTAGGTATTGAATTAGATTCTAGGGATATGGTATCTGGATTATCCAAGAAAAAGGTGTACCAATTTCAGGGAAAGGTAAAGATGATTGGGCAACCCAAAAAGATGAGGAAAACATCTATAAAAGATTGATTGGACAGAGACCAACAACTTTTCTCACCTTTAAGAATTTAAACATATTAGACAGAGACCAATGACTTTTCCTGCCATCAAGAGTGTAAATATAACTGGACGGATACCAATCAATCTAGATTGAGAAGCACTACATAAAATCCAGAACACAGATCAACCACATAACATTACACTGTTGAAAATCATAGCAAAATGACTGAAATATCGGTCAAGAAAACTCAGATGCAACTGCGAGTACCATGATACCAGCCATGGAAGCCTAAGAGAATATATAGCCAGTCTCTAAGGGAGAACATCTTTAAAAAAAAATTGACTGGACAGAAATCAACAACTTTTCCGCTTTCAAGGGTTTAAATATGATTGGAAAGACACCATCCAACCTGGATCAAGAGCCAATATATAAAAAACCAGTGCAAAGACACCTGGACAAGTTGCCTATACGTGTTACATCTTATGAACTCCAGAAAGAAGCTCTCTTTGGCACAATACAAGTACCAAAATAAGCGTTAGCAATAAATTTGAGAGACTGAGAACACACTCCATATATCCTGACTTAGAGTGAGGTTCATTACTGTCATGGTATGTACAAAAATAACCTACTTGGAGAAATTGTCCACAAGAGCAACCGGCCACATAACATCACCTTGAAGAAGGCAAAAGCAAGATGGCTGAAATGTTGGTCAAGCAAACTTAATTGTCACATCACCTGGACAGCTGCAAGAACTAGGACAAGGCATGTCCCCGGGATGAATAATGCTATAGCTGACTCTACATTTTGTTCTAAGTGGGAAACATCTCAGCAACTACATGTGAATAAATGAGGAGTGGGAGTGCCCAGGCACCCATGGCATTTTGGTTAGTCCAAGCATAGAAATTGTTAGGGATGTACATGACCAAAAAATTCAGAAATTTTCCCAATGTTCATATGTTCTTCATACCTTTTCAAGCATTCTTTTTAAATGCATGCTATAACTATTTTTGTACATGTAAATTGACTGTACATGCAATAATTTGTAGGTACATCATACAACTGATTTGTTAAACTTAAAATTTCTAGGTGCCCTCACAAATGTACACTCCTGGCAACTGTTATGGTCATCCATTGCTCACACAATATGATTTTTTTTTTTGTACAGAAGGGTAAATGGGTAAGGGACTAGTATCAAATGACAGATTGGCACAGTATATCATATAGACCAGAAGGGCAGGAATTTCCATCAAAACTGTGAATCCACATGCAACAGATTTTCAATTTTTATGAAGCCTTGAGGATGGGGAAACCTACCAAACCAGTTCATGCAACAAAGGATGTTGAATGGATGGGCTGTGGGTGTTTGAGACAAAGAAGCATGGGCTCTTTATGTTTGAATTGCTGGAGGCACTAGTGTGAGTCTGTTGTAGGTGCCTCACTCCTAGAATGTTACATTGACATTTGTGTTAGCCTTTTCGGGAACACTTCATATGGGGAACTTCGTGACTGCTTCAATTATGTGAGTGAAAGACATGGATGGTTACTGAAGAATGTGGTGATGTCTGTACATCAACTACTATAAGTATTAATAGGTGTCCGAGAAAGTACCTGCATATAATGTGTACAGTGCTGCGTACATTTAGTAGTGCTATAGAAATAATTGTAGTAGTAGTAGTAAATAGGTGTCAGACGTAATTATACGTTTTTGGATTGTGGTATGCCCTATGGAGTAAGCAATGGTATTTTTCAAAGTAAGGCTAACCAGAGGCATTCTGTTTTTCGAAGCAGAAGGATGGAGTACCATTGGCATGTTACTAATTTTGGGCAATTCTGAAAGCAGTCATCAGGCAACTGAGCTTAGAGATGAAGAAATATGGGATGCTTTCTTTTAGGACTGGTGCAGCCACCACCGTGTCTAATATCAGGCCTAAGAAAAGGAAATTAGCTTAAATTTATGCTTGTTTTTTTTTCCAGGAAGGTTAACTGGGGAATAAAGGCAGGAGTCATGGGCCACTCTTGTGACTGACCTCACAAGACGGCATTAATACATCCATGCGGACCTTATCGAGAACAAACAGATGAATCTGATAGTTCGATGTTTTAAAAACCATGGAATATTACAGGACATATCCTGTAATATTGTACTATCAACAAAAGAGAAAAGAAGCAAGGTTTTACAAAGACTATGAGATAACAGGAATAAAACCACACATAAACCACTAAAGTGTATTCTGTAACTTCATTTATGAATAATTCGTCATGCTGGACAGATCTGGATGGACTGGAGTGGAGCGTTGATGACAACTTCAGTAGTTGGAGAACAAGGCTAGTGCCGGGCAAACTTCTACAGTCTGTGCTCTGAAAATGGCAAGGACAAATCAAGATCAAGTATGCATATGTAGTTTCACATCATACCTTAGGCCATTGGTTCCTAAACCTGGTCCTGGAGGCATCCCAGCCAGTCAGGTTTTCAGGATATCCACAATTAATATTCATGAGAGAAATTTGAATACACTGCCTTCACTGCATGCAAATCTTTCTCATGAATATTCAATGTGGATATCATGAAAACGTGACTGTTGGAGTGCCTCCAAGACCAGGTTTGGGAACCATTACCTTATGCTATGAATTTATCGTGTTGAGCAGGCTGGATGGACCATACAGGTCTTCATCTGCCTTCATATACTGCATTAGCAAACATCAATTTAAAAATAACAACAAAAAATCCCATTTAAATCCATAATAATAAATAAATAAATAATCACAAATTACCTTTTAAATTCTTGACATGGTTGTATTTCACCCTGAGGCTGCATCAGGGGATATAATCAGGTATCACAATCAATGTATTATGTGTCTCAACAGCTTATAAATAAAGGGATCCTTTTACAAAGCCGTGGTAATCACTAACATGTGCTTAAAACAGGTTAAAAAGGCACTATTGCAGGATGTGCTCAAGTGTCCCGTGGTAGTTTTGGAATTGGCACATACTTCCCATGTGCTAAAAAATAGATTTTATTTTTTAGCGTGGGAGATATGTTTGGAGGCAGGCATGTCCTGTGCTACTCAGTTAGCGTGTGGGCATTGGTGCACACTGACCGATTAGCACTGGATTAGTGTGGGAGCCTTTACCACCTACAAAATAGGTGGTGGTAAGGGTCCCTCTGTGCTAATGCCCATGTGCTAATTGGGAAATTAGCATGTGCCTGTGAAGGAAAAAAAGAAATTGTGACCATTGTACAGCCATTCACTAAAAATGGTATTGGTCACTTTTTAGTGCACCTTGGAAAAAGGGCCCTAAAGGTTCTTATCTCAAAGATAGAAGGACAAGAGCAATTTGTTTATTATATATTTTATTTGTTACATTTGTATCCCACATTTTCCCACCTATATGCAGGCTCAATGTGGCTTGCATAGTACCGTGAAGGCATTCGCCTAGAACGGTAAAAACAAATACAAGTTGGAGGGGCATAATCGAACGGCGCCGGCCATCTATTTGGCTGGCGCCGCAAAGAGCAGTCCCGAACCATATTATCGAAAAATATGGCCGGCCATCTTTCGTTTCAATAATACGGTTGGGGCCGGCCAAATGTCAGAGATGGCCGGGTTTGAGATGGCCGGCATCGGTTTTCGCCGATAATGGAAACTAATACCGGCGATCTCAAACCCGGCCAAAACCAAGGCATTTGGTCGTGGGAGGGACCAGCATTTGTAGTGCACTGGTCCCCCTGACATGCCAGGACACCAACTGGGACCCTAGGGAGCACTGCAGTGGACTTCAAAAATAGCTCCCAGGTGCATAGCTCCCTTACCTTGGGTGCTGAGCCCCCCAAATCCCCCCCAAATCCACTCCCTACAACTGTACACCACTACTATAGCCCTTAGGGATGAAGGGGGCACCTACATGTGGGTACAGTGGGTTTTGAGGGGGGGGGGTTGGAGGGCTTAACATTTACCACCACAAGTGTAACAGGTAGGAGGGGATGGGCCTGGGTCCACCTGCCTGAAGTGCACTGCACCCAAAAAAAACTGCTCCATGGACCTGCATAGTGCTCCGTGAAAAAAATGCATACTGCTATCAGGGAGCTGGGTATGACACTTCAGGCTGGCATAGAGGCTGGCAAAAAAATATATATTTTTTTTTTGGGTGGGAGGGGGTTGATGACCACTGGGGGAGTAAGGGGAGGTCATCCCCGATTCCCTCCGGTTGTCATTTGGTCAGTTGGGGCAACTTTTTGAAGCTTGGTCCTGAAAAAAAAAGGGACCAAGTGAAGCCGCCGAAATGCTTGTCAAGGCCGGCTTTCTTTTTTCCATTATCGGGCGAAGCTGGCCATCTCATACCACGCCCCCATCCCGCCCCTGCCCCGCCTTCACTACCCAACCAACACGCCCCCTTAAAATTTGGCCAACTCCATGACGGAAAGCAGTTAGCGCCGGCCAAATTCGGCTGTCGATTATACTGATTTGGCCAGGTTCAGGAGATCGCCGGCCATCTCCCGATTTGTGTCGGAAGATGGCCGGTGATCTCTTTCGAAAATAAGCTGGATAGTGGTTGAGTAATGGTACATGTGTACACTCAAGTACAGTAGGTATTATTCTGTGACTCTGAGGACTCACAATCAGAGTTGGAACTGAAGTAATGGAGGGTTAAGTGAGTTGCTCACAATCACAAGGAGCAGCAGTGGGATTTGAAACAGGTGCCCCTGTTTCTCAGGGTGCTCCTTTAACCATTAGGTTACTCTTATTTCAAAGCAAGGCTAAGTCTTTAACCATTTGGTTCAAAAGCACTATTGCTGAACTTTTCCTTCTATCCTGGAGATAAGATCCTAATACCTATGTATATGCTGTTGTGATATATATATTGCCTTTTATATGATTAGCTGATTATATTCCCAGATGTAGCCTCAGGGTGAAACATGGCAATGTTAGACATTTAAAAAGTCATTTGAATTAAGGGGGTTGTTTACTAAAGCTTAGCATGAGTTATCTGCAGCAGGACCCATAGACATAAAATGGGCCCTGCTGCAGATAAGTCAAGCTAAGCTTTAGTAAACAACCCCTTAAAATTGTTAATCCAGTTGGTTATATAATTTTCCATGGATTTTTAAATTGGTATTTGAAATATGAATTAGTAATAAAGTAATTTAATACACTTCGGTGGGTTGTGTGTGGTTTTACTCCATTAGCACTGCACTTCCTGGGACATTTTGGCTATAGATGGGAAGGGCAAATAAACTCATTTTGTTGTCTATGATACAGACTAGATGGTAAGACATTGTCAGGCCTAGTTTTAGTGAACAACCATTATAGAAAAGTGAGATCAAGTATAAGCAAATGAATTTCTGTCAATAAACAGATTGTTTTTGTATGGAGTCATTAGGAAAATTCATGAAATAGTATTAGGGGGCTGATGATAGAAGCACAGATTTGCATAGGTTGGTTAGTGTCCATCTGTCAGATGAGGATTTGGATCCACAAAAGATTAGAAGGTTTGTTTCAGCCAGTGGAGGAAGAACCACAAATGTAGGTGGTGGAAGAGGACAGGTCATGATGGGGGCCATCCTTTCCAGTGGTTGTGAGGATCTGAGCTTGATTGTGAGCTATGTAAGCTGTTTGTGGCCTTAGGGTCTTGCAGAATTGGCTTCAACATGGGGAGGGGAGGGTGGTAAAATCATCTATCTAGTTGGTGGAGATCCCAGCTGTGGCCTGGCAGGTAGGAGTGCAAATCTTAGATTTGGTCTCTTTGAAGGTATCTCCAGAGTGATTTGGCTTGGCTATGGCAATGTAAATCACCTTGACCCCGAATCAGGTGATAATGGTAAGGAAGAGGGGGAGGGGTCTGTTCACATTGTGGAGGCCTTGTGGTTGTTCTAATTTTATGGCTGTTAATCAATGGTGGTCTTCCTGAAACCCTTTTTATGTATCTTGCATTTTATGCAAAGCAAGCATGTCGGAGTGTGCCTATGTAAGAAGATGTGGGATAAGCACAGTCCCAGCCAGTCTTGGTAATATGGTAATGAGGCCCAAGTACATACCTATTTGGTATCAGGATCCCCCTTCAGTGTCGAGGCTAGGAGGCTGCAGTGCAATTTGGAAGGCATGAGGAGGTCCATAGGGTATGCGAAGGGATGTGTAGCCATGTTCAGAAACTCATGGAAGGGCTATATTTGCAAAAGTCAATTGAGAGCTATAGAGGACTGTCCCTGCATGAGTTTTATAGAAGAATGGAAGTGCGTATTGGATATCACCTGCCTATGTTTCTAGCATAAAAAATCTTCCCATACTGAAAAGGATGCATAAAGATTTGTAAACATTTAAAATAACCTCCAATCCCTTATATTCTTAGAAAACAACTAATTAATCTTTGCCAAACATATATGTACAGTCATGCCAAGTGTGATATGTTCTGCACTCGTAAATATGTTCATTTATTTGTTTTATGTATGAAATTTCCAAACTTTTGCATGAACCTTCCCAACTTATTTTCATTGGGCTGCAAAGAGCGATAAACAGAAGTAGAGTTGTAATTGGACATGTAATTGGGCCGCACAAAATTATGCCCCAAAGTTCTGCTTTTCTGGTCTAATGGCTGTGAATGGATGTTCTGCATATTGCTTGTTGTCTCTGTGTTGACATCCAGCTTACAAAATGGCTCGTAGCGACTATAAATTCTTCTTTCACTGAGCTGCAATCTTCTTAGATCTTCTTTTAGGTTTGGACTTTCTGGGTTGGTTGTTCTATGCATTTCCCTTTGTGGTACATCTCTCAGTGGCATTCCTCTTTGTAGCATTCCCCTATGTGACATCTCTCTTTGTATCATCCCCCTTTGTGATACTTCCCTTTGTGGCATCCCCCTTTGTTGAGTAGTAGAAGCAAATGGAGTTCCATAACCTCTGTGTGTTTTAGTTTCTTTTGTATCTTGGTATTGAATTTGTTCCGTATTAAATCTTGGTGTAGAGGAATCCCCAATACTTTCAACATTACATATAGTGGGACTTTTACTGCCATCATCAGTGGATTTCACAGACTTAGTTGGGCTAATACATACGTTTTCCTTACTTTTATTTAAACTAATTTGTGATATACCTAACATTGTTCTCTCTTTCTTTGGTGACTCATCATTCTTGCTTCCAGATTTCGCAAAGCTTTGCTTCTCTTCTTCTTCAGATATCAAAGTATCTGAGCTACTACACATTCTATAAAAAGCAGGGGCTTTATGTTTTGACAAGCTCTCCTTTTTTTCTGGTGAAAGATTAAGCAGTGACCGCAACTTTTTGGATCCCATTTTCAGAAAATTTGGAGAACCCTTGCCTTCTTTCTTTGAAGACCAATCTTTATTAGGATCCTCCTTATTAGCATCATCCAGAGAATCATTAGATGCAGTCCTTGTTGGAGTGGCAATCTGAGTTTCATTTTGCATGCTTTGATCCACGTTTGCTAAGTGGTTATGCAAGTTGTTGACTTTCTGATCATCTGGCTTCACTGAAGAATTTGCTGTTTGTCTTACAGTACTCCTACCCAATGAACTATATATGTAATTGGATGGCTGTCTATTGGCAACATAATCTATAGCAACTTTAGAGTGCTCATACAGAGGTAAACTGCGCCTTTTGAATATGCTTTCATTCGGCTGGTTCTTAACATTATCTGCTTCTCTGTTAGTACATAAGGATGTGTATATATAGTTGGTTGCCTCATGATTGGTGTTATAATTTGAAACAGGCTTGGGGCCTTCTGGAATTTGCAAACTGTGCCTTTTCGTTAATTCTGGTTGAGATTCATGGCCTTCATGTCCTGGGATAAACCTTGAGTTATCCCTTGGTGTTATTGCCTTAGGTGTTAGACTTTCTTGGGAATCAATAACAGTTGAATTTGTAGATCCTGTGGTACAACTAATTGCTTCCTTTTGATCAGGTAAAGTTGGTTTAAACATTAACGATGAACGAAGCCGTGAATGAGCATAAATTGGATTCATTCTAGTGCTCTCACTTCCTTCATAGGAGTCATATTTGTCATCTAAAATCTCTCCACTTGAATCAGCAGGAAAATCAGAATTATCATTCAAGTAAGATTCAATCCGCCAGTTACGGAGGAATGACTTGGTAGTACGTTCAAGGGTGGGCATCTTTTGCTGCAGAAAGCGAATGTGATTGTCTGTACCATGGAAAGACCGCCGCACATTAGAGTTTCTTTCACCTAGATTTGTTACTCGATGAACAAATCGATCTGTTAAATTTTGGCTGGATCCATTGTAAAAAGCCAAATAACCTCCTCTTGATGATGATCCAACACTGGGAATACTAGATTGCATTTTCCAGTTATTACTTCGATTGCTGCCCATCCCTTGATTCATGGCTCGATTGAGCATCAAGTAAGGAGAGGGTTCTGGATTCTCCCCTGCAGCATAACTGTGTCTCTTCCAATGCTCATTTTTGTCACTAGACTGAAACTGGCGGATTTTATTTTGTATGTTAAAACCTGGCAGACGGTGAGACTTGTATGCTAAGTTTTTGGAACTGTATCTATCCTCACCATGTATTCCATATCTTCCTCGAGAATTTAAGTAAGTAGAATCTAAAGTGTGCACTTTTTCTTGTCTGGCAAATAGACTGTGTTGACTGGAAGCAGAGATTAAAGAAGATAATGAATGCTGATAGAAACCATTTTCCCATGGAATCTTTCGATTGTTCCCTATAAGTAATTCATCTTTTGCAAACATGCTGGGAACACTGGAACGTGCATACAGAGTCCTAAACTCTTCATCAAAGGATTCCACCAGCTGTCCACTGATTACTTGGACCATACTAAGGTTGACCTTCTCAAATGACCACATAAAACTAAAACATAAAAGAGAGAAATCATTTATATATAGGTGAAATATATTGTGTTAATAGAGATACATTTTTCTCTGTAAAGAAATTAAAGTAATTCTTATCCACAAATCAACATTTTTTAGAACTATTCTACTGTTAATTTCTTTCCTATTCAGTTATGAGATTCTGTAAGTTTTACTACATTGTCACAATCGTTAGGGGATATCAGGATAACTTTCCTTGCATGCTGAGAACCTTTTTTGCGAAAAGAGAAATTCAATGCATTACATATATAAACTACAACAAAATGCTATTTTCTCCTCAAAATAGTTCTTTTATTAAGGTGTGCTAACATAAGCGCACGCTAACAATTAGTGCATGCTAAATGATAAGATGCCCACAGGAATATAATGAGCATCTTATCATTTAGTGAATGCTAATCATTAGCGCACCTTAATAAAAAGAACCCTTAGTGAAGAATCTCAACATAACTAACTTGAATTTTCTATAACAGAACTCTGCTTTACCTATGCATCTCCAAATGTAAGTTTCAAGTTCAAAGATCCTAACCTTGATCCTCGAGGGTCACAACCCAATTGGGTTTTCAGCATTGCCACAATGAAGTTGCAGATCTATTTAGACAGTGGTGACAGATCATGCAAATAGACTGTATGGATTTTCATTTTGGAAATGCTGAAACTCCAACTGGCTGTGATCCTCAAGGGCTGAATTTGGACATCCCTGTTTTAGTTATTTAAACTAGTGCTTGACAAATCCTGGGCGGCAGGTTGCCATGGTGCCTAGAAATTTTCATCCTGGCACCTGGGATTTCTTACCCTTGATGTTATTGTTTCTTCTTCCTCGATGTTGCCTCATGCTCCTCCTTTCCCCCTGCACAGCAATCGTACTCTATAGATACTTGAACCACAAGATACAGGAAGATCGGGAAGTCTTGCGGGACTTGAAACCATGAGACTTCCCTAAATTCCTGCACCACGCGGCTCAAGTATCTACACAACTCAATCATTGTGCAGGAGGAAAGGAGGAGTGTGAGGCGGCACTGTGAGCAATGGATGGAGGAGGGCCACAAGAAAGACTGAAGGAAGGATGGAGTTCTGACTGATTTGCATAGAGGTCTCCTGTTTGTTTCATTTGCTTAAAAAGATTTTCAGTCAAATTCTATCCACATACCACCAGATTCTGTATAGGTCGCTTAAAGTTGGGCACACAGTTTTAGACGTGGATCACAGATCTGCGCGTAAACTAATTAGCTAGTTTGGTGATGATAATCACAAACTTTCATTTTTGACTGGCCTGAGCCATGTTGCAGATGGCAAAGTTGTTCATTCTAGCATCTCCGTATCTGTATTCATTGTCTCACTCCTCAAGACACAGATGCGAAACATGAATTGTATCAAGTAAAGGTGGAGGTTCGTGGACTGTTCCGATTTGGAACCTGTCGTGACTACTTGGAAGATCGATTGAAAGTTTTGGGTTGAATTTGGCTGATAATATGGCTATTTGGATGGACTCTATTGGAGACATTTTATGAGACCACTTTAGCATTGCTAGTTTGCTGTTTGAGGCCATAGGCAAATAACTGAAAAGACTGCTTTGGTTTACCATTGCCAAACATCTCATCAGATAAGTGAAGAATGTTGCTTGCCTTGGTTTTTGAACTGAGGTTGGACTTTTTGGTGGGTTGGTATGTTGAGGGTGTCACTTGTGATTTACAATGATGTCCTGAGTAAATATCACAATTATTTTATTGTAGTGATGTGATAATAAAGTTTTGCTATATGAAGTGTAATACTTTAGCCTTTGGTTTTTGGGATACTGTTTAGCTTTGAAGGCTTGTACTCATTATATTGTTACCCCTGTTAATTTGGTATAATCAATTATTGACATTAACAAACTCTGTATGAATATGTGCGGATCTGCCCTACGCCCTAGTCTATAACATGCCCACCTGAATTCCATAGCACACAACTCCAAATGCTCATGCCAAAAGTTAGACATAAACCCTGGGATTCGATATATCGTGCTTAGTATTCCATGCTGAAATCCAAGCGTATTCTATAACAACATAAGTTAATTGGCTTAACAGGCCAATCAGTGTTTTTAACAGCACTTATTAAGCAATAATGAGCACTGGCAATAATTAGAATTTACAGACATAACTCACTAAGCATATTCTGTAATGCACAGCACCTAAATTCTAATGTACGAAACCAAAAAGGGGCATGGCTATGGCCAGGGAAATGGACATTTATTGGACGATCCAAAATTTACACGCACTATTATAGAATATGCCCCTCTGCGACTGAATCTACATGCCGGTATTTACTCCAAGTTTTCCTTGATGTAAATGAACGCATGAAGTTCTAGGCAATGGGATATCAACTAAACATATTCTATATACCACGCCTAAATCTAGGCACCACTTATAGAATACCCTTACACAGAAATTTATCCCACCTGTTTTTTTCAGGCACCATATATAGAATCTAGCCGAAAATGTACACTAAGGGGTCCTTTTGCTAAGGTGCGCCAAAATATAGCCTGCACTGTTGTAGGCATGTGTATTGGATGCCATAGGCCCATTTTTCAGCACACCTGCAAAAAAAAGGACTTGCGGCAAAATAAAAATTGTTGTTCGTCCATTTTGGGCCTGAGATCTTACTACCACCTATTGAATTAACGGTAAGGTCTCATGCGTTAACCGGACGGTAATCGTCAGCACGTGTACACTGCCGATTACTGCCCAGTTAGCGCCACACGGTAGAAAATAAAAAATATTTTCTGCCAAGCATATCGGACAAGTGTAAAAAAATGGAATTCCTGCCCGGGGCATGCGGTAGCTGGGCGGTAGTTACTACTGCTACTACTACTTATCATTTCTAAAGCGCTACTAGATATACGCAGCGCTGTACACTTGAACATGAAGAGACAGTCCCTGTTCGACAGAGCTTACAATCTAATTAGGACAGACAAACAGGACAAACAAGAGATAAGGCAATATTAAAGTGAGGATGACAGAATAAGGGTTCTGAACAAGTGAGTAAGGGTTAGGAGTTAAAAGCAGCATCAAAAAGGTGGGCTTTTAGCATAGATTTGAAGACGGCCAGAGATGGAGCTAAGGAAGTCTATTCCAGGCATATGGTGCAGCAAGATAAAAGGAACAGAGTCTGGAGTTAGCAGTGAAGGAGAAGGGTGCAGTTAAGAGAAATTTACGAAGTTCCCGGGGAGGAATGTAGGGAGAGATGAGATTGGAGAGGTACTGAGGAGCTGCAGAGTGAATGCACTTATAGGTCAATAAGAAGAGTTTGAACTGTATGTGGAAACAGATAGGAAGCCAGTGAAGTGACTTGAGGAGAGGGCTAATATGAGCATAACGAAACTGGCGGAATATTAGTTGTGCAGCAGAATTTTGAACAGATTGAAGAGGAGAGAGATGGCTAAGTGGGAGACCTGTGAGAAGCAAGTTGCAATAGTCTAAGCGAGAGGTGATAAGAGTGTGGATGAGGGTTCTGGTAGTGTGCTCAGAAAGGAAAGGGCGAATTTTGGTGCTATTATAGAGAAAGAAATGACTGGTTTTAGCAGTCTGCTGAATATGTGCAGAGAAGAAAAGGGAGGAGTTGAAGATGACCCCAAGGTTACGAGCTGATGAGACAGGAAGGATGAGAGTGTTATCCACAGAACTAGAGAATGGGGGAGAAGGAGAGGTTGGTTTAGAGGCAACGATAAGAAGCTCAGCCTTGGTCATGTTTATTTCAGATGGCGCTGAGACATCCAGGCAGCTATGTCAGACAGGCAGACTGATACTTTGGCCTGGGTTTTGGCTGAGATTTCTGGTGTGGAGAGGTAGATCTGGGAGTCATCAGCGTAAAGATGATACTGAAAACCATGGGATGAGATCAGAGTACCAAGGGAAGAAGCATAGATGGAGAAAAGAAGAGGTCCCAAGACAGATCCCTGAGGTACACCAACTGACAGTGGGATAGAAGTAGAGGAGGATCCACTAGAGAATACACTAAAGGTACGCTGGGAGAGATAAGAAGAAAACCAGGAAAGAACAGAGCCCTGAAATCCAAGTGAGGACAGCGTATCAAGGAGTAGGCTGTGATCAACAGTGTCAAAAGCAGCAGATAGATCAAGAAGGATGAGGATAGAAAAGAGACCTTTGGATCTGGTCAGGAACAGATCATTGGAGACTTTAGCAAGCACTGTTTCAGTTGAATGAAGGGGGCGAAAGCCAGATTGCAGTGAATCAAGAATAGCTTGAGATGAGTTCCAAATTGACGTGAGTTAGATGCGTGTAGGTGCCTACATGCCTTAGTAAAAGGGCCCACTAAGCTAGTATTCTGTAAGGGTTGTTTTAGGCAGAGTGTTTTTTTCAGAATACGATCGTAGAATGGATCATCCTGGCGTCTAACTCTGGGTGCCATTTATTGAATCTGCTGATAGTAGTGTTTTAAGTTTTCTGGCCACCAGTGAAAGTATAACTCTGTATGAATATCAGGTCCTATGTTTTAAATTTATTTCTTAACAGCAGATATGGGCATCCAATAAGATTTTGTTTCATGCTCATGATTTTTTTTTCAAATGGAAATGAATGTTTTTAAGAATGCACACTATCACTCAGATTCTATATATGGCACCAAATATATATATATTTGGGTAAGCAACTTATTTCCCTAGTGGATTTTGTCATATCTTTTAAGTGGTAGCTCAAGGTGAGTTATATTTGGGTAAGCTAGGTTTTTCCGTATAGAATTTACTTGGCCATGTTGCCAGTAACTGGGAAAGCTTTATTTCATTAACACTGCAGTATTGCAAAGGACTTTGTTTTCTCTGTGAAGTGGTATATTTTCAAAGGCGGATGTATTATGTCTCACAATTAACAGATGATTTGTCCCTGATGCAACCACCTTTCATTCTGATAAATTTGAATAAAACACCATTTGAGCCTTTTAAAGCTGACAAACCACTTCTTTTTTTATCTGCCAAAAAATGTATGCCAAACTTTACATGTGGACTGAAGGTGCACATACAAATTAATTAGCTAATGAGCCATTAGCTTGCAATAAATTGAGGTCAATAATCAATTATTGCAGTTAATTGGCAGTAATTGGAATTTGCACACACAGGGACCCTTTTACTAAGTTGCGGTAGGGCCTACACATGTGCAGCATGCGCCAAAAAAAGACTACCACCAGGCTAGCATGCCCCCCTGGTGGTAATTTTGGATTTGGTGCGTGCTCATTCCGGTGGTAGAAATTAATTTTTTATTTTCTACCATGTGCGGCATTTCCGGCGGCAATTTGCAGTTGGCATGCGCTGAATGGTTACTGTGCATGTAGCGCATGAACCCTTACCACTAGATCAATAGGTGGTGGTAAGGGCTCAGGCCATTAATAGGCGCACACTAGTTTTAATTTTAGCGCTTGCCCATTTCCTATCCCATTAAAAAAATGCCCTTTATCCCAGATGTGGTACAAAAATGGCCCGGTGTGTGCCAAAAACACATGCCCGCACTACCGCAGGCCACTTTTTACCACAGCTTAGTAAAAGGTCCCCACATTTTCCTGCACTCTATTCTATAACACCAGGTGCTCAAATTCTCTAGTGTTCGACTCAAAAGGGGGCATGGCCATGGGCAGTCAGGGGCATTCTAAAAAATTGTGTGCGTTTTTGTAGAATAATGTCATTCCCATGCCCAAATGCCAAGAGTTGGGTGCCAGCATTTACACCAGTTTCAGTTGGCGTAAATACTGGCACCCATCTTTGGTTACGGGAATCAACTCTAAGTGCTATTTCATAAACAATACTCAACTCAGAGTGCTGTTTAAAGAATAGCACTCCACATTGATTTTTTTTTTCCGGTGCTGATTTTTCAGTGTCATTTATAGAATTTACCCCATAGTGTACATTTTTATTGGTGGATGGCATTCATTTTAAATGGCAGCCCATCCCTACTGAACAGAGGGTAAAAAAAAAACTTAGATTTAGCACTCATTTTATTTCAGTTGGAGCTCAAGATGAGTTACATTCAGGTACTGTAGGTAGGTTTTTTCCTTTTTTAAATCACTTTCAAATTTTAATTTATTTCTGGACAACCATTGTATAAAACTCTGTTATCTGTTAATATTTAAAAATAGGCTTTAAGTCTTGAAATGATGATGCAAAAGAAACAAGTGAATTCAATTTTAATTTAAATCAGTCAAAATATCTTAAACTGATTAATGATCTTACCTGTATGTACCAAACATGACTTTCTGCAAATCAACTAGGAGAAATTTTTGTTCCATTTTTCCACAGAATTTTGCCCCTGATTTGGAAAAATAATCATGTCCTTTCACTGTCCTTACTCTGATATTCTGTTGTGGAAACAAAATAAATGCAAGCATTTCATCAGCATTTTTCAGACTGGTATTAACATTACATGGAGGGGCATAATCAAACAGGGCACCCACGTTTTCCTGAGGGCGTCCTCGCAGGATGTCCCTGCGAAGGGGCGGGGAAACCCATATTATTGAAACAAGATGGGTGACCATCTTTTGTTTCAATAATACGGTCAAGGATGCCCAAATCTCCACATTTAGGTCGACCTTAGCGATTGTCATCCCTAGAGATGGTCGTCCCCGATTTTCAGCCATAATGGAAACCGAGGACACCCATCTCAGAAATGACCAAATGCAAGCCCTTTGGTCATGGGAGGAACCAGCATTCGTAGTTCACTAGTCCCCCTGACATGCCAGGATACCAACCGGGCACCCTAGGGGGCACTGCAGTGGACTTCAGAAAAAGCTCCCAGGTGCATAGCTCCCTTACCTTGTGTGCTGAGCCCCCCAATCCCCCCCCCCAACCCCACTCCCCACAACTGTACACCACTACCATAGCCCTTAGGGATGAAGGGGGCACCTAGATGTGGGTACAGTGGGTTTGTGGTGGGTTTTGGAGGACTTACATTTACCACCACAAGTTTAACAAGTAGGGGAGGATTGGTCTGAATCCGCCTGCCTGAAGTGCACTGCAGAACCCACTAAAACTGCTCAATGGACCTGCATATTGCTGTCATGGAGCTGGGTATGATATTTGAGGCTGGCATAGAGGCTGGAAAAATATTTTAAATGTTTTTAGGGTGGGAGGGGGTTAGTGACCACTGGGGGAGTAGGGGGAGGTCCTCCCTGATTCCCTCCGGTGGCCATCTGGTCACTTAGGGCACATTTTTGTGGCTTGGTCGTTAAAAAAAAAGGACCAAGTAAAGTCGGCCAAGTGTTCGTCAGGGACGCCCTTCTTTTTTTCCATTATTGGCCGAGTACGCACATGTGTTAAGCACGCCCCAGTCCCGCCTTTACTATGCTTCCGACACGCCCCTAGGAACTTTGGCTGTCCCCGCGATGAAAAGCAGTTGAGGGCACCCAAAATCAGCTTTCAATTATGCCGATTTGGGCGACCCTGGGAGAAGGACACCCATCTCCCGATTTGTGTTGAAAGATGGGCGCCCTTCTCTTTCGAAAATGAGCCCAATAGTAACATAGTAAATGATGATGGATAAAGTCCTGTACAGTCCATCCAGTCTGCCCAACGAGATAAACTCATAGCATATGGCATGATGCGATACTACATATGCATACTTAAGCTTCATTTGTTCTTGCTATGTTCAAGGCACAGACTGTAGAAGTCTGCTTGGCACTGGCCTTGTTTCCCAACTACTCATCCTGTCATTGAACCCCAGTCCAACCCATCCACATCTGTCCAGCCATGATCTTGGCACAGACCATAGAAGTCTGCCCAGCATTTGCTTTATTTACTGTGCATAGAAGGGCTTACTGTGCATAGAAGGGCTTATGCAATATGGGAGTCTTTTACTAATGTGTGCTAGTGTTTTTAGCATGTGCTAAAAATCAGCCAGATCTAAATTCTGAGACACACATTACACCCGTTATATTCCTATAAGGTCTCAGCATTTAGCGCCAGATGATTTTTAGCATGAGCTAAAAATGTTAGCGCACCTTTGTAAAAGACCTACTGTATCTTAAGATTCTCTTAACCAAGCTAGCTGGCACAAATGTGCTTATCTGGGCAGGCTAATGAAGCAATGTTCAATGCAAAGGAGGGCAACAGAGCTCATTCCCCATATTATTTAATGAGAGCTTGCAAACTAGATGCCATTTTATATCTGCACGGACCTAGTGTTAATTATTAATGTGAACATGACATTTAATGAGGCCAGGCTGCATTTTGTGATCAAGCCAAACTGCATTTCACTGTTACTTGTTCATTGTCAGTAGATAATCTTTTATGCTATACAGCTTCCCTGTTTTTTTATGGCATGTTTATATAGTTATGTTTATTTTATTGTGTCATGTTCTGTTGACTACAGCTGATACGGTACACTTGCATGATGGCTTGTTTTGAATGGTGATCTTTCAAAAAAAAAAAAAAAAAAAGAAGAAGAAGAAGAAGAATGAATGAATGAACATTTCCTTGGGAGGTATCAGTGTTGATCTTGGAATAATAAGGAAAAGAGAGGGCCTGGAATATTAAGCCCATAGGCATCAGATGACTCTGTGTAATTGTATGCATAGTCCCTTACAGAAAAATGCATTTGGCCATACTTCTCTTTTCCTGTGGTATTGATATATTGTGTGTACAAATTCTTGCACACAATAACACATATATTATTAACACAGATATGGTTGTCAAACAAAACAGTAACATATCATTGATATACTTTAAGTCAAAGGCATAGAAGTTAACACTTGTATAAAAATAGATCAAAATATTGGCATGAATCTCAGGATCGTTGCAATGATTGCTGGGTTAGTCTGGACACACCATACTGCAGGTATTTAGAAATTTAATTCTGAATAGTAGTGTTTGCTGTGGCCTAGCTCCACCCCCTGACTAATCAGAAATGTATAAGGGCCTGCCCTGCAGTCCTTACCAAAGCATCTAGTGACCTGTTCCTGGCTGGCTCTAAGTGCCTTTATTCATTCCTGATTCTTCTTAACGTATCTGCTGCTTTTGTCGCTGTTGATCATCACCTTGATGTTCTGTTTTCACTTGGATTTCAAAGTTCTGTTCTGACTTGGTTATATAAATAGCTCTTAACTGGCTATCCTTCGCTGAATATCTACAGTTCGCAGCTGATGGATAACAAATTATATATTTGTATCTCTTCCATCTCACTTTTAGTTTATCCTCTGGTGGATCCTCCTCCTCTGCTATCCCCCTAGAAGTCAGTATGCCTCAGGGCTCTGCCTTGGGACCTTTTATCTCATTACATTTACTCCCTCAGGGCTCTGATCTCCTCCCATAATTTTCTGTACCATCTTTATGCTGATGACTCCCAGACATAGGTGTAGACTGGGGGGGGGGGGGGTGAGGGGGGGCAATGCCCCCCAAACGACGACGAGGCGCCGCCGCGCCATTAGTTAAAAAAAAAAAACACATGCAGGCACGCGCTCCTCTCCATCCGCTTGGCTTCCCTGCCCTCTCTGTCTGCATCCCGCCTTCCTCTGACGTCAGAGGAAGGCGGGACGCAGACAGAGAGGGCAGGGAAGCCAAGCGGACGGAGAGGAGCATGTCCGTCTACCCCTCTCTCTTCCTCCCTCCCTCCGGCGCAGGCAACAGTCTTTTTCAGCGTTCCTGGCAGCGGTAGCGATGTACATGCTGCCTTCGGCTCTGCCCCAAAGCCTTCTCTTCAAGTTCCTGTTCCCGCATAGGTGGGAACAGGAACTTGAAGAGAAGGCTTCTGGGGCAGACCGAAGGCAGCGTGTACATCGCTACCGCTGCCAGGAACGCTGAAAAAGCTGAAGACTGTTGCCTGCGCCGGAGGGAGGGAGGAAGAGAGGGGGTAAACGGAGTCACGATCTTGGACCTCGCGGGGGGGGGCAGTAGAAGGAAGATGGATGGAACTGGGAGGGGTGGGGAGCAGAGGGAAGATGGATGGTACTGGGAGGGGTGGGGAGCAGAGGGAAGGAGCAAGAGATGGATGGGACTGGGAGGGGTGGGGAGCAGAGGGATGGACTAGGAGATGGATGGGATTGGGAGAGGTCAGGCACAGCAGAGGGAAGGAGCAGAAGATGGATGGGACGGAGGGATGGTGAGCAGAGGGAAGGAACAGAAGATGGATGGGACTGGGAGGGGTGGGGAGCAGAGGGAAGGAGCAAGAGATGGTTGGGACTGGGAGGGGTGGGGAGCAGAGGGAAGGAGCAAAAGATGGAGGGGTGCGGAGCAGAGGGATGGACCAGGAGATGGATGGGATTGGGAGAGGTCAGGCACAGCAGAGGGAAGGAGCAGAAGATGGATGGGATGGAGGGATGGTGAGCAGAGGGAAGGAACAGAAGATGGATGGGACTGGGAGGGGTGGGGAGCAGAGGGAAGGAGCAAGAGATGGATGGGACTGGGAGGGTGGGGAGCAGAGGGAAGGAGCAAGAGATGGATGGGACTGGGAGGGGTGGGGAGCAGAGGGAAGGAGCAAGAGATGGATGGGACTGGGAGGGTGGGGAGCAGAGGGAAGCCTACTGGAAAGAAGACACTGCATAAAACAAGACACTGGGACCAAAGCGAATAGAAAAACTAAATGATCAGACAACAAAGGTAGATAAAAGTATTTTATTCATAATTTATTAATCGAAATGTGTCAGCTTTTTGAAATGTGCATCTGTGATATTTTGCCTGTAAATTTCAATTCCTTCCTCCATATTAGCATATTCATTTGCATATGTATATATGCAAATGATATGCTAATATGCTCTGCCCATTCTTTGCCCCCCCAAATGAAACAGTCAAACTACGCCTATGCTCCCAGATCTACTTCACACTAGAAATTTCACCAGAAATCCAGGCCCTAGTCTCTGCCTGCTTGTCTGACATTGCTGCCTGAATGTGCCACTGCCATGTGAAACAGAACAGGGTGAAAACTGAGCTTATTTCCCCTAAATTCACCTTTCGTCTTCATTCTCTATTTCTCTAGGTAATACTGTCATCCTCCCTGTCTCCTCAGCTTGTAACCATGCGGTCATCTTTGATTCCTTTTTCTCTCTTTCTGTTCACATCCAACAGACTGATAAAACCTGTCATTTCTTTCACTATAGGAAACAACAAGTCAAGCGGAAGATATTCAGAAGGACCAGACTGAAGTCACAGATGTTAACAGTCAAAAATGATGATTTATTAAGACCCTACACGGTCCGTGTTTCGGCCAAGAGGCCTTCTTCAAGGGTCAGAGCTATCGCGGTCGCCATTTCCTCACATTTCTCCCTAACTTTTCTCAAGGCCCGAACGAGATCTCGCGAGGTTTGTGCCAGATTGGTGGGCTCTCCTGATCTCGCGAGATCTCGTTCGGGCCTTGAGAAAAGTTAGGGAGAAAAGTGGAGGAAATGGCGACCGCGATAGCTCTGACCCCTGAAGAAGGCCTCTTGGCCGAAACACGGACCGTGTAGGGTCTTAATAAATCATCATTTTTGACTGTTAACATCTGTGACTTCAGTCTGGTCCTTCTGAATATCTTCCGCTTGACTTGTTGTTTCCTTGTGTGTTTTTGCGGGAGAATTGGACTCTCTTTGTTGTATTTCTTTCACTATAACATCATTAATATTTGTCCCTTTCTCCGAGTGCACTGCCAAAACCCTTATCCAAGCTCACATTCAGGGGCATTTTCGAAAGAGAAGGGCGCCCATCTTCCGACACAAATCAGGAGATGGGCATTCTTCTCTCAGGGTTGCCCAAATCAGCATAATCGAAAGCCAATTTTGGGCGTCCTCAACTGCAGTCCGTCGCGGGGATGACCAAAGTTCACGGGGGCGTGTCAGAGGCGTAGCAAAGGCGGGACTGGGGCATTCTTAAGAGATGGGCGTCCTTGGACGATAATGGAAAAAAGAAGGGCGTCCCTGATGAGCATTTGGTCGACTTTACTTGGTCCATTTTTTTCACGACCAAGCCTCAAAAAGGTGCCCAAACTGACCAGATGACCACCGGAGGGAATCGGGAATGACCTCCCCTTACTCCCCCAGTGGTCACCAACCCCCTCCCACCTTAAAAACATTTTTTTAAAGTTTTTTGCCAGCCTCTATGCCAGCCTCAAATGTCATACCCATCTCCATGACAGCAGTATGCAGGTCCCTGGAGCTGTTTTAGTGGTTGCAGTGCACTTCAGGCAGGCGGACCCAGGCCCATCCCCCCCCTATCTGTTACACTTGTGGTGGTAAATGTGAGCCCTTCAAAACCCAATCGAAACCCACTCTATCCACATTTAGGTGCCCCCTTCACCCCTTAGGGTAGTGGTGTACAGTTGTGGGGAGTGGGTTTTGGGGGGGGGGGTTGGGGGGCTCAGCTCCGAAGGTAAGGGAGCTATGCACCTGGGAGCAATTTGTGAAGTCCACTGCAGTGCCCCCGTGGGTGCCCAGTTGGTGTCCTGGTATGTGAGGGGGACCAGTGCACTACGAATGGTGGCTCCTCCTACGACCGCATGCCTTGGATTTGGTCATTTTTGAGATGGGCGTCCTCATTTTCCATTATTGCCGAAAAACGGGAACGACCATCTCTAAGGACGACCATCTCTAAGGTCGACCTAAATGTTTAGATTTGGGCATCCCCGACCGTATTATCACAACAAAAGATGGACGTACATCTTGTTTCGATAATAGCGGTTTCCACGCCCCTTCGCCGGGACGTCCTTAGAGATGGGCGCCCTTAGAGATGTCCCCGTTCGATTATGCCCCTCCACTCCTCCCGCTTAGACTACTGCAACTTGCTCCTCAAGGCCCCCCTACTAAACCATCTTTCTCTCCTTAAAATTGATCTATTTCCATAAAAAAAATCTATGTAAATCTTTTGAATATCAGCCCCATGTTACTATGTTCTGAAGTTGTAGTAAATTAAATCCTTGTACACATGCCCCCTGATATTTAGCTAGTGGCAGGCAGTGCTTTTGCTGCCCGCCACTGATGCTAAACCTAGATATTCAATGCTGAGCCATTTCTGGCAACTGGCATTGAATATCCAGTTTCATTTCTGAATGTGGCAACTTAACCAGTTAAGTCAATATTCAGTGCTTACCGGTTAAGTGCTGAGTGCTTTTTATGCAGCCTATTTTAACCACTAAACATAGCCGATTTGGTGCTGAATACCTGAGACTACCTAGCTACGTCATGTGATATAGCCAATTAGCAACTAACTGCTAACTGCAGATATTCAGCAGAAGATAACCATTTATCTCCCACTGAATAGTCATAGTTAGGCACTAAAATGCTATTTAACCTGCCAGGAGCCATTCCTGGCAGGTTAAATAGTTTTGAATACCAGAAACAAGCAGCCTGATATTTAGCGCCATTTAACCGGTCAGAATGGATGCTGACCGGTTAAATAGCTCTTAACTGGCTATCCTTCACTGAATATCTACAGTTCGCAGCTGGTGGATAACAGGTTATATCATACTATATAACCGGGAAAATGGTAGAGGCTATTATTAAAAACAAAATTACAGAGCACATCCGAGGACATGGATTACTGAGACCAAGTCAGCATGGCTTTTGTGTGGGGAAATCTTGTCTGACCAATTTACTTCAATTCTTTGAAGGAGTGAACAAACATGTGGACAAAGGGGAGTCGGTTGATATTGTGTATCTGGATTTTCAAAAGGCGTTTGACAAGGTACCTCATGAAAGGCTACAGAGGAAATTGGAGGGTCATGGGATAGGAGGAAATGTCCTATTGTGGATTAAAAACTGGTTGAAGGATAGGAAACAGAGAGTGGGGTTAAATGGGCAGTATTCACAATGGAGAAGGGTAGTTAGTGGGGTTCCTCAGGGGTCCGTGCTAGGACCGCTGCTTTTTAATATATTTATAAATGATTTAGAGATGGGAGTAACTAGCGAGGTAATTAAATTTGCTGATGACACAAAGTTATTCAAAGTCGTTAAATCACGACAGGATTGTGAAAAATTACAAGAGGACCTTACGAGACTGGGAGACTGGGCGGCTAAATGGCAGATGATGTTTAATGTGAGCAAGTGCAAGGTGATGCATGTGGGAAAAAAGAACCCGAATTATAGCTACGTCATGCAAGGTTCCACGTTAGGAGTTACGGACCAAGAAAGGGATCTGGGTGTCGTCGTCGATAACACACTGAAACCTTCTGCTCAGTGTGCTGCTGCGGCTAAGAAAGCGAATAGAATGCTGGGTATTATTAGGAAAGGTATGGAAAACAGGTGTGAGGATGTTATAATGCCGTTGTATTGCTCCATGGTGCGACCGCACCTTGAGTATTGTGTTCAATTCTGGTCGCCGCATCTCAAGAAAGATATAGTAGAATTGGAAAAGGTGCAGCGAAGGGCGACTAAAATGATAGCGGGGATGGGACGACTTCCCTATGAAGAAAGACTAAGGAGGCTAGGGCTATACAGCTTGGAGAAGAGACGGCTGAGGGGAGACATGATAGAGGTATATAAAATAATGAGTGGAGTGGAACAGGTGGATGTGAAGCTTCTGTTCACGCTTTCCAAAAATACTAGGACTAGGGGGCATGCGATGAAACTACAGTGTAGTAAATTTAAAACAAATCGGAGAAAATTTTTCTTCACCCAACGTGTAATTAAACTCTGGAATTTGTTGCCGGAGAAAGTGGTGAAGGCGGTTAGCTTAGCAGAGTTTAAAAAGGGGTTGGACGGTTTCCTAAAGGACAAGTCCATAAACCGCTACTAAACGGACTTGGAAAAATCCACAATTCCAGGAATAACATGTATAGAATGTTTGTACGTTTGGGAAGCTTGCCAGGTGCCCTTGGCCTGGATTGGCAGCTGTCGTGGACAGGATGCTGGGCTCGATGGACCCTTGGTCTTTTCCCAGTATGGCATTACTTATGTACTTATGTACTTATGTACTATTTGCCGATTTTTAAACCAGGTTTGGCGGTCACTTTTGGCCATGTCAAACCCTGGTATATTTTTGTCTGGTTTAAAGATAACTGGCCATGTCTGACTATTGACGTAGCCGGTTATCTTAAATCCGGCCGAACCCTCCCCCCCCCCCCCCCCCCCCCCCGGATGTTCAATGTCGGCCACCGTAAATGGCCCAACATTGAATATCTGGGTTCAGCATGGACCGGGGCTGACGGGCCGGATATCTCCCATGGTATGAATAACAGGACCCAGATGTCAAATTTACAAAAATAGGGCAATCAAATTATCTTCTGCCAGTGTTGCTACACTCACATAACATCTCTCCTCAAGTCACTTCATTGGCTCCCTATCCATTTAGGAATACAGTTCAACCTCCTCTTGCTGACTTACAAGTGCACTTATTCTGCAGCTCCTCAGGATCTCTCCTTTCTTTTATCTCCCATGTTGTTTTAATCATTTCCAAAATAAATGTACTCCCTAATCCCTTATTTGGCCTGTTTGTCTGTCTTGAAAAGATTGTAATCTCTGTCAAGGAGGGGCTGTCTCTTATGTATTTATGCTGTGTATGTCTTGTAACACTATAGAAATGAATAGTAGTCATAGTAGTAGAATCCCCTTTCCAGAGGTAAGTGATTAACCCCCAGTCTATCCCCATATATATATCAAACATATAAATGGCAAGTAACCGACTCACCTGCAAATGCGCAGTAGAGACTTTGCTTCTCTGTCCCGCCCTCGCGTCAAGACATGATGACATCAGAGGGCGGAACAGAGAGGGAAACGGAGTTGGAGTCACTGTCGGACGCTGCCGCCTGGAAACGAACATCGCGCGCACCAACCTCCACCCTCCCCCCATCCCCGCCGCCGCTCCCGCCCTCCTCCGCATCGGGCCCCCTGCACTGACCTGACAGTGCCTCTCACCTCTGTGTGGAAGTGCTGCAGGCAGCAGCACAGCGATCTGCTGCTGCCTGCAGCGCTTTCACACAGAGGTGAGAGGCGCTGTCAGGTCAGTGCAGGGGGCCCAGCACAGAGAGGGGAGGGAGCGGCGGCGAGGAGGGTAGCTGGAAATCTTGCCCATTTTTACAGGCTTAACAGCTAGTATATATATATATATATATATATATATATATATATATATATATATATATATATATATATAAAGAAGTTTTCAAAGGGCACTAGTTGGACAGGAACAGGACACAACAGAGAGAGAGAGAGAAAGGATGTCACATAGATTTTAAAAACACATTAGCCTTGGCTTTTGCATTAATGCACATTATTTACTGTAGATCCCATTTTACACAATGAGACCCATTTACTAGGAATTCATGTTAATGTCATTAGCCTGCTAATGCAGTAGTGCATTTGACTACATTTGAAGCACCATTTCGCATAAGGGCTCTAGATAAGAAATGGAACACTGAGATCAGGATGCCCCCAGTGAAGCCTTTTGTAAAATATTTATGTGAAAGTGCAAGAGTGGATGTTTATTTGCCAGCATGTATAGTTTAATAGTTTATAAAAACTCGATATACCATCTTTCTCTTATAATCAAAGTGGTTTACAATAAAAAAAATAAAATAAAATTAGAGGGAAAGGAATGCCATAAAATGATAGGAAAGTTCACACACCCAGACCAGTCATACACTCATCCAATTTCTTAAAAATATGTAGATAAGAACACCGCTGCAGAACACCCCAGATTAGTTTTAAGCTCCCAGAAATGTTTTTTGAAAAGAAAAAAAGCCTTTAGCTTCCCTTTGAATTGTTTCAAAGAAACCTCTATACATAACTCCACTGGCAAGTGGTTCCACAACACTGGAGCCTGCCAAAAGAAATCCCTTTATTTAGTAGCCACCAACTGTGTGCAAGTATTGGCAACTATAAGCAAATAGGCAGTATTTAACCTCAAAATCCTTTCTGGGGTATGCCGCTGAATCATAGGCTTCAGATAGGGCAGCAGACCCGTATATAAGATCTGATGCACCAAAATAAAGATCTTATAGGATGCCCTATATTCAACTGGCAACCAATGAAACTGTTTATATAACAGGGTCACATGCTCCCTAACTCCTATGCCCCCCCCCCCCCCCAGCAATCTAATAGCAATAGCAAAATTTTGCAAGGTCTTTAGTCGCCTGCACAAATATTGAGGCAAACCCAGAAATAACGTTACCATAACCTAATCTTGATATTACAAATGTATGCAATAATATATGCAAAAAGGTGTTATAAAAAAAATGACCTTGATGCCCACAGCATAACCAAAGTATCAATTTTGGAAATCTACACATGCAGAAAAAAAAGCATCTTCACTTGGGGCTTTAGAAATGCTAGCGCCAGCATCTACATGCATAGGAGCGGAATTCACAATATATACATGTGGAAGTTTTGAAGTGGTGGAATTAGTGGTAGAAATTCCAGGTCCAAACAATCAAGTAACTGTCATTTTATTCTCGCCTCTGACCAAGTGTAAAAGCTGGTGTGAAAATGTATTAAAATATATGTGTACTCCCATTGTAAAATTACAATGCCTAGAGTAGCCTAGTGGTTAGTGCAGTGGACTTTGATCCTGGGGAACTGAGTTTGATTCCCACTGTAGCTCCTTGTGACTCTGGGCAAGTCACTTAACCCTCCATTGCCCATGGTACAAAATAAGTACCAGAATATATGTAAACTGCTTTTAATGTAGTTGCAAAAATTTCAGAAAGGTGGTATATCAAGTCCCATTTCCCCTTCCCTTCCCTTCTTGGCCTCCCCTAACCATGCCCCCCCCCCCCATCCTGAAGATTCTGCATCCCTGCCTTCTATCTGCGTAAATAGCCACTTTCTGGAATCACCATGTAGAAGTCTGTGCAATCTATACATTCAAATGCTGCTATTTTCACACAAAGATTATTCTAAAATGGCCACCTTAGCTCCCAGTTTCCAATTCAAGAATCAATTCAAAAGAATGATAGCGGGGATGGGACGACTTCCCTATGAAGAAAGACTAAGAAGGCTAGGGCTTTTCAGCTTGGAGAAGAGATGGTTGAGGGGAGACATGATAGAGGTATATAAAATAACGAGTGGAGTGGAACAGGTGGATGTGAAGCGTTCACGCTTTCCAAAAATACTAGGACTAGGGGGCATGCAATGAAACTACAGTGTAGTAAATTTAAAACAAATCGGAGAAAGTTTTCTTCACCCAATGCATAATTAAACTCTGGAATTCGTTGCCGGAGAACGTGGTGAAGGCGGTTAGCTTGGCAGAGTTTAAAAAGGGGTTAGACGGTTTCCTAAAGGACAAGTCCATAAACCACTATTAAATGGACTTGGGAAAAATCCACAATTCCAGGAATAACATGTATAGAATGTTTGTACGTTTGAGAAGCTTGCCAGGTGCCCTTGGCCTGGATTGGCCGCTATCGTGGACAGGATGCTGGGCTCGATGGACCCTTGGTTTTTTCCCAGTGTGGCATTACTTATGTACTTATGCATTTTTGCAAAAATGCAAAAGAGGAAGCAGGTAGTTTTATTGTACGATCTAAGAACCTGTTCAGATTTACTCTGTGGGTATAGTTCAATGTATTTCCTTGCCTATTATTGGGATATACAGAGGGGCATAATTGAACAAAAACGTCTATCTCCATGGGCGTTTATCTCCGAGAACGGGTCCATGAAGGGGCTGACCGAACCGTATTTTCGCAAAAAATAGACGTCCATGTTTTATTCGACAATTTGTGAGCTGGGCGTTTTTGTTTTTCAGTGATAATGGAAAATGAAAGCGCCCAGCTCAAAAACGAATAAATCCAAGGCATTTGTTCGTGGGAGGGGCCAGGATTCGTAGTGCACTGTCCCCCCTCACATGCCAGGACACCAACCGGGCACCCTAGGGGGCACTTTTACAAAAACAAAAAAAAAAAGGTAAAACAGCTCCCAGGTGCATAGCACCCTTCCCTTGTGTGTTGAGCCCCCAAATCCCCCTCAAAACCCACTGCCACAAGTCTACAAAATTACTATAGCCCTAAGGGGTGAAGGGGGGCACCTACATGTGGGTACAGTGGGTTTGGGGGGTTGGACGACTAATAAGCATTAAGCAGCACAATTGTAACAGGTAGGGGAGGGATGGGCCTGGGTCCACCTGCCTGAAGTCCACTGCACCCCCTAATAACTGCTCCAGTGACCTGCATACTGCTGCCAGGGAGGTGGGTATGACATTTGAGGGTGAAAATAAACAGTTGTGAAACGGCATATTTTGTGGTGGGAGGGGGTTTGTGACCACTGGGGGAGTCAGGGGAGGTCATCCCCGATTCCCTCCAGTGGTTATCTGGTCATTTAGGGCACTTTTTGGGGCCTTATTCGTGGAAAAACAGGGTCCAGGAAAAGTGCCCTAAATTCTCGCTAAAAACGCATATTTTCTTTCCATTATCGGCGAAAGGCGCCCATCTCTGATCGGCCAATAACCACGCCCCAGTTCCGCCTTCACCACGCCTTTGACACGCCCCCGTCAACTTTGTACGCTTCCGCGATGGAGTGCAGTTGAAAACGTCCAAGTTCGGCTTTCGATTATACCGCGTTATTCGTTTATGGGAGATAAACGCCTATCTCCCGATTTAGGTCGCAATATAGGCATTTTTGTCTTTCGATTATAAGCTGGACAGTGATTTAGCTTAGCCTTTCAGGGTTTAGAATTGTTTTCTTAAATCTAATGTGTAGTGTGTTTACTCATAGGCCTAATTCAAGGGATTCTGAGCTAAAATAATCTGATTTGTGCTAACATAACCTGACATAACATTAGTCCACACTGATAACTTCTCCCCTCCCCTCCCCCCCACCAAGTTTTGTCATTGCAAACGTATGTATCCCCTCAGCTACATGATAAGTTGTATTGTAAAAAAGCATTAGCATCATAGCTATGTCATTTGAATGTTCTAACGCATGTTTTATAGGTTTCATTGGTATCATGCTGACATTGTATTATATCTACAGTGGTGGAAATAAGTATTTGATCCCTTGCTGATTTTGTAAGTTTGCCCACTGACAAAGACATGAGCAGCCCATAATTGAAGGGTAGGTTATTGGTAACAGTGAGAGATAGCACATCACAAATTAAATCCGGAAAATCACATTGTGGAAAGTATATGAATTTATTTGCATTCTGCAGAGGGAAATAAGTATTTGATCCCCCACCAACCAATAAGAGATCTGGCCCCTACAGACCAGGTAGATGCTCCAAATCAACTCGTTACCTGCATGACAGACAGCTGTCGGCAATGGTCACCTGTATGAAAGACACCTGTCCACAGACTCAGTGAATCAGTCAGACTCTAACCTCTACAAAATGGCCAAGAGCAAGGAGCTGTCTAAGGATGTCAGGGACAAGATCATACACCTGCACAAGGCTGGAATGGGCTACAAAACCATCAGTAAGACGCTGGGCGAGAAGGAGACAACTGTTGGTGCCATAGTAAGAAAATGGAAGAAGTACAAAATGACTGTCAATCGACAAGATCTGGGGCTCCACGCAAAATCTCACCTCGTGGGGTATCCTTGATCATGAGGAAGGTTAGAAATCAGCCTACAACTACAAGGGGGGAACTTGTCAATGATCTCAAGGCAGCTGGGACCACTGTCACCACGAAAACCATTGGTAACACATTACGACATAACGGATTGCAATCCTGCAGTGCCCGCAAGGTCCCCCTGCTCCGGAAGGCACATGTGACGGCCCGTCTGAAGTTTGCCAGTGAACACCTGGATGATGCCGAGAGTGATTGGGAGAAGGTGCTGTGGTCAGATGAGACAAAAATTGAGCTCTTTGGCATGAACTCAACTCGCCGTGTTTGGAGGAAGAGAAATGCTGCCTATGACCCAAAGAACACCGTCCCCACTGTCAAGCATGGAGGTGGAAATGTTATGTTTTGGGGGTGTTTCTCTGCTAAGGGCACAGGACTACTTCACCGCATCAATGGGAGAATGGATGGGGCCATGTACCGTACAATTCTGAGTGACAACCTCCTTCCCTCCGCCAGGGCCTTAAAAATGGGTCGTGGCTGGGTCTTCCAGCACGACAATGACCCAAAACATACAGCCAAGGCAACAAAGGAGTGGCTCAGGAAGAAGCACATTAGGGGCATGGAGTGGCCTAGCCAGTCACCAGACCTTAATCCCATTGAAAACTTATGGAGGGAGCTGAAGCTGCGAGTTGCCAAGCGACAGCCCAGAACTCTTAATGATTTAGAGATGATCTGCAAAGAGGAGTGGACCAAAATTCCTCCTGACATGTGTGCAAACCTCATCATCAACTACAGAAGACGTCTGACCGCTGTGCTTGCCAACAAGGGTTTTGCCACCAAGTATTAGGTCTTGTTTGCCAGAGGGATTAAATACTTATTTCCCTCTGCAGAATGCAAATAAATTCATATACTTTCCACAATGTGATTTTCCGGATTTAATTTGTGATGTGCTATCTCTCACTGTTACCAATAACCTACCCTTCAATTATGGGCTGCTCATGTCTTTGTCAGTGGGCAAACTTACAAAATCAGCAAGGGATCAAATACTTATTTCCACCACTGTATGTTATTTGAATGTTCTTCCATTCTGTTTATTATGGTATTATTTGCATTATACTGACATTTATCATATGTCTGTTATATGATTGTAACACAGTAACACAGAAAATGACAGAAGATAAAGACCTGAACGGTCCACCCAGTCTGCCAAACAGTCACACTCATTATCAAGTCATGATTAAACCAACAATGAATGTGATATAAAACACTTGATCATTGTCTTTCTTTGGCATTTCTGGGACATAGACCATAGAAATCTGCCCGACCCTGTCCTTAGGTTCCAACTACTGAAGTTGCCATTGAAGCCCACTCCAAACTATCCAAATCCATCTTGCCACTTGCAGGACACAGACTGTAAAAGTCTGCCCAGCACTGTCTTTATGCTCCAAATTACTGGAGTTTCCGTCAAAGTCCTTTCCAGCCCATCCTAAACTGCATTGCCATATATGAGACCCAGACCATACAAGCTTGCTCAGCACCGGCCTTAGGTCTTCACAGCCGGAGTCACCATCTAAGTGTCATTCGACATACAAAGACACATGCAACCAGTTAAGCTTTGCTTTTTCTTTAATACTATTCATTTTCTAATTAGAGATTTTCTGTGTTTATGCCACACCTTTTTGAATTCCATCAACATTTTTTTTCTCCACCACCTCCCTGAGGAGGGCATTCCAGGCATCAACCACCCTCTCCATGTAAAAGAATTTCTTGACATTACTCCTAAGTCTACCACCCCAAAACCTCAATTCGTGTCCTCTAGTTTTACCATTTTCCCTTCTCTGGAAAATATTTGTTTCTATATTAATACCTTTCAAGTATTTAAATGTCTGTATCATATTTCCCCTGCTCCTCCTCTCCTCTAGGGTATATCCTCTAGGGAAAATTCTATAAATGGCACAAAAAATTAGGTGCTGATAAAAAATAGATGCTCAACATTATGCTGTAAAGGGGATTCTGGGATAAGCACCCTTTTGAAGTTATAGGCAGTTCTGTCCTGCTACACCTCATTTTGATGATCGTGGAAGTTTTTGATTAGACCATCCTGTATTTGATATATTTTTTGGGTACTGCTCAAGACGAACCAGTAATTCAAAAATTTATTTGCATCGCTCAAGACTCCTGAGGCAGACCTGTGGCCGAAATACAGTACGGTGTCGAGTCTACAATAAAGTTTATTCTTTTTTATACCACCATAGTCTCAGCGTCCTGAAGTCACTGGTCCACTTCCCACTTTGTTTTTCTAAAAAAATAGATGCTCAACATTATGCTATAAAGGGGATTCTGGGATAAGCACCCTTTATAGAATAATGTTGAATTTAGTGATCAACTTTGCACACAAGGACCTATGCCAGCTGAAATGTAGGGCAAATCCTAGCATGCAAGTTGGACTCAGATCTTCGATATGTGCATCTTTTTTGAATGCCCCTGACCCACCCATGCCCCTCCCATGGCCATGTCCCTTTCTGAGTTGCTAACGATTCAATTTAGGTGCTCATTTTACAGAATAGTGCGCAGCCAGATTGGCACCCAAATCATAATTAATGCCAAGGAAGTGCTTATTAACTCCCAAAGTTAAATCAGGAGCCTATTTACTAAATTTTAGGGATGGTTATCTGGGAAAAGTGCACTTTATATAATTTGAGACAAAATCACTGAGGGCTCCTTTTACTAAGTGATGGTAAGCCCAACAGGGCTTACCGCTCGCTATAATGGAAGTACTGCCAGGCTACTGCAGCAACCTGACGGTACTTCCCACCCCTATCGCGCCGTCATTTCTGGCGCTACAAAAATGTATGTAGCGCCGGATTGTACCCGGCGGTAATCAGGCAGTGCTGTGTGCTGCCTGGTTAACACCGGGTTAGCGTGGGAGCCCTTAACATCACCTCAATTGGTGGCAGTATGGGCTCCTCCCCAAAATAGCCATGCGGCAAGTGCCTTACTTGCCGCTCAGCCACTTCCTGCAGGAAAGCGAGACCTTCCCTTTTACCAGCTGCGGTAAAAGGAGGTCTCGGCATCTTGGTAAAAGGGACCCTGAAAAAAAATCTATGAATGTTATTCAATAGCTATTGTAAATTATAACTAACACGAAAACTTACCCTGAGCCTTTGCACCTGAATTCCCTGTTTTTCTGTCATTTTAAAAAAGTGACTGAAGTTATAATCGTCAAGTAACAGGTAGACTGGGACTCCTCTGGTTGATGCCTCCACAAGATCTTTGAATACATCCACATCAGTAAACATGTCCATAACTATGGCAATGACCTGTTTATAAGAAAGAGAGAGAAAGAAATGTGAAACTGTATCTAGAGTGTTATATATTGATAGATATATAATTCTTCTTAAAACAATATTTTATTTGTTGAGAAGTATCTCTGTTTGTGCATATATCCATTAATAGACCGTGAATGGTTTGTGATTTGTGAGGGCTGTGTGCATGAAAGATTTTACTTTGGCATTTTCTCAAAATATACAGAGAAATTCTAGAATTGGGTGCCCACATTTAGGTGCCACTTGCACATGTACATAATACTGGCACTTTTGCACATTTACAAGTGGAGTGGAGGAGTGGCCTAGTGGTTAGAGCACTGGTCTTGCAATCCAGAGGTGGCTGGTTCAAATCCCACTGCTACTCCTTGTGATCTTGGGCAAGTCACTTAACCCTCCATTGTCTCAGGTACAAAATTAGATTGTGAGCCATCCTGGGGCAGAGAAATATCCAGTGTACCTAAATGCAACTCACCTTGAGCTACTACTGAAAAAAGGTGTGAGCAAAATCTTCTAAATAAATAAATAAGAGATAGCAAAGCGAATAAATGCCCTTCTGTAAGGGTGACCTATCACTGTTCCCTTTAAGCTGAGCAGGAGTCCTCCACCTACACCTACAGTCCTGCTAGTGGGTGGTGCTATTTCACTATCACATTTTCCATAGTGAGGGCCAGGCAAACCCTACAAGACTCCAATGAACTTGCCTGTCCCTAGTGATTGAAAACACAATATTGAAGCACCACCTCCCACTGGCAGCAAAGCAGTTGGCAGATTTATGCTCAGGTTAGAGAGAACAGTGGTGCACATAGCATGTACATGCAATGGGGGCATTCACATGGACAGAGCACAGAAGAGGCATGGACAATGCTTCCAGAATACTGTAATGCACACTTTTTCCACTTTTAGGTTCATGCAGTTATGCCAGGTCTATGGCTAATGTAACTGTGGATGCATACATTTAAGGTTGGCCAATGCTGGGTCCCACTAGTATTTTATAATGGAATCTGAGTACCTAGATGATATTATAAAGAACTGCCTTCCAAAATGTGGCATCAGGGCACCAAAAAGGAAGTGCCCACTTCTAGAATTCTCTCCTAGTGTTGGAACATTTCATAGTAGTATGGTAGGTTTAAGAACATAAGAATTGTCAGTCAGACAACGGTCCATCATGGAGCTACTACTTCTCATTTCTAGAGTGCTACTAGACAAATTCAGTGCTGTACACATTATATACAGGTATTTTCTCCAGCCCTAGTGGACTCACAACCTAAGGTGTTTTTTGTACCTGTGGCAATGGAAGGTTAAGGGGCCCTTTTACCAAGCTGTGGTAAGCACTAATGCGTGTTTACAGTGGGGCACATTCAGGCATCTCATGGTAATTTGGGGATCAGAATGCGCTACCCACACACTAAAATATAATGTTTTTTCTTAACACTGGGGCGGGTTTGGGACAGTGAGTGGGCATGTTTTGCAACTTATCTGTAAGGGCTCACATGCTAATAGGAAAATTAGTGTGTGTGGCCATTAGTAAGAAAAATAGGAAAATTGTCCATTTTACCCGAGGGAAAAATAGCCTTAAAGCATGTCAATGACCCACATAAGAGTGTGCTAAGGTCACTTTTTACTGCAGTTTGGAAAAAGGTCCCTCTCAGACTCATTTTCGAAAGAGAAGGACACCCATCTTTCAACACAATTCGGAAGATGGGTGTCCTTCTCACAGGGTCGCCCAAATTGGTATAATCGAAAGCAGATTTTAGGCGTCCCCAACTGCTTTCCATCACGGGGATGACCAAAGTTCCTGGGGCGTGTCGGAGGCGTTGTGAAAGCGAAACTTGGGCATATCTAACACATGGACGTCCTCGACCATAATGGAAAAAAAAGGGCGACCCTGATGAGCACTTGGACGACTTTACCTGGTCCTGTTTTTCTTACGACCAAGGCACAAAAAGGTACCCAAACTGACCAGATGACCAGCGGAGAGAATCAGAGATGACCTCCCCTTACTTCCCCAGTGGTCAGTAATCCCCTCCCACCCTAAACAAAATCTTTAAAATTATTTTGTGCCAGCCTCAAATGTCATACTCGGATCCATCACAGCAGTATGCAGGCTCCTGGAGCAGTTTTAGTGGGTGCAGTGTACTTCAGGCAGGTGGACCCAGGGCCATCCCCCCCTAACTGTTACACTTGTGGTGGTAAATGTGAGCCCTCCAAAACCTACCAGAAACGCACTGTACCCACATCTAGGTGCCCCCCTTCACCCGTAAGGGCTATGGTAGTGGTGTACATTTTTGGGGAGTGAGTTTGGGAGGGGGGTTGGGGGGCTCAGCACACAAGGTAAGGGAGCTATGTACCTGGGAGCAATTTATGAAGTTCACTGTAGTGCCCTCTTGGGTGCCCGGTTGGTGTCCTGGCATGTGAGGGGGACCAGTGCACTACGAATGCTGGCTCCTCCCATGAACAAAGGGCTTGCATTTGGTCGTTTCTGTGATAGGCGTCCTTGGTTTCCACTATCGCCGAAAATCAGAAACGACCAAGTCTAGGGACAACCATCTCTAAGGATGATCTAAATTTTGCAATTTGGGTGTCCCTGACTGTATTATAGAAACGAAAGATGGACGTCCATCTTGCTTCAATAATACGGGTTTCCCCGTGCCTCCATCGGGATGTTTTGTGAGGACGTCCTCAGCAAAACTTGGGCATCCCTTTCGATTATGCCCCTCTCTTGTCCAGGGTCACAAGGAACTGCAGTAGGAATTGAACCCAGTTCCCCAGGACTTCAACTCATTGTAATAACCATTAGGTTACTCCTCTACTCCATGCCTGGTATGCCATTTCCAATAGTTTCCAACATAGGTCAGAGCTGGACATAATATTCAAGATAGCTCTTACAAGATGTATGCAGTAGAAATAACATTACATCTCATGTCCTATGGGTTAATACCTTTCTTTAAATTATATATATTTAAGAGCTAGATGTACTGAAGTGTGATGCTGTGTTAATGTGGCTAACACTATTACATTACAACATCAGTAAATAGTTTTCATTGCATAAAATAAAATCTGTAATTAATAACATACATGAATGCATCAGTAGCATGCGTTAGTACATCTGGGGGAAAATTGAAGAACCGCTTTAGAACATCTCATCTAAATGTATCCAAAAGTAATTAGTTTTCTTTTTTTTTTTTTATTTATATATTATAGAACTCAAAAGAGAGATAATACAGAAATTGGAAAATCAAAACATAAATGAAATAACAATATTGTCATTGACCAGAAATAAAATACTAATCAAACTTTGTCCAATATAATTAGACAATTTGGATCCAAGATTAAACAAATAATTATAAAAAGGAAATTAAGTTATTGCTTCACATCAGACTTTCTCCAGCTTATCATACAGTGTGCTACCTGTATCTTAAACAATAACATTTACCTCTTCTTTAGCTAACAAAAATTATTCTAACTGCTTGGGATCGAAGAATTGAAATTGCTTAGATTGAAGTAATACTTGACATATACAAGGAAAATTAAGTACAAAATTAGCGCCCAAAGCCAAAGTCCTTGGGCGTAGAGCCAAAAAGGCCTTACGCCAGTGGTGTGCTGGAGCCGGCTCGCACCGGCTCGCAAGAGCCGGTTGTTAAATTTTCTTCCGGCTTGCGAGCCGGTTGTTGAAAATAGCTAGCCGGCTCTGGCTCTCCTCCCTCCCTCCTCCCTCCCTCCGGATCCGCCTCACCGCCCGCTTGTTTCGTGAATTCTTCGGGGCAGGCAGTCTTGCCTGCCCGCTTCCAGCGCTGACTGTCCTCCCTTGCCGATTCGCCCTTTAAAAATGGCCGCTGAGACTTCCAGAGGCGGCCTCGCGAGTCGGCAAGGGAGGACAGTCGGTGCTGGAAGCGGGCAGGCAAGACTGCCTGCCCCGAAGAATTCACGAAACAAGCGGGCGGTGAGGGACCGGATCGGGAGGGAGGGTGGGAGGGAGGAGAAGAATTCACGAAACAACTCGGGAGGGGGTGGCAGGGGGGAAAAGGGAGTCATTGCTGGGCATGGGTGGATGGAGGGGGTTCCTGGGTATGGGTGCATGCAGAGTTTGTCTCTTCCTCATCTTACAGTTCTGAGATGATCTTTGCGTAATGGTAGTTACACAGGAAAATGAGAGAAAAGCAAAATCTCCCAAGAAGAAAAAGCAGGAAGAATATTTTAAAGTTAGCAATAAGAAAAGAGCAGGGTAGAGAGGCCAGCCTAAAATATGTAGGGAGCAATATTCAAAAGGGAGTATCCCATAAGCCTAATAATCAGTGGCACCTTCCAGATACTGCGGCTGAATATTTCCTCTGACTGCCACAGTTAGTACTGGGGATGTCCATTGATATCGATGCTTCTGGATAGCTGCAGTGCTGCCTGCAAACTCCAAATATTCAGCTGCAACCACTATTTATTTAGGGTCCCTTTTACTAAGCCACATTGGCACCTGCATGCGCTGAACGTGCGTTAATTTGGAGTTACCGCCCGACTACCACGTGGCCCTTGAGGCATTTTCATTTTTGACGTGCATTCGCTACGTGCACTCGAAAATAATTTTTATTTTCTGGTGCGTGGCAGAAACTGGGTGGTAATCATCATTCTACATGCGTAGACAATTACCACATGGTTAACGCATGAGACCTTACCACTAAGCCAATGGCTGGCGGTAAGGTCTCAGATCTAAAATGGACATGCACAAATTTTGATTTTGCCACATGTCCATTTTCGGCAAACATTTTTGAAAGGCCTGTTTTATAGGTGCACTGAAAAATGGATCTGCGCACGCCCAAAACACGTACCTATACTAGTGCAGCCCAGTTTTCAGCGCAACTTAGTAAAAGGACCCCTTATTCTTTCTTATATCCCACAATTATCCAAAAGCTAGTTTCGGTTCAATGTGGCTTACATTAATAATAGTAAAGTTACAATTATATTATGCAGTTAATTGAACAATAACAACAGCCTGAAAGGATCATTTGTTTAGGGAAATTTTTGAAAAGATAGGCTTTTAGTTCTTTCTGAAAGTGCAGATAATACTCATAATACTTCTTATTTCCATGGGGATTGAATTCCAACATTTGGAACCTAAATAACCACTGGAGTATCTGGATACTGCTGCTGAATATTCAATTTTTTTTAATCCCAGATGTTCAAAATTTAAAAATACAATAACCACCATTGGCTCAGTATTACCTGTGTACAATATATAATGGCCAATGACTGAAGAATGTAGGACCCTACCAAAAATGTAGCATAGTAATATAGTAAATGTTGGCAGATAAAGACCTACACAGTCCATCCAGTTTGCCCATTAAGGTGGCCAGAGTTGAATCTGGCATTCTGCACAGATTCTACTTCTTCATGATTAAAAACTGGTATACTTTATCTCTGTCTCTCCCTGCTAATTTTGGGACATAGACTGTAGAAGTCCTACTTCCCAACTACTGGAGTTGCTGTCAAAGCCCATTTGAGCCTCAATCCATATCTGTTTTTTGCCATTTATGGGACCTAGACCATAGAAGTCTGCTCGGCATTGGTCTCACTTCCCAACCCCTGAAGCTGCTGTCAAAGCTCACTCCAGTTACGAGGACATTTAAGTGTTGTATTAATTGAATTCTATCCTTTTTTTTAGTATCTATTTTTTTTAATGTGCTTATCCCACACATTCTTGAATTCCATTACCGTTTTTGTCTTCACAACCTCCCAAGGGAGGGCATTCCAGGCTTCTACAACCCTTTCTGTCCCCACCTGGCAACCTCAACTTGTGATTTCTAGCTCTACCACTTCCCCATCTCTGAAAACGATTAGTTTGCATATTAATACTTTTTTAAGTATTTAAATGTCTGTATCATATCCCCCCCACCCCTCTTTTCCTCTACAGTGTATATATTGAGGTTTTCAAATCTCTTCTCATATGTCTTTTGGCACAAGCCCCATATCAGTTTGGTCACCTTCCTCTGAATTGCCTCAAGTCTTTTGATGTCTGTAGTGAGATTCCACCTCCAAATTGAACACAATACTCCACAATGTGAGTTAACCTAGTCATTCAGTGTGCTGCCATGCAGACTGGGTTTCTTCTTCCCAGGTGAGGCAGGGCTGAGGCTATTTGGGAGCTAATGACCAGATAGAGAACAATATACTAACCTGTGAGATTTCCTGCAGGTTAGAAGCCTGTTCAGGCAAGAGTTTGTTATGGATACAAAAGAACTCCCTAGCAACATTTTTGCATGGAATCTTGTCACGGAGAAGCCAGCAAAATATATAACTGTACTTTATCATGTGTAGAAATCTGTTTTGCAGAAACTAACCTGCAAAGATTTACCCAGTGGCGTACCAAGGGGGTGCGGTGGGGGCAGTCCGCCCGGGTGCATGCCGCTGGGGGGGGGGGGGGTGCCACGGCACGCGCCTGCTCCGAGTTCGCTAACTTCGCACATTCACTGCAGCTTCCTCTGCCCCGGAACAGGTTACTTTCTGTTTCGGGGCAGAGGGAGCTGCAGTGAACGAGTGAAGTTAGCGAACTCGGAGCAGGCGCGCACCACGGCACCCCCCCCCCCAGCGGCGTGCACCCAGGGGGGTCATTTCGCCGTGGGGGGGGAGGTGTCATTTAGCGGGGGGGGGGGCATCGGCGATCCGCCCCGGGTGCCATCCAGGCTAGGAACACCACTGGATTTACCTGCCCAATGGTTTTCAAAATGAATAAGTTGCTCTGCTCATTCCATTGCAGTAGCTCGTTTATTTTGAATCTAGATACAGGTTTGTGTGTAGAGGATTATGTGTGGAAAGTTTACTATTTCCAATCCTTCTAAATGGTAAAGCTTGGTTTAAACGGAGATTCACATTTTAAAAAATGCCAAGGACAGCTTACAACATAGTGGCATAGTGTTTGTTTTCAATGTGAAGTCCAAAACTGCGTATATTCACAAACTGCTGCAAGGAAAAATGTGGCATATGTGTTTGTAATAAATCCATTTTCAAAATGGGAATAAACAAACAGGGTTGTTAAATATATAATACTTTTAGCTTCGTATACCTGCTTATCTTTCTAACATGATTACTCTTTATGTATCATCTAGAGTACTATGCTCACTACGCATTAGTCAATGGTAAGTTATTTATATAACTTTTGAAAGTTGGCATTATTTGATTTCCCAAGTCCCTGTCGTATTAAATCAAAGACATTTTTTTAATTATTTGTTTGCTTTTCAAACTGCTAAATTTTGGAAATTTATATCAGTTAACTTATTACTACCTATATTATGTTAAAAGGCTTAAAAACATTGTTATTTCACATATATGTGACTAAGAAATAATTGATTGTAGTTACTTTTATTATCTATTTTTCTCTTATGATACTGTTTAGGTTCAAGTATATCTTGTGCTCATACTATGTAATTTCCTAGACTATTGTGTTCTAGAATCTTGCTGTAATTCGTTGTGAACTATTTATATGGGAACAGCGGGCTATAAGTGAATTAACTGTAATTGTAATTTAGCGATCAGCATTTAAGTATTCCAACATTATGAGAAGTACACTATAGGGCTCATTTTCAAAAGAGAAAAATGTCTAAAAAGTGGCATAAAGAAACATTTGGATGTTTTTCTTACAAAAAATATCGGCATCAGTATTCTCAAAACCTGTTTTCCAGATTTGTTTTCTTATGCTGTTCGCCTGCAGTGCATCCAGATCTCAAGGGGGCATGTCAGGGGTGTCTTAAGGATGGGATTTGGGCATTCCTAAGACCTAGACTTGTTTCAGTCATAATGGAACAAAACAAGAATATCCAGGACTAAAACTAAGATGCTTTGAGTTAGATCTGTTTCTTAGAACAAATAATCTTCAAAAAGTGCCCTAAATGACCAGGTAACCACTGGAGGAATAAAGGAATGCCCCCCTTGTTTCTACAGTGGTCACTGGCCCCTTCCAGTTCCCAAAAGATGTAAAACAAACAGTACATAGCAGCCTCTATGACAGTGTCAGATATTATAGCCAGTCCTATTAGAGCAGCAAGCAGGTCCCTGGAGTGGCCTAGTAGTCAACACACAGTATAGGAGTGGATCCAAGCTCATATCCCACTCCAACTGTTTTGTGCTGGAAAGTGTCAGCCCCTCAATATCCACCAAAAGCCTACTGTACCCACATATAGCCATAAGGGCTATTGTAGTGGTGTACAGTTGGGTACAGTAGGTTTCTGGTAGGTTTTAGAGGGTTCATTATACAATATAAGGGAGCAATGGTGAGATGTGTACGTGGGACCTTTTGTGAAGTCCACTGCGGTGCCCCTTAGGATGCCCCACTGCTCTTCTGGGATGTTTGTGTGACCAGTCTACTAAGAATTCTGGCTCCTCCTATATCCTAATGCCTTGATTTTGTGCATTTTTCACTTGGCCATTTTTTTAAATGGACCAAAAAGATAAATGCACAGACCACAAATATGTTTAGCAAATAGCCATTAAAAAAATACATTTTTCTGTTTCAAAAATGGCTATATTCACCACTTGAATTTTGAATGTTTTGAGCAAAACATCCAAAGTTGGACTTAGACGGCATATCAAAAATGCCCCTTCATGTCTCCACTAGGAGTCATGCATTTTTTTTAACTTCATACCCTCTCTCTCTGGATTTCAATTCCAGCTGCTTTGCTATACATTTGGAATCCTCCTACTCTAAAGTCAGAGCCTCTTTGAAGTCTCACTTAGTTTTCCAAGCCTACAGAGTGCAGGCAGGTGATGGCACTACCTCAAGAGCGCACTGAAACTTGAGCTCACTCTCATATTGATTGATATTTTCTGTGATGTGTGTGGCTTCTCTCAATCATGAGTTTACCTGTTAGACCAGGGCTTCCCAAACCTGTCCTGGTGACCCCACAGCCAGTCGGGTTTTCTGAATATCAACATTGAGTATACATGAGATCAATTTACATATACTCAGCCTCCAGTGTATGCAAATTTATCTCATACATATTCATTGTCAATATCCTGAAAACTCAACTGGCTGTGGGGTCACCAGGACAGGTTTGGGAAGTCCTTTGTTAGTCTGTATTTCTTTCTGACTTCCAAATTTCTGCTACTTTCATTTTTCTTGATTGCAATGGTATTCCTTTCTATCCCATGTTATTTATACTATTTGACAGCAAGCAGAGGCTTTGCAATTGTTTTACAGACACTGGTTTTCATGTAGGATGTACTTGAATTCTATTTATAATTATTGCAAGCAGATAACACTGAATCTTATTATTTCTGTGCCAGATGATATGTTCACTTATCAGTGAAATACTGAGTCCAGAGCAGCACTAATATCAACCTTTTAAAAACTAATTTTAAAGCATTAGTGGCCAAAATGTACCATGACACAGTGATTATCTTTATTTACTGGCAATGGCACTATTGAAAAACAAAGGGGCCCTTTTACCAAACTGTGGTATCTATCTATCTATCTATCTATCTATAGATATTAATATACTGAGAATACTATAACTGCACACATCTAAATGTAAATTTAATTATTTATTTGTTACATATGTATCCCACATTTTCCCACCTATTTGTAGGCTCAGTGTGGCTTACCTAGTACCGGAGAGGCGTGAAACAGTATACAAAATATACATATTTAACAGAACTGGAATTCAAATAAAAGAGATATAATACAATGTTAGCATAATACTATTGATACACCTAATAAACATGCATTAGAGCATTCAACTAACATAGATATGATGCTAAAGATTTTCTAAAATATGGCTTACCATATAGCTGAGGGACCACACGTAGCACCAATTCCAGGGCCTAACTTTAGGTACCAGACTTGTGCCTGCTGAAACCTGGTATAAATGCTGGCGCCAAAGTTAGGCATGTTGAGGTTGTATTTTGTAACTATGCCCATGGACATGCTCCTTTTGAGATACACACTACTATAGTTAGGTGCCATGCCAGTTATTGATAGTTAAAGGCGCATTACTCCATTAATCTGCACACCCATCTTTGGTGTACACACAAATTTGGGCATGCAAATATAGAACCTGGAAGAATGTGCATAAATTATAATATTCTATAATTTATTTGCATATTTTCACATTTTGTCCATGCTCTACTCAAACATTGCTCAAATGCATGCCATCAATATATATACATATAACATAGCAACATAGTAGATGACAGCAGGTAAAGACCTGTATTGGCCATCCAGTCTGCCCAACAAGTTAAACTCATTATATAAGGTATGATGTGATACTCCACCCTTTTCCACTGAATTAGAAGGGTGGTGCAGTACTGAAAACACCCTGACACCCTGTTACTCACTCCATCTAATCAATTCTGCTTCTCAAGAAAGTGTGAGTACCAAAAAAAAAAAAACACCTGTCACTGTTTCCCACCCACAAACAAGATGAATTCATTTCCTGTAAGCAATTTTCAGGCTGCATACACTGTGAAACAAAAAAGATATTGACAAGAAAGACCTCAGAGGATCAGACCTTTACAGTGAGCAGTCAAAAATTTAATAAAAATAAATTGATTTCTTCAAATTGCCTACAAAAAGTATAAACTGCACTAAACCACCATTTTATAAACACTGGAAAAAGTTTTTTTTTTTTAAAGATTGAGATTCATGGTTAAAGAATGGGAGTTTTATTAACAAGTTTCTTCCCCCTAGCCACAGAATGAGGAAATCATGTTTTAATAAAGCTACAAATTTTATTAATGGAGACTTTGTGGTCTGTAGTCTCTAAAATTCCCGGAGCACATAATTCAACAAATACATATTGCTGTCTAGCATGTCATTTTTTTCTCCATCTGTAAGCAAGAGAGCTGGCAAGTACTGCTGGTTCAAGAAATATCTGGCTTTGTCAGAGATACATTCAAAAGACATTTGTTCTTGTGTATAATTCTGGCATAATTCCAATGTTATACAGCAATACAAAATACATTCAGATAGCACAGAACAAGCTTATAGGAGGCTGGGACAAATTGTAGAAAATATCACAGTATACCTTGAAGGTAAAGCCTGAACCTCTGTCCTCAGATAGCAAACAGGCTACCCAAGGGAAACATCAGTGGTCTAAAAAAACTCCAATATCAGAAAACCATGCTTCATTATATACTTCTTGAAAACAGCATTCACAGTTCTTTCACAATATATATATATACATTTCAAAAATGTTGTACTTAACTTTTCAATAAATAATGCTACACAGATTATATCAAGCCAATGAAGGTTCCATCACCCTCCATGCTTATCCAAAAAGCGCAGGAACGCCGGCACAATGATGGCAGAACCAGTACCTTTAGCATGTCTCAACACTGCCCAAAAGGCACACCACCTAGATTCAAACAGTGCCCACATACTCAACGGGAACAGCATTATGCTAAAGGAGGGAGAGCTGGGCACTACAAATGTGGACAATGCTTGATTTGTTCTGGATCAAGGTTGAGATTTCAGGGGTGGAGATGTAGATCTGAGAGTGATCTATACAATCTGTTGTCCTGTAATAAACTTTATATTGGACAGACATCAAGATCATTTAAAATCTGCATAAGTGAAAAATAAGTTTAGCTCATGTTGAGTTGAAGCTCCAATGGCACAACACTGTTTACAACAGAAGCATAAGTTCCTGGACTGGTGATAATGGATAATAGAACAATTTGAACTCCCAATTCGGGGAGGTGACCAGTCTGACACGGAAGGAGCAACGTTGGATTTTTATACTGCAATCATATGAGTATTTGGGTTTAAACGTGGCTATAGAATGGAAAGCCTTTTTGAATGAATGAATGAAGGAAGGAATGAAGGAATGAAGGAAGGAAGGAAGGAAGGAAGGAAGGAAGGAAGGAATAAAGTTTGTTGATTGTGTAGAATGTATCACGTGAATGTGGAGTTATCTAATAAGAAACCATGAGCACTGTTGAGCGGCCATCTTTGAAAATGTAAGCCAGTTGGTTGATGCAGTGTGAGTTACTTTACTATCATTTGATTAGTATGGGCTGTATTTTTTTGAACTTGTGATTCTTTAACTGATTTAGTGATTCTCCTGAAGCAGCAGAAGTGAAACAGGGCCTCTGTCGGGAATTTAGGTGGTATTCCTTTTGGGCAATGTTGAGACACAACAGAGATACTGGCTCTGCCATTGTTGTGCTGGTGTTCTTGCACTTTTTGGATAAGCATGGAGGGGGATGGAATCTTCATTGGCTTGGTATGATCTGTGTACTATTATTTACTGAAAAGTTAAGTACAAAATTTTTAAAATGCATATATATTGCGAAAAAAACTATGAATACTGTTTTCAAGAAGAAGTACACGATTCTATGTTTTCTATGCTTGATGTTGGAGTTTTTTAGATCACTGATGTTTCTCTTGGGCATCCTCTTTGCTATCTTCGGACAGAGGTTTGGGCTTTACCTTCAAGGTATACTGTTATCTTTTCTCCAATTTATCCCAGCCTCCTATAAGTTTATCCTGTGTTATCTGAATGTATTTTTTGTTGCTGTATATGATTACTGCAGTAGTTGTCTATTGCTTATGTGATTTATTCTTTCAAAAAGGCGGTAAATAAATCCTAATAAATAAATAAAAATAAATAAATAAATAAATAAATAAATAACATTCAGCTCCTATTTCCTTTTGATTATAACTCTGATTTTCTTAGAACAGATGACAAAGGTATCAAATTGTACTACCTGATTAGCTACTGTTTGGAAATAATTGGGCCAGCTGAAAAAGCATTACGAATCAGTACTAATAAATAACCATGAATCATTCTTAAGAATAATTTCTCATTCTCAATCTATAAACATTTTCTCATAGATTTTTTATTTCAAAATACCATGAAGGGGCATTTTCAAAAGGATGTCCAAGTCAGAATAGGGTTGTCCAGGTCACAACATCCAAAACAGAGGTCCATCTCACACACGGTTGGTGTTATTCAGGGACCCAGGCCAGAAACCGGGGAGGAGGCCCAAAAGCTGGACTTCAGCCTATGCCTCATTTAGTTTGAGGCAGGTTTGGGGCCCCCTACGATATGGGGACCCAGGGCAATTGTCCTGTTTGCCACCCCCTATCACCAGCCCTGATCTCACATGCATTTTTGAACAGGAAATACCTCATGATTTCCTGTTTGAAAATGTGTGAGATGGTTGTCTGAGTGTTGGAGACTTCCAGCATGAACAGCGCTTTGACAAACTGGATAGTCCAAATTATGAACAAGGCGAAACAAGGGATCAGTATGGCAGCATTCTTGGTAAACAGCCATACAGACATCTAAGAAGAGCAGAGGGATACCTAGTGGTTAATGCAATGGACTGTGATCCAAGGGAACTCAGGTTCAAATCCCACATTAACTCTTTTATTTTGTAATTGTGAGCCCTCCAGGACCACTGAGAGACGGGGGAGGGCCCAGGGCAAACAATCCTAAAGGATCCCCATGGTGCCCCCCACCCGCACCCCCACTTACTGCTTCTGCTTCTTTGGTCTATCTTTTCTATCCTGCTCCTGTGTGTCGGGACCAGAGTTATTGTGGTAATGCGTACTCTGCTCTGCTGCCACATGTCCTTCTTCCTGCTGTGTCTCGTCCTGCCTATGTGGAAACAGGAAGTACTTCACACAAGAGGAGGCAGGATGAGGCAGGAAGAAGTACCTGTGGTGGAAGAACAGAGTTAACGTATTAACATGATATAAGTACATAAGTAATGCCATACTGGGAAAAGACCAAGGGTCCATCGAGCCCAGCATCCTGTCCACGACAGCGGCCAATCCAGGCCAAGGGCACCTGGCAAGCTTCCCAAACGTACAAACATTCTATACATGTTATTCCTGGAATTTTGGATTTTTCCAAGTCCGTTTAGTAGCGGTTTATGGACTTGTCCTTTAGGAAACCGTCCAACCCCTTTTTAAACTCTGCTAAGCTAACCGCCTTCACCACTTTCTCCGGCAACGAATTCCAGAGTTTAATTACACGTTGGGTGAAGAAAAATTTTCTCCGATTTGTTTTAAATTTACTACACTGTAGTTTCATCGCATGCCCCCTAGTCCTAGTATTTTGGTAAGCGTGAACAGAAGCTTCACATCCACCTGTTCCACTCCACTCATTATTTTATATACCTCTATCATGTCTCCCCTCAGCCGTCTCTTCTCCAAGCTGTATAGCCCTAGCCTCCTTAGTCTTTCTTCATAGGGAAGTCGTCCCATCCCCGCTATCATTTTAGTCGCCCTTCGCTGCACCTTTTCCAATTCTACTATATCTTTCTTGAGATGCGGCGACCAGAATTGAACACAATACTCAAGGTGCGGTCGCACCATGGAGCGATACAACGGCATTATAACATCTTCACACCTGTTTTCCATACCTTTCCTAATAATACCCAACATTCTATTCGCTTTCTTAGCCGCAGCAGCACACTGAGCAGAAGGTTTCAGTGTGTTATCGACGACAACACCCAGATCCCTTTCTTGGTCCGTAACTCCTAACGTGGAACCTTGCATGACGTAGCTATAATTCGGGTTCTTTTTTCCCACATGCATCACCTTGCACTTGCTCGCATTAAACATCATCTGCCATTTAGCCGCCCAGTCTCCCAGTCTCGTAATGTCCTCTTGTAATTTTTCACAATCCTGTCGTGATTTAACGACTTTGAATAACTTTGTGTCATCAGCAAATTTAATTACCTCGCTAGTTACTCCCATCTCTAAATCATTTATAAATATATTAAAAAGCAGCGGTCCTAGCACGGACCCCTGAGGAACCCCACTAACTACCCTTCTCCATTGTGAATACTGCCCATTTAACCCCACTCTCTGTTTCCTATCCTTCAACCAGTTTTTAATCCACAATAGGACATTTCCTCCTATCCCATGACCCTCCAATTTCCTCTGTAGCCTTTCATGAGGTACCTTGTCAAACGCCTTTTGAAAATCCAGATACACAATATCAACCGACTCCCCTTTGTCCACATGTTTGTTCACTCCTTCAAAGAATTGAAGTAAATTGGTCAGGCAAGATTTCCCCACACAAAAGCCATGCTGACTTGGTCTCAGTAATCCATGTCCTTGGATGTGCTCTGTAATTTTGTTTTTAATAATAGCCTCTACCATTTTCCCAGGCACCGACGTCAGACTCACCGGTCTATAATTTCCCGGATCTCCCCTGGAGCCTTTTTAAAAAATGGGCGTTACATTGGCCACCCTCCAATCTTCCGGTACCATGCTCGATTTTAAGGATAAGTTGCATATCACTAGCAGTAGCTCCGCAAGCTCGTTTTTCAGTTCTATCAGTACTCTAGGATGAATACCATCCGGTCCAGGAGATTTGCTACTCTTCAGTTTGCCGAACTGCCCCATTATGTCCTCCAGGTTTACCGTGAAGTCAGTAAGTTTCTCCGACTCGTCCGCTTGAAATACCATTTCCGACACCGGTAACCCACCCAAATCTTCCTCGGTGAAGACCGAAGCAAAGAATTCATTCAGTCTCTCCGCTACATCTTTGTCTTCCTTGATCGCCCCTTTTACCCCTCGGTCATCCAGCGGCCCAACCGATAATCCAGGTTCCAGGCCCAGCACACAGGAGCAAGAGACCAATCCAGCCTTCTTCTGCCTGTGTGTACTTGCCTGCCACCAGAAGCCTTGCCAGAACCAGGCTCCCATTGGAGGCTGGGTTGTGGGGGAATCTTGCCCCCACTGCCCCCCCCAATGGCCCTGGAGCCCTCCAGAAACAGAAAAAATACCTACTGTACCTAAATGTACACCACTTCAAAAGTCGTCAGACTTGCCAGTGTCTTATATATTCAGGTAGAGTAAGTATTTTTCTGTTCCTGGAGGGCTTTCAATTAAAAACAAAACATAAAAAGAGTTGAAGGGGGATCTGAATGTGGGTCGTTTGGTTTACAGTCCACTGTACTAACCACTAGGCTACTCTTCAGACTTCCCTTCTGTTTTCTTAGGAATGCCCATAATAACTGCAGTCATCATAGAACCTGGTATCCCCTTTCAGTTTTACTTTCAGGGGAGAGGGAGGGCAACAGCAACCACTGACAGTCCAATGATCAAAGGTAAATATGCTTGATTTACCTGCAACCCCATGATCATTGGGCTGAAAGCACCCGAGAAAAGCCATAACGCTGAGCTCCTTTAAATTAGATTTAAATAAGCTCTGCTTCTATTCCTCCCCTATGATCAGAGAACAGTGCTCTGATCGTAGGGGCAAAATAATGCCTGAAACCTACTCCAGCTCAGAGCTGGCATTAGGGGTAAGGCTCCTGCCCCTCCCCCCATTAGAGTCAAGCAGCCTGGGCTGTCACTGTCATCCTGGGCTGCCACCATGTCCTGGGGTCCATAGGACCCCTGGACCCACCTCCCAAAACAAGGCCCTTATATGGTAGGGAAGCCCTGCCCAGTGCATCCCAGGATGCACCAGGAAGGGCAGGGTGCCGACATTTTGTAGGTGGCATTGCCTGGAAAAGGATGGAGTGTTGCTCGCTCCTCCAACAAGAGATACAGGAGAAGGATTTACCACTAGACCACCAGGGAGGGTGGGGGGTTGCGTCAGCAGCCTACTTGGGCTACCAGGTATATTTTTTGGGGTGTAGGGGTTAGGGGGGCTGGAGATCCTACTACTACTACTAGTACGTATCATTTCTATAGTGCTACTAGAAGTATGCAGCACTGTACACTTGAACATGAAGAGATAGTCCTTGCTTGACAGAGCTTACAATCTAATTAGGACAGACAAACGTTACAAATAAAGGAAACACTTAAGGTGGGAATGATAAAACAGATATGGGTACTGAACAAGTGAATGATTGGGAGTTAAAAACAGCCTCAAAAAGGTGGGCTTTTAGCCTAGATTTGAAGACGGCCAGAGATGGAGTTTGATGTACTGACTCAGGAAGTCTATTCCAGGTGTATGGTGCAGCAAGATAAAAGGAACAGAGTCTGGAGTTGGCAGTGGAGAAGGGTAGAGATAAGAGAGATTTACCCATTGAATGGAGTTCCCGGGAAGGAGTGTAGGGAGAGATAAGAATGGAGAGGCACTGAGGAGCTGCAGAATGAATGTACTTGTAAATCAATAACAGGAGTTTGAACTGTATGTGGAAACAGATAGGGAGCCAATGAAATGACTTGATGAGAGTGCTAATATGAGCATAACGAGACTGGCGTAATATAAGCCATGCAGCAGAATTTTGAACAGATTGAAGGGAAGAGAGGTGGCTTAGTGGGAGACCTCCAGCCCTTCCACGCCTTCGTGGCTGGCAGGGGATTGGGGGTGGTTAGAGGTCCACCGGACCTCCAGCCCTTCGTGTCCTTATGGCGGGGGGTGCTTGGGGATGGCACTAGGCCACCAGGGCCTTGTTTTGGGAGGTGGGTCCAGGAGTCCTATGGACCTCCAGCCCCTGGGTTTAACAGAGCCCTGAACTTTCAAACAAGTGTGAGAGGATTGTGCCTAAGTGAATGCTCAGGAAAAATCCTCCCGCACTTTCCCAGGATGGTCAACGCTAATGACGTGTATAAATTTTCATGTTATTAGCATTGATCATTGGGGAGTTAATGCCTTGTGCTACTGCAGCGCTATTTTAGTGTGCTGTTTCTGAACATCATGGGGAATTGATCATCTGGGCCTGAGTGATTAAGGAAGTGTCATGTGGTCAGCTGCTCAATCAGAGCACCTTTATGTGTCCCGGATGTGACTGAAATAGGAAGTCGTTCTTTGTAGTCTTGGACGTTTCTTCCCTTCTATAATCACTGTTGGATGTCCTGATTTTGGGTCCTCCCTAGTACCACACAGAACATACCCACAACATGCCCCCTTGGTATTTGGACATACTGCAGTGTTCAATGTCCATTTTCTGCCTTTGAAAAATGGGGATTTGGACAATTCAAGCACAAGAACGTCAATCTGGACATTTTGAGATGTTCATATGCTTCAAAAATAAGCACCATACCCTTACAGAACAATTATGTGTATTTGTAGCTTTCCACAAGCCACCAAGTGGTTGTCTCCAAATCAGTGTACTGAAAACATATTATTCTTTACCACAAGCATAACATTGGCACTTGCACTGCATCTGTTCTTAACACACACATAAATAAGCTTGTTTTGTTGGATAATTAATATGGCTGCAGCTTTAGTAATAAAACAAACTTATAATCAAAAACTTATCAATAACTTGTTGAATTTTTCATTTTTACAAGATAGACTTATAAATGGAAATACAGCAGTAAAATTGTCATAGGTTAGTATTACCATGAAACAATTCAACATAATCTCAAACTAATAAGTATTTCAATATACCTAACAGATATTAACTATGAAACATAGTCTACTTTCTTAGACCACAACAATCAGAAGGAGGGGGAGGAGATAAAGCAATTAAGGAGATAAAACAAGATACTCAAAAAGTAAATAGCCTGGTTCATATTCCCCCGTCAAATTTCCATTTCCTTAATATCTTCTACACATTTACTTGGATAGCTTTTTAGCATCTATAAACTTTTTTAGCTGGTCTGGTTCAAAAAATATATATTTATTCCCTAAAAACTTGATACAGCATTTGCAGGGATAAGCCAGCAAAAAGGTAGCGCCCATAGTTTTAACCTCTTCTCTGTAAGCTAGAAACGCTCTATCAATAACTTGTTAACATTTCAATATGACCTTCAATTCTCTTGTATTCATTTGAATATATAGTTGATGCTGACCTAGGTGGACATACTTATTCCATCAAATGTATTGATATTCAATACTCCACTTGTAAAGTGAGACCTGCGGTGACATTATGGTCTCTCTCCTGCTTATTGCAGTTTTGCATGCAAGCAGATTACACCAAACTAACCCCCTGTTTACTAAGCCACACTAGCGGCTGCCATGTGCTAATAATGACACAGTCCATTCACTATGAATGGGCTGTGTTGGCACTGCCATGTGGCAGCCTTAGTAAACAGGGAGATAAAGCACAAATCCATTTAATTAATTGTCCTTAAATGAAGGTCACTCGAAATTCACATTTAATTTTCCACTGCTGCAATTTATAATTTTCCTTCCTGTAACTCAGTATATAAACTTAAATAATCTCACCCCACCCCCCAAAAAAACGACATACTAAACCCCAATTTATTCCCACATCCAACTAAAAATAGGGAGGGATTGGGTGGGATTGGATGAGATTAAATTTCACCTCCCAAATGTTCTCAAACTTCTATCCCACCAAACCCACCTGCTGAATCTCTACGGCCCGCATCGTGCCAAAAATCACTATCTAGCTTATTTTCGAAAGAGAAGGATGCCCATCTTCTGACACAAATTGGGAGATGGATGTCCATCTCTCAGGGTCGCTCAAATCGGCATAATCGAAAAGCCGATTTTGGGCGTCCCCAACTGCTTCCTGTCGTGGGGATGACCAAAGTTCCCAGGGGCTTGTCGGAGGCATAGTGAAGGCGGCACTGGGGCGTACCTAACAGAGGGGCATCCTCAAGTGATAATGGAAAAAAGAAGGGCATCCCTGATGAATACGTGGCCGACTTTACTTGGTCCTTTTTTTTTTACGACCAAGCCACAAAAATGTGCCCTAAATGACCAGATGACCACCAGAGGGAATCGGGGATGACCTCCCCTGACTCCCCCAGTGGGTACTAACCACCTCCCACCCTGAAAAAAAAACAACTTTAAAAACTTTTGTCTTTTTTTTTAGAGTATGGGTGAAGGACCTCCTTTGCTATGCCTCCGTGCCTGCGACCGCAGTTGAGGACGCCCTTTGCTATTTATTTATTTAGATTTTGCTCACACCTTTTTCAGTAGTAGCTCAAGGTGAGTTACATTCAAGTACACTGGATATTTCTATGCCTCCGTCCCTGCAATGGCAGTTGAGGATGTCCTTAGATATGCCTCCGTCCGTGTGACTGCAGTTGAAGATGTCCAAAATGTGGATGTTTGTGAGAAGGACATCCATGCCTGGATGTTTCTGTGAGAAGGCTGCCCTTGCCTGCTATGCCTCTGACACCCCCTTTATATATTTGGATTTTGTATCACAAGTAGCAGCAATGGGATTTGAACCGGCCACCTCTGGATTGCAAGACCATTGCTCTAACCACTAGACCACTCCTCCACTCCCTTAAAATTTGGCCATTCCTGTGGGGGGGGGGGGCAGTATGCAGGACCCGGGGGGGGGGGAGGTGTGTGTGTGTCAGCGGAGGCATAATGAGGGCGTGGACATCCTTCTTTCAAACATTTTGGACGTCCTCAACTGCCCCCCCCCCCCCACAGGGATGGCCAAATTTCAAAGGAGTGGAGTGGAGTAGCCTAGCCTAGTGGTTAGAGCACTGGTCTTGCCATCACAGGGATAGAGGCATATCAAAGGACATCCTCAACTGCCGTTACAGGGATGGGGGCATAGAAACATCCAGTGTACCTGAATGTAACTCACCTTGAGCTACTACTGAAAAAGGTGTGAGCAAAATCTAAATAAATAAATAGCGAAGGACGTCCTCAACTGCCGTCATGGAGGCATAGCAAAGGACATCCTTCACCCATACTCTAAAAAAAAAGACAAATGTTTTTAAAGTTGTTTTTTTCGGGGTGGGAGGTGGTTAGTGACCACTGCATGCCTTTTTCCATTCAGTTAGTGCATCAGTTAGTCCACTGCAGTGCCCCCTAGTGTGTCCGGTTGGTGTCCTGGCATGTCAGGGGGAACAGTGCACTACGAATGCTGGCTCCTTCCACGACCAAATGAGTTGCATTTGGTCGTTTTTGAGATGGGCGTCCTCAGTTTCCATTATCGCCAAAAACCGGAGATGACCATCTCTAAGGTCGACCTAAATGTTGAGATTTGGGCGTCCGCGACTGTATTACCGAAACGAAAGATGGACACCCATCTTGTTTCGATAATACGGGTTTCCCTGCCCCTTCACCGGGACGTCATTAGAGATGGGCGCCCTTAGAGATGGTCGTCCCTGTTCGATTATGCCCCTCCACGTCTCTCGCGCTTTTTGCCACATCCATGATTCCAAAGAAAAACTCCCAATTTGGACTCCTCACAGTCCCAATCAATTTATTTTTCCAAATTTCCTTTTGTGAAGAAACAGTGGGGCCCTTTTACTAAGAAGCATAGGCGCCTACATGTGTACAACACGCGTCAAATTAGAACTACTGCCCAGCTACCATGTGCCCTGGGTGGTAATTGTAATTTCTACATGTGTTCAAAATGTGTAGCAGAAAATAATTTTCTACCGCGTGGCGCTAAATGGGTGGTAATCAGCAGTTTATACGCACTGAAGATTACTGCCCGATTAACATATGAGACCCTACCGCTAAGTCAATGGGTGACAGTAAGGTCTCAGGCCCAAAATGGCCACACTCTGATTTTTATTTTGCTGCACGTTCATTTTCGGCAAAAAAAGGCATTTTTTGCAGGTGCGCTGAAAAATGGGCCTGCGCGTGTCCAATACATGTGTTTACACAATTGCATGCCATTTATCAGCGCACCTTAGTAAAAGGGCCCCAGTGTGTTTTAAGCCTGTAGAATTGCCTTTATTTATTCTTGAAGTGCATTTGTCTAGTTTGGCCAGCAGGTGGTGCATGTTATGTTTTCGTGTGTTGTTGTTCTGGGCTCTGATTGGCCTGGAGTTTGAAATTACCCAGCAGTTGCTGGCTATTGCTTAGTCAGGGAGAAAAGAGACACAGATCTCTTTGCTGAGGCTCAGTGAATAGCTATATGTCTTGATCTTCCCAGGTAGTTTTCAGAAAGTAAACAAATATTTAGTTAGTGTTAAAATTGATCCATATTCATCAGGGGGACCAGTGCACTACAAATGCTGGCTCCTCCCATGCCCAAATGGCTTGCATTTGGTCGTTTCTGACATGGACGTCTTTGGTTTTGAAAATTGCCGAAAATCAGAAACGTCCATGTCTAGGGATGTCTCATTCTAGGGACAGCGAAATTTAAGGATTGGGATGTACCTGATGGTATTTTCAAAACGAGAGATGGACTTCCATCTTGTTTCAAAAATATGGGTTTCCCTGCCCCTAGAGTTCGCCATTTTGCAAGGACATCCAAATCGAAACTTGGACATCCCTTTCAAAAATGCCCCTCAATGTGAACTTTAGCTATCTCTATAAACTGGTCAAATTCTTTAAATATGGAACAATCTGGGTTTAAAAGTACTGCACTATACAGTTCATTAAAGAAGGAGATTTTCTTGAAGAAAAACTAGGCTGATAGGAGTTTTTATGCAAATTTAATTTAAAATCACTGATTGTTCATTGTCAAGTCAAACCCAACTCAGAGCAACCATATAGACTGACTTTCTCCAGAACATCTTTTCTTCTATTAGTGCTCAGAGGCATTTTAATGGAGCATTCATTGTAGTTGTGATTGTATCAATCCTTCTGTTTGCTGACCTTCTAGACCCTATTTTTCCTTCAATCTTCCCAAGTATAGTTGCTTTTTCTAGGCCCCTATGCATTGGAGCCAACTCTGTGGGTGCTGTGGGTGCTTGAGCATCCCCAATATTGAGAAAATTCCTTGTATGTGTCCAGGGAGGGGTCATTTCTATTGGGCTTAGCACCCCCAATAATTTTGAAAAGGTGGCTCCTATGCCCCTATGTATTAAACTGTGCTAACGTTTTCTATTTAACAAACATTGATTGCAAAAATTAATTTTCTGCAGCTACAAACATTAATATTACATTAACATTAACATCATGGCTTATATCCCACTACTACCTTTCAATTCTAAGTGAGTTACAACCATCAAGATGCCAGAATAGTTATCTGGGAATTACAATAGTTGATCCACGTAGAACCTCAAAACCTAGAGCACATATTTCTTGAAAAGTTTGAACTTTCTTTCTAAAATGAATATAAGAATGAGAAAGTGAAAATAATCCAGCAATGTCCTTCCATAATCTAGTAGCCTGAACAGCCAAAGATTTCTCAAAAAATTCTCCTTTTCACTATTGCTACATCTTGATCTTAAAGAGGCTGCAAAATGAAAATGATAGAGAAAATAACTAGGAACCAAACCTTGAAGAGTCCCTAGCTAATTTAAAAGGAATTCTTCCTTCAACAGGTAATCAATGAAGTCTGGCACAGAAAGGAGAAACACTGTTGTACTAAGAGAGGCCAAAAATCAGCCTTGTAGCAGTATTTTCCACCAGTATTATGACATTTGTATTAAGCCACAAAGTATATGTCACAGTGAAACTTAATTTTGAGAGCTGATTACTATTATTGTCCATGGATCAGTCCACCAGACTTCCATTCACACCAAAATGAACTGCTTACTCACTGCTAAAACTACAAGGAACAAGTTGGCCAGATTCATCCACCAGAAATCTGATAACCTTACATTCCCTTTCTCCTTCTCTTCTCTCATCTGAAGAAGGAAAGAAGTGCACACCTACAGAAGGTGATCTCTCCACAGGAGAAACGGAAGACAAATTTACGAACAATGGATCCAAAAGAAGTCCTCTCACAAATGATGTTTCCCAAACAAGGTCTTTATTTAAATCAATAAAACGACCCAACACGAATCATGTTTCGGCCGCAAAGGCCTGCGTCAGGGGTCTATCTACCTTTGATGCAAAAAACTGGTAAAACAGATGACTCACAGTCAAATTATCTATTGACAAAGATATCTCAGCCAGGTCACGATCACTGCACATCAGCAGGGGAATCCTTACACTACAGGGAAGCTTCTCTCTTTCTTCTATTTATGAAGGAAAGAAGTGCTTCTTACATGTGTGCGCCTCATTCTACTGGCTTTAGTCTGATTTCTGTATAGATGGAGCCTTGTAATCTCTCCAGATCCACTGGCGATACTGGCTCAGATGTCAGACTGAAGCGAGCAGAAAGTAGCACACATGAGCATAATGTTCAAATCTAGGGGCAAGAAAACCCGTATTTTTGAAGCAAGATGGACGTCCATCTTTTGTTTCGAAAATACTGTCAGAGACATCCAAATCCTTAAATTTGGACGTCCATAGACATGGATGTTTCTGACTTTCGGCGATTTTTGAAACCAAAGATGTCCATGTCAACAATGGCCAAATGCAAGCCATTTGGTCATGGGAGGAGCCAGCATTTGTAGTGCACTGGTCCCCCTGACATGCCAGGCACCAACCGGGCACCCTAGGGGGCACTGCAATGGACTTCATAAAAAGCTCCCAGGAACATAGCTCCATTACTTTTGGGCACCTTTTTGTGTCTTATTCGTAAGAAAAACATCTCCGGGTGAAAACGTCCAAGTGTTCGTCAGGGACGTCCTTGTTTTTTTTCGATTATGGGTCAAAGACGTGCCCAAGTCCCACCTTCGCTACGCCTCCAACACGCCCCCTTGAACTTTGACCATCCTCGCGACGGACTGCAATTGGAGACGTTCTAAATCAGGTTTTGATTATACCGATATGGGCGTCCCTGGGAGAAGGACGTCCATCTTACGATTTATGTTGAAAGATGGACGTCCTTCTATTTTGAAAATGAGTCCAAAAGCCTCACAATTCCAAACAACCTGTAATACATTAGTATAGGACAACGAATGAATCCATATTCACATGTATAATGGCTTTTATAAAATTATGAAGGTGATGAACACACAATCAACAAAATATCAAGGTGTCGAAAAATCTTTTATTGGTTGGCAAATCAAGACTCAACATGAGGCGTATTTTGGCCGCTAGGAATCTAAAATAAAACAAATACATATAAATAATAAATAAATATATATATAAGAAATAATAAATAAATACAATCAAATGACATAAACTAAAATTAAAAATAAAAAGAATCATCTAAAAAGTAGCAAAAAAATCCAAGATAACGTTTCATTTAAATAACTGAAAACATAATGCAAGAGAGGGAATATAAAAACTCATTACTCACTTAGGGGTCCTTTTACAAAAGCATGGTAGCATTTTTAGCGCATGCTAAAAATAAGTGTGCGCTAAATGCTGGAGACGCCCATATATTCCTATGGGCATCTCTTGTGTTTAGCACACAAACAGGGATTATTTATTATTGTTTTTACACATAGATGTGATAGCATATCTTTCTGATCTTGTTATACGGCGCCTGCATTTTATTATTTTCTCGGCCTCTTTTTATACTTTCTTTTTGATATTTATAAAATGGTTATATTTTCCTATTGATGGTTTCACATAGATGTTTTTATTACTTGTCAATTGTACCACTAAAAAATCATACCCTGACCAAACCAACTTGAATTCACAAAAAATGGCCCCACTGGAATAAATCTACTAGATTACACTAAAGTTGGTGCTGCTGTAAATAATAAATAAATAAAACCTTATGTCTTTAAAAACTCTCTAGAGGTGAAAAAGCATACAAGATTGAAGTGACAGTACTAAAACTCATACAAACATGAAATTGGGAAACTAAGGTGATATTAAAAAATGAAAAAGAAAAAATCTATACAGGGCCTTGCACAGATAGGTGCAAAAGTGAAACTGAGATGATAACACTGTATAAATGTGCCATTAGATAGCGTGTAAAACTCAGATGATACAAAAGAATAAGAATGCGAAAGAAAACTCTGTATAGGGACACGCACAGATAGGTGACAAAGGGGCAAAATCGAAAGGGGCACACATGTTTTCCTGAGGACGTCCTCGCAGGACGTCCCGGCGAAGGGGTGGGGAAACCCGTATTATCGAAACAAGATGGGCGTCCATCTTTCATTTTGATAATACGGTCAAGGACGCCCAAATCGCAAAATTTACATCGACCTTAGAGATGGTCGTCCTTAGAGATGGTCATCCCCGATTTTCAGCGATAATGGAAACCGAGGACGCCCATCTCAGAAACGACCAAATCCAAGCCCTGGTGAAGGGGGACACCTAGCTGTAGGTACAGTGGGTTTCTGGTGGGTTTTGAAGGGCTCACATTTACCACCACAAGTGTAACAGGTAGGGGGGGTGGGCCTGGGTCCGCCTGCCTGAAGTGCACTGCAGTACCCGCTAAAACTGCTCCAGGGACCTGCATACTGCTGTCATGGAGCTGGGTATGAAATTTGAGGCTGCAATAGAGACTGGAAAAAAAATTTTGAGGGTAGGAGGGGGTTAGTGACCACTGAGGGAGTAAGGGGAGGTCATCCCCGATTCCCTCTGGTGGTCATCTGGTCATTTAGGGCACATTTTTGTGGTCTGGTCGTAAGAAAAAAAGGACCAGATAAAGTCGTCCAAGTGTTCGTCAGGGACGCCCTTCTTTTTTCCATTATTGGTCGAGGACACCCATGTGTTAGGCACACCCCAGTCCCGCCTTCACTACGCCTCTGACACGCCCCCATGAACTTTGGTCGTCCCCGCGACGGAAAGCAGTTGAGGACGCCCAAAATCGGCTTTCGATTATGATGATTTGGGCAACCCTGTGAGAAGGACGCCCATCTTGCGATTTGTGTCAAAAGATGGGCACCCTTCTGTTTCGAAAATAAGCCTGCATGTGTAACTGAGGTGATAATTCTGTATAAATGTACCATTACAGAGGGGGTCTTTTACTAAAGCTTAGCTGGAGTTATCTGCAGCAGGGCCCATAGGAATAAAATGGGCCCTGCTGCAGATAACTCAAGCTAAGCTCTAGTAAAAGACCCCATTAGTGTGTGAAACTAATGGTCCCCTTTAAAAGGGATGTGAGGAAATAAAATCAGAACATACCAAAATCCAAATTGTAAGCGCTCCAAAATAACTAATGTACAAATGAATGTGTCAATATCTGTAAATACCCAAGTAAGGATTTGTCATAGTATATCACACTATGTTAAGATCAAAAACACACACACACACACACACACAAAATACAAACACTTACCACAAACTCAACACTGTACAACTTCTGCATGTAAACAGAATGAAAGGAACCCACCAACTCTCTATGGATCTGTTACAAATCATCTAGACATCACACTGCTCTCATATTTGTGCAAAAAAATGAAAAACCATAATGACCTAAAAGAAGTACCTTACACAAGGAGCATATTAAAAAAACATATACGATGGCTAAGAAACTGGTGATAAATTATAAAAAGAATGATCAATTATAAAAAATGAAAGCTGGACTAGTGGTAAGATGATGGTCCCAAGAGAGTATTAAAAAAACCTATCATTGAAAACAGACCTAAGCAAAACAAATTTCTAAAAGGCAAAGAAGAATTTCACTATGAGAAAGGCATATGCACAAAATAAGAAAGGGTGGACAAAGACAATTTATAAAAACGATTTGTAAAGCATAATACTAACCATACACAAATACAAAAAAGGCATTTGGTCTTGTGAATAAAAATGGCGATGAAAAGCCAATTTGTAAGAAAAACATAACACTAATCATACACAATGATGAAAAAAACATCTGGTCTAGAGCACTGTAAAAAAGAATGAAAACACTTTGGGCCCTATTTACTAAGGAGCGCTAGCATTTTTAGCACATGGTAAAAATTAGCATGCGCTATGTAGACGCCCATAGGAATATTATGGCACCTACACGGTTAGCCCGTGCTAATGATTAGCGTGCACTAAAACGCTACTACGCCTCTAGTGCAGCTTAGTAAACAGGGCCCTTAAGATATATTAGAAAATAAAATCAAATATTCTATAAAACAATATGGTATACAAATATATAGAGTAAAAAAGTGAAAAACAAATGATCCTAAAAACCAATAAATCTGGATGTATTATTTTTATTAGCATTTGTACAGCGCTACCAGACGCACGCAGCGCTGAACACCTGATACAAAGAGACAGTTCCTGCTCAAAAGAGCTCAAAAGAGCTTACAATCTAAATAATACAGACAGACAAGACAGTTATGGGTGAGGGAAGTAATGGGTGAGAAGGAAGGAAGGGACAAGGGGAGGGCAATTGAGTAGTGGCTAGGAGCTAAAAAGCAGCAGTGAAAAGGTGAGTTTTCAGCATAGATGGAGCTAGACGTATAGGTCCAGGAAGTCTATTCCTGGACCTATACATATGTATGTCAGATGTATGTCAGAAAACCTCCGTGAAAGAAGTACTTGATAAAAATTTCAAACCAAAGACATAAGTAAAGATAATAGAAAAATAGTTGTAATGGAGGAGATTCTTTATATGGCACCTAAAAACTCCACGCTGAAATCAGTGCCAACTAAGCATATTCTATAATCGGTGCCTATGTTTAGGCACCAATTATTGATTATGCTTAATTGATATCTCAGTGCCTATATCTATGCGCATCCATTTATACCAATGAAAATGTGGCATAAATCCCAGCACGTAGATTTATTCACAGTGGGCCATGTTCTATAACTACATGCCTAAATTTTGGAATGCCCATTTCCCCACCCATAACCACTCGCCTTTTTACCTGCGCATGTTAGAAGTTCGGCGCACTTCATTACAGAATGCGCTGAGTTGTGCACCTAAATTTTAATTAGAGCCAATTAGTGCTCATTATTGTTTGTAAAGTGCTGTAATCAGCGCTCATTAGCTTGTTAAGCCAAGTAAGTTGCATACGTTGTTTTAGAATCCACACTGATTTCGGTGCAGATCTCTAGGCATGCTATATAAAATCCGAGGAAATGTCTGCACTTATATATCATAAGGTGATAAAGGGTCCTTTAGAATAACATCAATGTTATTAATCATACTCTTTGACTTTCATGGTGTTAAGCATACAAATTAACATTCATAATATCAGAGACCTTTTAAGCAATGATAAAATACCAACAAGGCATTTAATTCAATTTAAAAAAAAAGGTCTCAAATACAATTCAGAGTTCAGGCCTCCTGGTTCTACTGTATTGAAATAAAAAAATAAAATATTGTTCTTCGCAAAGTGGTAATCTATTAATATCTCCTGTCCTCCAATTGGGGCATATCTGCCTAACCGCAAAAAACTACTACTACTACTTATCATTTCTATAGCGTTACAAGGCATACGCAGCGCTGTACAACATACACAAAAAGACAGTCCCTGCTCAAAGAGCTTACAATCTAGATAAGACAGGTAGACAGGCAGAACAATTAGGGGTAAGGGAATAAAGAGGTGAGGATAAAAAGGACAGGGCAAGTGAGCAGAAGTTAGGAGTCAAAAGCACTGGTAAAGAGGTGGGCTTTAAGTTTGGACTTGAAAACAGTCAAAGAACTGTAAGTCATTTATAGAATAGCTGATCTCATACCAACCTTTGACAGTTGGAGGTGAATGAACATTTCCACTGATACAACTTCTATGTTCAATTAACCTGGTTTTCACTATCCTTTAAATTTTTCCAATATAAAACAATCTGCATGAACAGACAATAGAATAATATATAGCATGCTTTGTAATAGGGTATGTAAAACTGTTCATAATCATACAATCTGCCACATGCTGAATGTCTAGTATGTACCACATTCTCTTGGTCTGGTTCAGGAATAGCTGAAGGAATCAACATATCTGAAGGCCTCTTTTACAAAGCTGTGCTACCGATTCTCAGTGTGGCAAATGAGAGGAAGCCCATTCAATTCCTATCGGCTTCCTCTCATTGCGGCATGAGAATCACTATCACGGCTTTGTAAAAGGAGCCCTTAGATTCTTATTCCTAGAGTAAGCTATTATAAATTCCTTGCCCTTAAAACATGCATGTGTATCAAGAATATGCCAATTGCTTTTGAGAGTGTTACAAATATCTTCGGAAAAATGTGAAAATTTGAGAGTGCAGACCAATCCTGGTTTCACTCAATTCTTCCTTCCTTGCAAAAGATCCTCTTGGCTCTGTACTCTTGACCTCTCAATGCTCTTCTGAATACATTCTCTGGGATACCTTCTCTTTAAAAAAACACTGTCATGTTCTCTGTCTCTGCAGAGTAGACATAGGCGGTCAGTGGCCCAACTGTTTGGGGAGGCTAAAGGGGGCGGGGTTAGGGGTGGGGCCAGGGGTGGAGCATAAATCCATAATTGTCTGATAACACACAGAAAAAAAAATAAAATAAGTCACAATACCTTTTATTAAATTTAGATATTAGCTATGTATCATATGTCAAAGAATAAAGTGGTTGCTCAAAGCATTTACTAACCACAATCGCATTTGTATAAAAAGATTATACTGCATGTGCCTATATACTCCACCAACTACTATGACAATCTTCTGTAGCCATTCCTGCCCTAAATAAAGAAATGGGGCAATAAATTCAGACCTGGGATATACCAAGGAAGAGGAAGGCCACAGCCAAGCCCGCCCTCCTAACAAACACATCTTTAATCAATACTAACTGCTGCCATTTGTTGGGGAGGGGAAGAGAGGGAGAAAAAAAAGAGAGAGAGGACCACGACCTGGCACTTTCCTTCAGCTCCCTTGCACTCATTTGGAAATGAAAGATCGGATCTACGCCATGAGTCTTATCAGGATCCCCCCCCCCCCCCCCCAAATATCTAGACTGCTCATTACAGTGACAGATTACTTGAAATAAACTTTGAACATACCTTCAAAATAGAATGCGCTCATCGCATTCAATCGCATACAATCTGAATGACAAGTTCCCCAGGCTTATTATCCTGCGTGGTGTCTGCTACAGCCACGTGGCAGACTTACTGGAAAGAGCTCGTCTATCGCGCCTTCTGACTCTGCTGCTCTGAGAGGAAATGACGTTGGGGAGAGGGAGAGGCTGGCAAAGTCGGCAGATGTGTGAGTACAGGATGCGAGTGCGATCCCGCGGCTCTCTTTTACTATTGCTTGTATTTCTAAACCGGCAGCAGTGGTGACAGTCAGAGTTAGCAATGGGAGGAAGTCATGGTTGGGGCTGGGGAGGCTTAGCCTCCCCAAGCCTCTTATACCAGGCGCCTATGAGAGTAGGGCATCGGAGGATTGGCGGCTATCTTTCTTTGGGGCTTTTCCAGGTTCTGGCGGCCATCTTTGATAGGGGCAGCTGTGGTGGTGGCAGCCATCTTGGAGTGGGGCAGCTTCAGGAAGGAAGTCCATATTTGGGAGCAGGGCGTCTCCGATGGGGGCAGCCATCTTGTATTCAGCTGTGCAAGCTTAGCTCTAATTCACACACTATTTTAGGCCCTGTTCTCAGTTCTTCTGTGTTTCGACTTCTACTCAGTTCGCTGGATAGTTGCTCTGCCAGTTACTGGATCTGCTATTGACCGCTGCCTGATATCGACCCTTGCCTGTCTCTGGACCTGCTATTGACCGCTGCCTGGTATCGACCCTTGCCTGTCCCTGGATCTGCTATTGACCACTGCCTGGTTTTGACCTTTGCTTGTCTCTGGACTTGCTATTGACCGCTGCCTGGTACTGAACTTTGCCTGTCCCTGGATCTATGATTTTCACTGCCTGGTCTTACCCTGTGGACTTTGTGCTGGACTTTGTTCTCTCCACTGTTGGCTACCTGCACTCAGGGGCTCAACTCCTGAGGAACAGTGGTTGGCACCAGGGGGACTCAGGGTTTTGGCAGACAGCCTGATGAGGGATTTCCCTCATCAAGTACAGGGGCTCACCTCTCAGTGTGACGAGCTTGACACACTGCATCATAATGTTAGACCGTGCAGGTCTTTTTCTGCCGTCATCTACTATGTTACTATGTTATACATTAAACTCATTAAAATCAGTGCACAATCTGCGTAAGCGTAAAAATTGTGAGAAGGGAAGGTTGATTTTTACCCTTCTATTGTGAAAACTCATAAAATGTAAAAATGTATTCTTGTCTGTGAGTTTCTTGAAAACTTTGGTCGTAAGCCTATATTTAGTTTTCCTGATGAGAATGTCAAGGTATGAAATCTGATTTAGATCATAATGCATCTTGAATTGTACGTTCTTATCATATGTATTCAGCCATGCATGAAATTCCAATCTAGTTTTTGTCACCTCTACAAAGCAAAAGAATGTCATCGATATAATCTTTACAAAATACCACTTCTGTTTTGAATGGATAGTCTTTCAAAAAATAGATGGTTTTCAAAATTAGAAACACTGGTGATATCTGGTGCCATTACTGAGCCCATAGCCATCCCCCTAATTTGCTGATAAAATTTCTTTTGAAAGCAAAAATAATTTTGGGTTAAGGCTATAATGGCTAGAGTAATGAAGAAAAGGTTTGGAATCCATTGTAATGTCTTCCTGATTTTTAGAGTGTTCTCTATGATAGCCAGAGCTTCAAGTTGTGGAATCTTAGTGTATAATATATCTATATCCATGGTAACTAGGAAGATATCATTTAAGTCCTCATCAAAATCGTCCAACTAGTTAATTATATGTGATGAGTTCCTTACACAGGAACATTGGACAGAGAAAATAATCTACAAACTGTGAGAGTGGTTCCAAAACTGAGCCATTACCTGACAGTATCAGACATCCTGGTGGGTTCATGAGTGATTTATGTACTTTTCAGAGGATATACAGCATCAGAATCACAGGATTTGCAACCCGTAAAAAATCATTTTCCTTAGAGGTAATATATTCAGCTTTGAGGGCTATTGTGACCATCTGGCTAATCTCTTTCTGCAAAGTGGGAGTTGGGTCTTCATCCAAGGGTATATAATACTGAACATCTAGAATCTGTCTTTTTATCTCCTTCACATATTGTTCTCTGTCATAGATGTTATTAGCATGTCTTCCTGATCTTTTTACACATAGATGTGGATATTAGCACATCTTACTGGTCTTGTAATACAATATCTGCATTTCATTATTTTCTTGGCCTCTTTTTATGCTTTCTTTATGATATAAAAATGGTCATATTTTTATATTTTCATACTGATGGTTTCACATAGATGGTTTTTATATATCTGTTTCTCATCATATGCACCTTTTGATTCATTATTTTTTCAAACTTGTGGTTCTTTAAATCTGTATATTTCTTCAATTCTGTAATGTTTTATTCTGTAAGCGCGTAATGAGTCTTTATATCCCCTCTCTTGCCTTATGTTATCAGTTATTTATATGGCACATTATCCTAGACTTTTATGCTATTTTTTTAGAGATTTCTTATTTTATTTTTCAATTTAGTATATGTAATTTGATTGTATTTATTTATTATTATATACTTATTTATTATTTATGTGGATTTGTTTTATTTTAGACTTCCAATGAAGACCTAGTTGCTGAAATTTGACTCATGTTGAGTCTTGATTTGACAACCAATAAAAGATTTGTGCGACACCATGATATTTTCTCAATTGCATATTAGTCTTTGCTGTATTGGGTACTCTCTGTATATTGTGAAGGCTTGTTCTTCTTTGTGCTCCTTTCATAAAATTATCACATGAATATAAGTAGGTGCAATGACAAGATCACATGTGCATGGTTTTCTGGAGACATATTCTGGAATGGGATTTGGGTGGATCATGGGCATAGGCATGATTTACATGCTTATTTTATAAAATGCATGTTATACTATACTATACTATAATACATAAAGCTTATATTCCACTTATTTCAAACATAATTCTTTTGAGAGATGGAGCCACAGTACATAATTTGAAAACAATAGAGGGTACATTTCTCGGCTGCAATTAAGTCTTTAAAAACAAGTACGTTTTTAAAGCTTTACGAAAAAGATAAAACAGCAAAGTTTGGCTCTGAAATGGAAGATTATTCAAAATTCTTACACCATAAAAAGGAAATGAAGATTCCAAGTATATTTTATATTTGGCACCCTTCACTGCTGGGTAATTATTCCTTGATGTTAGTCATTATTTGGCAGAGCTAACAATTCAGAATTTAAGCCAAAAAAAGGCTTTATAAATTAAACAAGTGATTTTAAACTCAATCCTCACATTTACTGAGAGCCAATATAAGGCAACCAGCAATGAAGAGACATGCTCGAACTTACCTAAAGAAAATATCAGCCTTGTAGCTGTATTCTGTAAGAACTGGAGCCTTCCTACAATCTTTTAGATATAGTCCTATATAACAAATTACAATAATCTAAATAAGGAAGTAGTATAGATTGAGCTATAACCCTGAAGCTTTATTTTTGCTGAGTGAAGATCTAATCACCCTAAGTTGGTGCAACTTAAAAAAAAAAAAAATAATTTGCCAAGTTATTTATCTGTGGCTCAAAAGTGAACCAAGAGTCCAGAAGAACTCCCAAAACTCTTGTGTCTCTTTCAGTTTTCAAAATTTAACCTGATGTCAAATGTCATTTCTTTAACCGACACTGATTCATAGTCCCCAAAACATAGGACCTTATTCTTGGATTTGTTTAACTTCAAAACATTCTCCTGGGACCAAGAATCTATCAGTGATTTGTTTTGTCTTAAGCTTAGCCAGTATGTTTTTTCTAGCGAAAAGGGTGCCAGTACTCAAATGCCTGACCACCCTTCAGGGGTGGTGTGATCACCGAGGGACCCACCCCACAATAGCCAGGCCCCCTGCAGCTAGTCACAGAATCTATGACAAAGCAGAATTGGTGTGTAGAGTCTGAGCACTTGCATTAAAACTTGGGGACTATGGGTCAATTTTAGCAGACAATAGAAAAGGTGCCGGTACTCAGTACCCCCAAGTACCCCCTCAAAAAGCCCTGAGCTTTGCAATGTATATTATCACGCATATTGCATGTACATATATCTACACAGGTGCATTTGACCTGTGATTTCTGCAGGATTTGTACTAGTCTACTATAATAACATTCTGAAGCTGACTCCGTGGCTTCAGTGAAGGATTCGTAACATCATAACATTCAGTGAAGGGTTCGTAACATCATAACATTCGTAAGTCTGTCACATCTCTTTATGCTCCGCCCTCACGTCAAAACGTGATGACATCGAGGGCGGAACAGTAAGAGTGAAGGCAACGGTGAACAGTTACGACGTCGAGGGACGTATCACATGGAACTGTATGGGAAGAAGGGAGGAGCGTCAGTAGAAGGGGTCATTTTCAGTGAGTGAAAGCAATGGTGCACAGTTGCCAGGCAACGGTACACGACGTCGACGGACCTATCAGAGGGACGTGTATGGGAAGAAGGGAGGAGCCTCAGGCAACGGTATGGACGTCCAGGGACCAATCAGAGGGACGTGTATGGGAAGAAGGGAGGAGCCTCAGGCAACGGTATGGACGTCCAGGGACCAATCAGAGGGACGTGTATGGGAAGAAGGGAGGAGCATCAGGAGAAGGGGTAATTTTCTCTGAGTGAAGTCAGCGGTGCAAAGCACATTTATTCTAACACTTCCATTTAAAACATTAATGGCAGAAAGTTGTCACCTTGCTAGCGCCCGTTTCATTTCTTTGAGAAACGGGCCTTTTTTACTAGTATTTTATAAAGACACCAAAGCACTTATCTATCTTTGTAAAATAGGGCAAAAAAGTGCCTATACGTCTAGGAGCCCTGTTTACTAAAGTGTGCTAGCATTTTTAGCGCATTCTAAAAGCACTAGCGTACCTACAGCAAGCTTAGTAAACAGGACCCTAGGTGTCTTTTTATAAAATTACTCTAATTAGGTCCCGAGCATTGATAAGCTAATAGATATCACTTTTTGGAGGAACCATTGCATCCATCACTCAGGGCCCTGTTTACTAAACCACACTATAGGCACACTAGCATTTTTAGCGCATGCTAAAAATTAGCATGCACTAGAAACACCTTAGTAAACAGAGCCCTCAATTTGAAAAACAGTGCAACATCCTACGACACCCTTCTCACATCCTGCTTTTTCTGCACTATATGAGCAAACTGCATGCTATCTGACATAGACAAGTATGCCGTATACAAATGAACGTACACATCAGAAGCCAGTGACCAGTCATTCTATTGCTGTCCCTGTACTGATGTTTGTGTGTGGGTGTTTTTTATTTTTATTTTTTGAGGAAATATTTTTTGCCCAGCTTCTGCAGTCTAAAGAGGTTTCTATACATGCATAGGAGCCAAATTTTCAAAAAGATTGGGAGTGCTGAACCCAGTAGAAATTAGCCCTCCCTGAACAAAGTAAAAGAGTGACCAAGCACCCCACAGAGCTGGCTCCTATGTATACATAGGATTTCCCCTTTGCCTTACATTTTGAATATTTGGGCTCTGCATTTTTTTTTTAATTTGTACTCTGTGCTTTCCCACTCATGGCAGGCTCAATGCAGCTTAGGTACTTATTTGTACCTGGGGTAATGGAGGGTTAAGTGACTTGCCTGTGCCTGCAGTGGGAATTGAACCCAATTCCCCAGGACCAAAGTCCACCACTCTAACCACTAGGCCACTTCTATTGAGATGAATGCGTGAAGCTATTGGAAGAGTTTAATGATAGATTTGAATCAAGATGACAGACTAGATCCCCACCTACATTTGAGTGGAAGAGTTTCACTCATAAATTGTCAACTGTACCAAAAGGCAAGAAGTGCAGCTGCGTACGCCTTGTAGCGCTATAAAAATGCTAAGTAGTAGTAGTAGTAGTAAGTAGCTAACATTTTCTTTTTCAGAAATATCGGAATCTGGCATGAACTAATCTGTTCAGAAGTGAAAAACAGAAAGAATTAATGAAACTTAACCCCCTAAGGTAAACAAACCATTGTTTCAGATTTTTTTTTGTAATGCTTTTTATTTACATCATTAACATCCCAGTAACATTTATATCCCACATTTTCCCACTTAGTTGCAGGCTCAATGTGGCTAACACAATATTGTAAAGCTCCGGTTCAATATTACAGTTACATAATAAAGTAGAAAGCATGATAAGAAACATAAGTATAAGCTACAAGGAATGAAGAGGGGGTGATAATAAAAGTCTAGTTTTGTTCATATTTAGCTGTGTCGCAGGAAGTAAAAGTTAATCTGGATCAGGGGGATAGGCCTTCTTAAACAGGATGGTTTTTAGTATTTTCCTGATGTTAAGGTGGTTGTGGATAGATCTTGCAGCTTTGGGCAAAGCGTTCCACAGTTGTGTACCTATGTAAGAAAAGCTGGATGCATAAGTAGATTTGTATCTAAGTCCATTACATTCTGGATAATGCTGATTTAAATAAGTACGGAATAAATTGGTACTGTTTCTAGGTGGTAGTTTTATAAGGTTCAGCCTGTATCCAGGAACATCACCATAAATAATCCTGTGGACAAGAGTACAAACCTTGAAGGCAACATGTTCCTTGGTGGGAAGCCAATGCAGTTTTTCACGAATGGGTTTGGCACTTTCAAATTTTGGTTTTCCAAATATCAATCTGGCCGCTGTATTTTGTGTATTTTAAGAAATATCTTAATTGAGAAGGTTAATAGAAAACATATTTCATAGATTCTAAGAGCAAAATACATTTACAGGGAAAATAGGATGCTCTTAAACAAGGGTTCCCTGTCACATAGCAAGATGTGTCTTTCTACAATCTTGTGTAATGTTACAGAGATAATCCATATTTTCTGGCCCATAAATAATATAGACTGCTTCCTAAAACAGAGTCGTAATTCGATGTTCTTATCTTATGGGAAAACAAACAAAACCAATAATGTTGCTCTTTTAAATCTTTTCCCACTTGATGATTCCATCATAAGAGAGAGAGATCCAGGCTACCAATTCAAGTATATACTACTACTACTACTTAACATTTCTAGAGCGCTACAAGGGTTACACACCGCTGTACAGTTTAACAAAGAAGGACAGTCACTGCTCGAAGGAGTTTACAATCTTAATCTTATTAATCTTATGGATTGTGGGAAAGTGTGGCGCGTTTTTTTTTTTTTTTGCAGCGTTAACAGTTTGCTGGGTAAGACATACGGAAGTGCGGGACTGTTTATATTGCTTATATCATTTTTTGGGGGGTGATAGTACCTGTTTGTTGGGTAAGACACACGGAATTGTGGGACTGTTTATATCATTGTACATTGCATTCACTGTTTTCTTAGGTGGTGTTAACAACTCGTTAGGTCAGACACACGGGATAGCGGGATTCTTTACATTGTGTATACTGCTTTCTTAGGATCTTGAGATATAGGTTTGTGAGATATATGAATGAATGGATGTTGTTTTGTGCTTGTTTTTAGGTTTTTCCACAGTTTGATGAGGGGTTCTCTCTCCCTGATGAAGCCCCAGGTGGCGAAACGGGACCGTTGGGGAGGCCCTTAAGCAAGCAAATTAGAAGCTAAGTAGCTGTGGTTTATTTTTTAATTTTGATATAGAATATTTATACATGTTAAAGCGCACAAATTGTACATCTAGGGAGGAGGTTGGTAGAAAGACCAGTGATTACACAGAAGTGACCATATTGGTGTGATCTTATTGATCAAAAAATTGTCACGGGTCTGAGGTCTTCTTCCCCTCCGTTATTGAACAATTTATCTCACAATCTATAATTATCACCCGCTATTTCTACAGGTTGTTATTTAATACTTACATAAGTAGTACATAAGTATTGCCATACTGGGAAAGACCAAAGGTCCATCAAGCCCAGCATCCTGTTTCCAAAAGTGGCCAATCCAGGTCACAAATACCTGGCAAGATCCCCAAAATGTACAAAACACTCTATACTGCTTATCCCAGAAATAGTGGATTTAAGTGTTTCCAGAACTCCTATTTCCACCATTTGATACTTCCTCAGAATTTTACATTACATTATATTATGCTTCAATACCGCTAACACCACAGTGTTCAAATTCCTGATAGGCACACAAAACTGAGGAAGAGGCTTTTCCACTATTTACAAAATATCTGTCAGATATTTTATTAAAAGTTCCAGTGGTGGAATAAGGGGGGTAAATGGAAAATTCAACAACTATAGATTCAAAATCCCAGCAAATTTTCCAATTTACAGGAGTAACCCCTCTATCTTGAATGAAAGTAGTTTGACTTGTTTATAGCTGCACATGCCTTTTTGCCCAACTAAACTATTCTTGTTTCATGTGACTGAATTTTGGAGTGTTTATCAACAGTAAGACAAATATAACAAGGAAATAGATTGTTCCAAGAAAGTATTTGCATTCTATAAGCTATCAAGAGTCACTACAAACCAGAGAAATATGTTTTCACTCAACATGTAATTAAACTCTGGTGTTTGTTGCCAGGGAATATAGTAAAAGCAGTTAGCTTAGCAGGGTTTAAACAAGTTTGGGATAACTTCCTAAAAGTTCATAAGCCATTATTAAGATGGGTTTGGGAAAATCTGCTGCTTATTTTTAGGATAAGCAACATAAAATCTAGTTTACTCTTTTGGGATCTTTCCAGGTACTTGTGACCAGGACTGGTCACTGTTGGAAACAGGATACTGGGCTCGATGAACCTTTGGCCTGTCACAGTATGGCAACGCTTATGTTCTGATGCAACAGAACTCACCAGGATTCTGGAGCTTATGCCATGGTGTTCCTTTCCATTTCCTTATTATCAGGAGGTAAAGGAAAGAAAAATGGAACTCCAGCACACACATCTGATCCTTGTGATGCCATCTTAGATTCTCCCCTTTATACATTTTTGTATGGATGTGTAATAAACTGTGTGGATGTTTCCTATGTGTGCTGATTGTTGAGTTCTATCTGTTCAGTATAGATGTGAAAGTGTTGGTCATGACAGAGTGATCATTCTTCTAAGTTACATCTATACCATCTTTCTCCTTAAGAATTTTGTGTTAAAGTGATTTGTTTCTTTTTGCTAGGAGCATGGTGCTCAATGTCACTTATTTCTCTTCTTGCATTGCAAGGCTATGCCTTCTACAGGCATTGCTTTATCTTTATCTTACACCTTCCTCCCTGCCATCTATTTTGTTTCTGTCTCAAAATATAGCCGTTTAAAAAGAGCAGGTATCTACAGCATATCAAAATATAATACGTGCAACATTTGTTTCCTAAATTTACTGCTGGCACAAAATTCAACCTGAAAAAAATCTGAAAAGTAATTCAAAATAAAGTTCATTTCTTAAGACAAATTATTAACATATAAATTGATTTTATATGGGATTGATGCCTTCCATACACTCCATATTCTAAATGAAATTACTCAGAGAACTGAAAATTTACTTCTGTAAACCTTCTGTAACAATCATGTTACAATTGCAAAATTAGGGTATCAACAAAATAAAATGTTCCACCGGGAAATGTAATGACCTTAAGCTTTTGAACTATTTTTCTAATTTGTTGCACATCTGAACATTAGCACTTAATACCTCTGATGTCTGCTACTGCATTACTGAAAAAATAAAAAGGGAAAGGAACTGAAAGAATGAAATATAATGACTCAGAAACGTAGAAAAAAATAGAAATATAAAAAGCTTAAACAGTATAATTCTATGCCACATGTAGGAGGTGATTTGAGAACAGTTAGACACCATTTACATGTGTAAAAAGCTGATTTACATATGTAAAGAGGAATACACAGATAAGAAACAATTTAGAATGTGTATAAATAGTATATTCTGAATTTTATAATAGTGATACACAAATATCCCATAAAATTTCCCCCTTAAACTTACTTTTAGTCATATGTAACTGTGGACTATTTTCCCTTGGACCATGGCTTGGAAGAATGGCTCAAAAGAGGGAAATTTCTAACTTTCTGAGCTGGAAACCACCATGATTTTGCAAAAATGACAGTTTTGAATGATGACTCATTAATTGCTTGTGAAGTTGTGTAAAATGTCCCACACGTAGGTAGCAAAGTCCTCCACCAACACTTGTAAGTGCCTCTACTTTCTATAATGGGAGTACCCGCTGGAGCTACTGGATATGGTGTATATTTTAAACCAGTTCTATAAAGAAAAGGAGACTCCTTTAGCTAATGTGAAAGCACACACCTAGATGTGGGCACACCTAGATGTAAGAACCAACTACATGCTAATGAATTCCTAATGTAAAGCCTGGATGGACTGTGTGGGTCTTTATCTGCCACCAGTTAAGTTATAAATGATAGAATCCTATCATGTATATGAGCATCTGTATGTTCCACCTATGCAGATGCCCACAGTAGGCAGCACGGTTAAAGCCCACTGGCAGCGCTGAACCCAGAAATTCAATGCCATGCCATATCCAGCGATCGGCATTGAATTTCCAATTTTATTTTTGACCACTAGAAGTTAAGCCGATATTCAGCACTAACCAGTAGAGGGGCAATTTTACAAAGACGCGCTGAAAAGTGGCTTCTGATAGTGTAGACGGGGGTTTTGGGCGCATGCTGATCCATTTTTTAGCACACCTATAAAAAAGGCCTTTTTTGCCAAAAATGGACGTGCGGCAAAATCAAAATTGCCGCGCGTCCATTTTGGATCTGAGACCTTACCGCCAGCCATTGACCTAGCAGTAAAGAATCCAGGTGGTAATGACCTACACGCATCAAATGAGAACCTACAGCCCCACTAATCCACTTCACCAACCCATTCAGTTATGAAAGCTCACCGTCTATAAATACCCTTATAAATCCCGTCCTCCTTCTTTCTTCCCCTAATTAACCTCTACACAATACTAACTATACCTAATATACTGGAACAACTATATTAACAATATTATGTAAGCCACATTGAGCCTGCAAATAGGTGGGAAAATGTGGGATACAAATGCAATGCAATAAAATAAATAAATATAATTTGGCGCACGTCCGTTACACATGCTGTATCGGATGTGTGCCAAAAATTAAATTGCCGCAAGAGCCACGTGGTAGTCGGGTGGTAACTCCATTTTAGCATGCGTTAGGTGTGCGTAGATGCTTACGCGGCTTAGTAAAAAGGCCTCTCAGTTCCTAGTGGTTAAAGATACGACTGCTATTTATGTGGTCCTATTTAACCGCTAAACCCAGCACTGAATATTGGCGCTAACTGGCTATATCATGCAATACAGCCGGTCAGACGCTATGCACTAACCATTAATTTTCAGCATAGCTAACTGGTCATCTCTGCTGAATATTTGCGGTTAGCCAGTTAAATGCTATTTAAGCAGTCAGCAGTCATTGCAGACCACTTAAATAGTGCTGAGTATTAGGGGGAAAATACCTATATGTAATATGTAAACCATTTTGGTTTTACCAAAGAAAGGTGGCATATCACGAATAAAATAATAATAGTAATAATAATCCTAAATATTTCACCATGTAAATGGCTATTTACTTGGCTAATATACTGTCTAAATATCATCCATCCTACACACAGCTAAAAGTGTATGACTCATCACACAGAGCATCAGCAAATTTACCATTATTTTCATGGAGTTGTTCCTAAGATGAGGTTAAGTCAGGAGAGGCAAAACCATGCATAGTTTTTTATTTGCAAAGTTACATACCTTGTTTTGGCTTGGATAAAATAATGCATAAAAGGCAATCAAAAATCAAAGTGAGTAGTTTTCAGTGGAAAAGCACACACTTTGCTTTAGACAACCTGTGCAAAACCTGCAAGTTAAAATACTATCAGACTTTGTACCTCCCTAAAGGGCCATCTTATTAAGCTGCGGTAAAAGGGGCCCTGTGCTAGAGGTGGTGGCCATTTTTGCCGCGTGCCAGGGCCCTTTTTAACGCAGTGAGTATGAAGTCTGAAAAAAGAAGTGGCTGTGAGGTAAGTTCCCACTTGCCGCACCGCCATTTCGGGGGGGGGGGGGGGGGAATCACTTACTGCCACCCATTGAGGTGGCGGTAAGGGCTCCTGTGCTAACCTGGTGGTAACCAGGCAGCACGCAACACTGCCTGATTAACGCCGGGTAACCCCTTACCAAACTATTTTTAAAATATTATCTGCTAGTGCAGGAAATGGCGCACGCTGGGGGTAAAACAACCGCTGGCACCTGCTTTGGGTACAGAGGGCCATATTCTATAACAACGTGTGTAAATTTTGAATTGCCCACAAAACGCCCATTTCCCCACCTATAACCACACCCCTTTTTGCCTGTGCACATTAAAATTTAGGCGCAGTGCGTTACAGAATATACTTAAAAGAGTTGTGTGCATAAATTCTAATCATTGCCAATTAGTGCTCATTATTGCTTGTTAAGTGCTGTTAATAATGCTGATTGGCATGTTAAGCTAATAAGTTGATTGGCTTGTTAAACTAATAAATTAACAATACCCCTTCCACATAATCCTATTACTTCAAACTGTACGAATTTTATCACTCCAGTTATAATTAAGTGTACTTCTACCCTTATCCTACTCTGTATTGCTCACTAGAAGCTGTAGTCCCATCCCCGGAGACTTATCAGCCTCATTGGGATTACTTCTCTCTATATGCTACTATATATTCGTCCCAGAGATGTATTCTCTTTTCTGGAACCTTATCAGCTTCCTTGCACCTACTGTTACTCTATTTTCCACTCTGTATATATTCCCAGAGTTGGTACTCTCCTCTCCGGAACCTGTAAACCACATTGAGCCTACTGCTATGCGGGAAAATGTGGGATACAAATGTAATAAATAAATAAGTTACGCACATTTTTACAGAATACGATTGTATTTCAGTGTGGATCTCTAGGAGCGCTATATAGAATCTGGGGGTAAGTGTGCATTAATAAATATTATTTGGAAGATTGTGTGCCATGCATACGGAATGTCCAACAACTTAATATATGGCCAAAAATTCTGCTGGTGCCTCACAACCCATATATCAAAATCCAAACATTCTTTTTTCTAAATTTCAAGCACAATCAGCTTTAATCAAACAGCTTTACAGCTTAGCCTGTGGTGGGAGGCAGGGCTGGTGGTTGGGAGGTGGGGATAGTGCTGGGCAGACTTATACGGTCTGTGCCCTGAAAAAGACAGATACAAATCAAGGTATGGTATACACAAAAAATGTCACATGTGAGTTTATCTTGTCAGGCAGACTGGGTGGACCGTGCAGGTCTTTTTCTTCCATCATCTACTATGTTACTATGTTAAAGTTTATTAAGTGCAGGACAATGAGCCTCAGCCGCGCCACACTGCTTTCATACTTATAGCAGAGTCTTATGCGCTCGCATCATCATTGGCTCAGTCTCCTCCACTATCCTTAACGTGATTTATATTTATAACTGACTTAAGTCTTCAAGTGTTATAACTTTTTTAATTAACAATATACTTATCTTGTAGTAGAAGTTTCAAAGTATGTCAGCAATAGGGGCACAGTGCTCCATGGAGGGATAATCAGACGGGTTTTGAGCTTAAGGCCAGGGGGGACACTTCCTGTACTAGTTCTAATGTAGTGTACATAATACAGTGCCCTTGTAAACTGGTCTATGTGGGCTGTAGCAGCAGGTCCAGTAAAATTTGTCTTAATGAACATAAATCTCGAATAAACACCAGGACTGAACAGGGAAAATCATTCAGTGTCGGACCTCCATTGGAAGATTATTGACCAGGTTGTATTGGGGTGGGAAAGTGGTAATGTAGAGACCTTATTAAATTATAAAGAACAGCAATGGATTTCAATTTAAACACTGGGGGTTTAAACGCGGAGATTGAGTGGTTGTCTTTAGTTTAGATACCCCTTTAAATTCAGTCCTTCCTGTGATTGGTGGGATCCCCACGAACTGTTAGTATATAAGCATTGTGGTTAGAACGCCACCGCCATCTTGTCTAAGGCATGAAGTCGGCAGGCTATGGTAATCTGATCAGTAGGTAAGATTTTGTTTGATCTTTAGAAATATAGGTATTTTTAACATCAGAGGGGATAGTTTAATACTTTTGCCCTTATTTTCTTAGGGGACCTCCTTGAAAAAGCTTGTTACGAAACACGTGCCGTGTCGGAGCACTGTAATTTAAAAAGTTATAACACTTGAAGACTTAGGTCAGTTATAAATATAAATCACGTCAAGGATAGAGGAGGCGGCTGAGCCAATGACGATGCGAGTGCATAAGACTCTGCTATATGTATGAAAGCCGTGCGGTGCAGCTGAGGCTCATTGTCCTGCACTTAATAACCTTTAAAGAAAACATAAAGCTGTTTGATTGGAGTTGATTGTGCATGAAATTCAGAAAAAGAATTTTTGGATTTTGATGTATGCATACGGAATGGGCATGTCTGCATTAACCAGTTAGGGCCAGATTCTGTAAATGGCATCTAAAATCTAGACGCTTCTGATTAATGCGCTTAATAGCATTCTATATAACATGCCTAAAGGTTGGCTCGGTGTATAGAATAGTGCGTAGGATTAGGGAATGCACTTATATTTAAGCATGACAACTTACACCACTGAAAACCTGGTGAAAAGACCTACGCCTAAATGTAGACGTGTACCCCTGAATTCTAGAACAATGTGCACAAATTTGAGTAACACCTCTGACATGACCACACTCCTTCTTTGGCCATGCCCCCTTTTCAGCAATCAACGTTAGAATGTATGCACGCCTCTTTTTGAATACGTATAAAGAAGCATGTATAAATTCCAATCATTGCCAATTAGTGATGATAATTGGTTGTTATTGGCCAATCATCATCACTGATTAGCTCATTACTCAATTGAGTAGCGCGTAAATTGACCACGTGCACAATTTAAATACATAGCACTTGCCATGCATTCTACAGAATCTGGGGGTTAGTGTGTTCCAATTAGTGTATGCTAACTGGTTAAAGCAGGGCTAACATGGAAGTACTTAGTACCTCCTAAGGCAATAACTGCTCCTGCAGCTTAGTAAAAGGACCTCTTTATTAGTTCTAATAACATGGAACTTACATGTTCTGTTACATTTTTATCTCTCTTTTTAAATAAGTTATTCTTAGCTGGATGGGCAGCTAATGCATTGCTACTAATATGTAGGTGTTGCTGACCTCACCCAGCAATTATAACCCATCACTACCTTAGTAACTATTTTTGAATAATCTGCAGTCTGTTGATGGTCCATACTTGCAGCTCAATATAAACTGAGTTGCAATAATCCAGATATGTAAGGGCTGCCACTTGCATCATAGTCTTAAACTCAGCTTGTTGGGGGGTGGGGGGATAAATTTTACTTGGAAGCTGTGTTTACCTAGATTTCTAAATTTAACACAGTCTCAGTGTTTACACTCAGATTTTTTTACTTCTCTGACTGGATGGAGATCTTACTGCACCCATCTACTGAACTTTTAATTTGCAGTTTTTGTTTTAATTTGCTTTGCTCCATCCAATCATCACTGCCAACAAAAATTAGTTAAATGTCATAAGTATTACTTCTCATAATTGTCCAAGAGCAATACAACATCATCAAAGACTAAGGTTTGATGAAACAAGGATTAAATATTAATCTCTGCTGTCTGTGAGACGGGAATAAGTGAAACCAGGTGCTGAGAGCATCTTTATTCCCTAAACCAGGTAACCTGATGAGGACTATGTGGTTGACATTGAGGGGCATAATCAAACGGGGCCGGCCATCTCTATGGGCGGCCATCTCTGGGACCGACTCCGTAAATGGGCGGAGCCAACCGTATTTTCGAAAAAGATGGCCGGCCATCTTTTTTTTAGATAATACGGTAGGGGCAGGCCAAATCTCAACATAAATGTTGAGATCGCCGGGTTTGAGATGGCTGGCTTCGGTTTTCGCCCATAATGGAAACCGAAGCCGGCCATCTCAGACCTGGCCAAATCCAAGCCACTTGGTCGTGGGAGGGGCCAGCATTTGTAGTGCACTGGTCTTCCAGACATGCCAGGACACCAACCGGGCACCCTAGGGGGCACTGCAGTGGACTTCAAAAATAGCTCCCAGGTGCATAGCTCCCTTACCTTGTGTACTGAGCCCCCCAAATCCCCCCCAAAACCCACTCCCCACAACTGTACACCACTACCTTAGCCCTTAGGGATGAAGGGGGGGCACATAGATGTGGGTACAGTGGGGTTTTTTTTGGGGGGGGGGGGGGTTGGAGAGCTCAATATTTACCACCACAAGTGTAACAGGTAGGGGGGGATGGGCCTGAGTCCACCTGCCTGAAGTGCACTGCACCCACTAAAACTGATCCAGGGACCTGCATACTGCTGTCAGGGAGCTGGGTATGACATTTGAGGCTGGCATAGAGGCTGACAAAAAATATTTATTTCTATTTTTATTTTTTGGATGGGAGGGGGTTGGTGACCACTGGGGAAGTAAGGGGAGGTGATCTCCGATTCCCTCCGGTGGTCATTTGGGGCTCCTTTTTGAAGCTTGGTTGTGAAAAAAAAGGGACCAAGTAAAGCCGGCGAAATGCTCGACAAGGCCGGCTTACTTTTTTCCATTATCGGGCGAAGCCAGCCATCTCATGAGCACGCCCCCGTCCCGCCTTCACTACCCTACTGACACGCCCCCTTGAAGTTTGGTCGGCTCTGCGACGGAAAGCAATTTAAGCCAGCCAAAATCGGCTTTCGATTATACCGATTTGGCTGACTTCAGGAGATTGCCGGCCATCTCCCGATTTGTGTCGGAAGATGGCCGGCGATCTCCTTCGAAAATAAGCTGGATAGTCAAATATGGCTGCTAGGAAAATTAGAAAATTTGAACTACCTCAATCCAGCAATCCATTAAAGATAGTAACACTATCTCTGTATGGAATCCAGAGTTGATTGAATCTACTATGCAGCTGCTTCAGACTCAATTGCTGTTGCTGGAAGTAGAGACTGGTCAAGGTTCTTTATTTCTTGATATACCATCAAAGGGTGCGTACCATCATAGCAGTTTACAATAATACAATAAAATAGGAGAGGTCAGAGTAAGAAGTAAACTACAATGTAAATACACACAAGACAATAGGCAAAATAAATACAATCATGACAAATACACGTCATGACATTTAGGGTCCCTTTTACAAAGCCACAGTAGGGCTACTGTGGCAAATCAGCCCTACCACTGGGCTACCGTAGTAGTCCGGCAGTAGTTCCAAGTACCATTTCCGGTGCTCAGAAAAAATTATATTTTTTTATCAGGCAGCGGTCACTGCTAGGTTTCTGTGGGAGCCCCTACAGAAATCAGAGGCCGTAAGGAATCCCCCAGGAAATGGCCATGTGGCAAGTACTTAACTTACCGCATGGCCATTTCCTTCTTTAAAACAAAAAACGTCTCTTATCCGCTTCGGAAAAAGGGGGTCTCAACACCATCGCAGGGGTCCTTTTGCCACATCTTGGTAAAAGTACCCCTTAAATAGGTTTCATTATTTTATTGTTATTTTTTTTTACTATAGCTCTCTGATTGCAGATTTTAAAGCACATGGGAAAAAGAAATATTCATGCTAGAAACAAGCCAGGTTAAAGTGTGTTCAAAAGCCATACAAGGAAGGGATTCGATAGATTGGATTATTCTACATTAATTCAATCCCTTAATGAGATAACCTGATCTAATGATATTGAAAGAATACTACTCCAGGTGATTACCACAAAAATGAGGGTGTACCAATATGCACTGAAGGAAACCAATATATTAATTTTTTTTTAAAGAAAACCTTTATATTCAACTTAAAATATATATCTATAGCATTTATATTTCAAAGCACTTTAGTGCCACAATTTTAACCTTATTTTATATAATTCTGTTCCCCAATCTGAAATAGAAAAATTTCAAAGGTATTATTTTATGTGCTCATAGACAGACCATGATCAATTAACCATCACACCATTTAAATTGAATGTCCAAAAATATCCAAAACTATCATCTTCTTTGAGACAGTAATTCCCACGTATTATACTGGCAAGTAGACACAAGCAAGAATATGATGGAAGCTAAGAACTGAACTGTGTTCTTGCCTGGTGTCCACTTAGCCCCCTCTCTCCAAGAGGCTCTAAATGGGGCATTCTTCTTTAGGATGCCCTTTCTTCGATGCCCTGCTACCAGTGTAAGTGGATCTCAAATAGCCTCAGATAGGACAATAAAGTCAGGGGAAAATGATGGCATCATGGTGTGGAGCTATTGCCTGAGTCCTGCAACTAGTCTTCTGGGTCTCCAGAATCTTCTGGATACACCTTATCACCAATAACCTACTGCACCAATTTGGTCAACATGAAAAAATATATATCTTCTACTACTACTACTACTTATCATTTCTATAGTGCTACTAGACGTACGCAGCACTGTACACTTGAACGTGAAGAGACAGACCCTGCTCGACAGAGCTTACAATCTAATTAGGACAGACAAACAGGACAAACAAGAGATAAGGGAATATTGAAGTGAGGATGATAAAATAAGGGTTCTGAACAGGTGAATAGGGGTTAGGAGTTAAAAGCAGCATCAAAAAGGTGGGCTTTTAGCAGTGGCGTTCCTAGGGGGGCTGACACCCGGGGCGGATCACTGATGCGCCCCGCTCCCCGGGTGCAGCACCCCCCCGGATGCAGCGTGACCCCCCCCGGCGAAAGGACACCCCCCATGAAAGAGCCCCCCCCCCGGGTGCACACCGCTGGGGGGGGGGGGGTGCCGCACGCGCCTGTCCTTCGTTCGGTCCATTCTCCCTCTGCCCCGAACAGGAACCTGTTCCGGGGCAGAGGGAGCATGGAACGAACGAAGGACAGGCACGTGCGGCACCCCCCCAGCAGCATGCACCTGGGGCGGACCGCACCCCCCCCCCCCCCCCCCCCCCCCAGGAATGCCACTGGCTTTTAGCTTACATTTGAAGACGGCCAGAAATGGAGCTTGACATACTGGCTCATGAAGTCTATTCCAGGCATATGGTGCAGCAAGATAAAAGGAACAGAGTCTGGAGTTAGCGATGGAGGAGAAGGGTGCAGATAAGAGAGATTTACCCAGTGAACAGAGTTCCCGGGGAGGAATGTAGGGAGAGATGAGTGGACAGGGAACCGAGGAGCTGCAGAGTGAATGCACTTATACGTCAATAAGAGGAGTTTGAACTGTATGCGGAAATGGATAGGAAACCAGTGAAGTGACTTGAGGAGAGTGCTAATACGAGCACAACAACACTGGCAGAATATTAGTCGTGCAGCAGAATTTTGAACAGATTGAAGAGGAGAGAGATAGCTAAGTGGGAGACCCGTGAGAAGCAAGTCTGAAAGGACTTACAGTTTTTACTGTACTGGTGGTCCACCACATGCCAATTTGGCACTACCACCAGAGCCCGGTAGTTCCCACCCCTATTGTGCACCATTTCCGGTGCTTCTTTTTTTTTTTTACCACTGGGGGCTTACCCGGTGGTAATTGGGCAGCTCACGGCACTGCCTGGTTAGCTCTAGGTTAGCGCAGGAGCCCTTACTGCCTTCTAATTAGGTGATGATAATGGCTCCCGCAGGAAACACCTCACGGCAAGTGTTTAACTTAGTGCATGGCCATTTCCTTTTTTCTTTAAAGCCTTTTACTCGCTGCAGTAAAAGGATGCCTCGGCATGTAGATTTGATGTGCGCTGAGGTCCCCTTTTATTGTAGTGGGTAAAAGGGGCCCTTAATGATCAATCTGATTTTTAATTTGTTTGGGTTTTTTTTTTGCAAATACCATTTATATGTTACAATATACTGCGTGGTTAATAAATATAAGCTAGTAAAGTAGTTTCCTGTTGAACATTATTTTTGGTAAATTTTGGGGTGCAAAGTGGTTTGGCACAGAGCTTAGGAAGCAACCATCTCTTTTGATACCAGCATCTACACTTGACAGGCACAAGTCCCCAAACCCTGATTCCTGCAGTAGCCCGGTGGTAGGGCCAATTTGCTGTGCACCATTGCTGCAGTAGCCCTAGCGCAGCTTTGTAAAAGGGCCTCTAAGTTGAGCAGGTTTTAAAGTTTTCTGAAGTAGAAGGAATATTTAATTTCATCATTTAGGGGGTAGTTGCTACAGTTTGGTAAAAGTCAGGCTTTTACCACACCATAATTTTCCATGGGCATGACTAACCAGCAGTAGCTCAGTAATGCAGGTTAGTCATTTCCATGGTATATTTATAATGTAGCCTGTGATCAACCTTACAAACTGTGCTATTCATAGTGCCCAGGAGCATTTGGTGCTAAGCTGTGGCTCAATGCTTTTAGTTACTACTTATAGCGGCCAACCAAACTGTCAATGCCACACCAATCACAAATCCCCCTCCCAATGCCTCTCATCAATTTCCCCTCTCCTGAAGGCCCCCCTTCCAATTATCCTTGCCCCAACCCCCTTTCCCCCAAACCCCTCTTCCCCACCTTCTTCTAGTCCCCCCTGGGCCTACCTTTGAAAATCTCTGGTATCTGGTGGGATTGGAGCAGCCTGATCCCCTAGTGGTTCTACCTTGAGAGTAATCCTAGGGGGTTGCTGGTGCCATTTGGAACCTGGCACTGGCAAGGATCAGGAGAGACTAGGGATTGCACCTGCACAAACCCCACCAGACACCAAGGATTCTGAAAGTTAGACCTAGGTGAGCTTGCAAAAGAGCTTACAATCTGACTAGGACAGACAAGACAAATAAGGGATAAGGGAGTTACAAAGGTGGGAATGATAAAAATGGGTGCTGAACAAGTGAGTAAGGGTTAGGAGTTAAAAGTGACATCAAAAAGGTGGGCTTTTAGTTGTGGTTCCCAGTGCTATTTAATAAATGGCACCTAATTTTCAGTACTGTATATAGAATAGCATTCTATTATTATCTCTCTATATAAAAAGCAACACCAACGTTCTATGAAGCCTCCAGCCGGAAGTGTGAAGGGGGCGAGATATCCGGTTTCCTATGAGTGTCTGCCCCGCCCTCTCTGTAACACAGTCAGTGAAGGAAAACAGCAGAGCACGAAATCAAATCGCTGGCTCTTTAACAGTGAAGGACTCAGAGGGGGGAGGGGAGAGAGGCCAGAGGGCAGGGACACACACACTCCCACATGCACACAGAAGAAAACATTGCTAGCCCCGGTTTCATTTGCATCAGAATCGGGGCTTTTTTACTAGTGTTACATTATAGCTCTTAATATTCTTCTTAATGAATCTAATAATTTTAAGTCTGTTAACTATGTAAGCCGTATTGCACCTGCTTCTGTGGGAAAGTGCGGGGTACAAATGTAATAATAAATAAATAGCGCAAAGCACTTTTTTCCGGTACCAATTTTTATAGGCACCATTTATGAACTTTAGTCCCATGCAATGGTGTGCTGGAGCCAGCTCGCACCGGCTCGCAAGAGCTGGTTGTTAAATTTTCTTCCGACTTGCAAGCTGGTTGTTAAAAAGCGCGAGCCGGCTCTCCTCCCTCCCTCCAGATCCAGTCCCTCACCAACCTGACTCTGAGTCACCCTGCCAGGCCTGTCTTGTCCTTCGAATTCTTCGGGGCAGGCAGTCTTGCCTGCCCGCTGCCAGCAATGACTCTCCCCCGCTACCGGTTCGCGCTTTAAAAATGGCCACCGAGACTTCCAGAGGCGGCCTCGCAAGACTTCTGCTGAAGTCTTGGAGGCCGCCCTTGTAAGTCTCGGCAGCCATTTTGAAGCGCGATCCGGCAGCGGGGGAGAGTCAGCACTGGCAGTGGGCAGGCAAGACTGCCTGCCCCGAAGAATTCGAAGGACAAGGCAGGGTGACTCAGAGTCAGGTCGGTGAGGGACCGGATCTGGAGGGAGGGAGGAGGGAGGGAGGCAAATTCGCTGAACATCTCGGGAGGGGGTGGCAGGAGAGAGAAGGGAGTCGCTGGGCATGGGTGGATGGAGGGGAGAGAAGGGTCGCTGGGTATGGGTGCATGCAGGGCAGGGGAGAGGAGGGTCACTGCTGGACATGGGTGGATGGAGGGCAGGGGAAAGGAGGGTCGCTGGGTATGGGTGCATGCAGGGCAGGGGAGAGGAGGGTCACTGGGTATGGGTGCATGGAGGGCAGGGGAGAGGAGGGTTGCTGGGTATGGGTGCATGGAGGGCAGGGGGAGAGAAGGGGTGCTGGACATGGGTGGATGGAGAGCAGGGGAGAGGAGGGGAGAGAGAAGAAATGCTGGACATGGATGGAGGGGAGGGAAGAGTGAGGAAGGAGATGAGATGAGGAGAAAGGAAGAGAGGAGAAAAACTGCACATGGATGAAGAAAATAGGCAGAAGCTGAGGACCAGAAATGAAGAAGAAAGGAGGAAAGGAAAGAAATAAATGGAAAGGAAGCCCTGGTAATGGAGTTAAGAGGACAGATAGCAGCAGAATCAGATACTGGGCCAGCATGATCAGAAAAACAGTTACCAGTATTTTCATTATAGTGTTTGGAATATGTTCACTTTGAGAATCAGGTGCTCAACATTAAACGTTTATATTTATTTACTTATTTATGGCATTTTATCGCACATTAAACATGAATTAGATTGGAACCTGGGATCATTTAATTTTTTTACCTGGAGTAATGCTTGCCACCCCTCCCCCCAGGCTATAGCCAGCTCTGCAATTTGGGGGGGGGGGCGCAGAGGGGAACCGGGGCGGGGGGGGGGGGCGCAGAGGGGGACCAGGGAGAGAGCCTGTTGTTAAACATTTACCAGCACACCACTAGTCCCATGGATCTACTCTCAAGTCCTCTGTCAAAAGGCTAAGTTGCTATTGAACTGAAAACAATGAAACATACAAGATAGTGAATGAATGAGATGAAAGAGTTTGTAGATGAGGTTGAAATTGAACAAACAAGATAAGAGAGTAGATTTTTTTTCCAAACTAGTCTCCACTAAGGCTGTTCTGGCTAATGGATATTGCAGATGTTGGGAGTTCCTTGAAAATAAAACATAGGACATCAATACATTTTAAGATAAAGGGAGTTTTTTCACATAATGGGACATGGACGGAAGCTCTTGGTGTTTTCAGGTATTGGGGTTTCAGGTAATATAGCTTCAGCTAAATGATGTACAGGGACTAGGGGAGACTCCATGAAGTTGCATGGTAATATTTTTTAAACAAAAAGAAGAAAATATTTTTTTTTTCACTCGATTAATAGTTAAGCTTTGGAACTCATTGCCAGAGGATGTGGTAACAGCAGTTACTGTGTCTGGGTTTACAAAGGGTTTCGACAATTTCCTGGAGCAAAAGTTCAGAATCTGCTATTAATGTAGACAAGAAATCTTACTACTGTTTGGGGTTTTGCCAGGTACTTGTGACCTGGATTGGCTACTGTTGGAAGCAGGATTCTGGGCTATTCTTATATTCTTATGCCATACTTCTTCGTTAGCTCAGTTGATAAGAGCAGAGAACTGTAGTGAAGACTAAGATATCCTTAGGCAGCTGGTTCAATTCCAGCTTGAAGGATGCTGTTTGGTTCAAATCCCATCAGTGAAGCATGTGTGGAGTAGAGGAGTGGCCTACTAGTTAGTGTAAAGGACTTTGATCCTGGTGACCTGAGTTCAATTCCCACTGCAGTTCCTTGTGACTTTGGGCCATTGCCCCAGGTAGAAAAACTGAGATTGTAAGTCCTCTAGGAATAAAGAAAGTACTTGCATTGAATGTGTACAGTGCTGCATATGTCTAGTAGCACTATAGAAATGATTAGTGGTATTCTGCTGACGTGATAGTATCATATTTTGATTGTATGAATGTTCTACTATGCTGTAGAAATGTGTACATTACTGACACAGGGTGTACTTTGCCTGTCTTCAACTTTACCTTACTGATTTTTGGTCTTTTTACTATTGTTATGCTGTTTCTACTTATCTGAAGTGTTTGTGTCAAGCTTTACCTATTGTACACTGCCATGAGAGATAATCTTTCCATAAGGGTAGTTACTAATAAACCTTACTAAATAAATAAATAAGGTGGAAGCAAGATTACAAATTAAGGGGTCTTTTTACTAAGGTGCGCTGAAAAATGGGCCGCGGTAGTGTAGGCGCATGTTGTGGACGCACACAGATCCACTTTTCAGTACACCTGTAAAAAATGCCTTTTTAAAAAAATTTTGCCGAAAATGGACATGCGGCAAAATAAAAATTGGTACGCTTCCATTTTAGGTCTGAGACCTTACCACCACCCATTTATTCAGTGGTAAAGTCTCTCGCGTTAACCATGTGGTAATCACCTATGCGTGCCAAGTCGGAGTTACTGCCCGCTTTTCGCAGCACACCAGAAAATAAAATATATTTTCTGGCGCGTGAAGCAGACGCCCGTAAAAAATTAAATTACTGCATGGGCCACGTGGTAGCCGGGTGATAAATCCAAATTGACACACGTTGGGCATGTGTAGGCAGCTCTGCGGCTTAGTAAAAGGGCCCCTAACTTACCATATAACCAACTGCTCTGGAGGCATATCCAGCATATTTTCCTTCTCAAGTTCTTATGGGTTTTACTTATGCTGACTTGAATGACAATATAGAAGACAGTTTTAAAAGCTACTTTTGCAGTAAAAGTAGTGATTTATGCATGGAAGTACAGTAAAATGTCATTTTTCCGGACTGTCCTCTGCAGGGGGTGGTCCGGATAATCATAAATCTGGATAATTGGAAAAAACTTTGGAATATTAAAATTGCTCACCAGAAGGATAAGGTACCATCTGGAACTGGATAAAAAGAAGGCTATGCAAAGCTCTGCTGAGTAGCGCGAGCCTCATATTGATTTGCATGCACATATATATGACCACGGATGACACACAGTAATTCGAAACATTGGCTGCAGTAGATCACAGTCAACGTTCGCAGAAAGGCATTGAGACCTAGATTGCCAAAGCTAAGTTTGAAAGCTTTTGATACTAACTACTTGTATAAAGTACCAGGAGGTTTTTTAGCCAACTCTGACTAAACTATTTGCTTTAGTAAATAGGAGTTTGCTCAAGGCTTTTTCCTCCTCACACGTAAGTGTGCGCTGTTCATTTAGAACCCTGTTTTGATTTGATTTATTTATTTAACTGGTACAGAGGTTCATTCCCTACACATAATTTAGACATCGTAATTTACCTGAGGTAACTGTCCCGGACAAAATTTAGTCATGCGAGCATTTCTAAGCTGTGCCTGACTGAACTTTTCCTTTCTTATCTGAAGATAAGTTATATTTGTGATTCATTTAAACAACATTACTCCAATTGACCCCTGATGCAGGCATTTGTATACTGAAACACAGCCCATGTAGGGTCCTTTGATTTAAGATCTCTTGCTTGTTCCAGTCCTGAAGGCCTTTTTGTGCTTTTTTCTGTGTGGTATGTGCATATTTTCATGCGTCATTATCTGAAGGGGATAAGTATTGTACTATTTACACATAGGTTTTGTTTTAAAACAAATGCCCCCATAGCCTGTCCAGACTTCAACTCATCCTCTTAACTTCCAAAGTTCCAAAGCCCCAGGGTCATATTCACCAAGATGTTTCTTTTAAATCATGCCTTGTGAATGAATATAGAGTTGGTTATCAGCTGAAAAAATTCCTTTGCACAGTCTGCATGTGCAGACACAGCTGAGACTTTATACACAAAATAACACAATCTCAGCTGTCTTACTAAAAACAGATACCGTACAGCTCTGTACAAAACAAAAAAGGATTCTTCTAAACCAAGTAAAGCTGCCCTCCAAAGTAAACAATGTATCAAAGATCAGAAAAATGCTCAGTGCTGGGCCCTTATCTAATCATACAGAAAACAACCACAGTTTTCTGTGTGGCAACTATAAAAATCACATGTAAAACATCATGTTCCCTTTTTTTCTAATACTGGGGAACTCAAAGTTTCTTTCTAAGTCTTTCAACTATTTATGGATCATGTTACTTCTTTAACCACAGTAAAAGAAAGCATTCCTAGGGGTAGGGCTTAGAATTACATGCATTCTTTGAAATGTTCCAAAGTAAATTTGTATTTTTATTGAGAATAGTAAGACAAAGAAATTAGCAAGTGTGCATAATTTTTCCACTCTCTCTCCCAGCAGTATGGCGTGGAAGAATAGCAGAAGTGGCAAGATCGGTTGGCTAAGGACAAGGGATGCCACAGTTCAAATCCTACTGTTGCACCTTGTGTCCATGAGAAGTCACAAACCTCCAACACCTCAGGTAGAATATTAGGGGTATGTTTACTAAACGATGTTAGCACATACTAACTGCAAATCTAAAGCTTTTCTTTTATTTATTCAGTTTAATCAAATTTATACAAGAAACATCTTGATTGGTAAAGCACCATAAAGTAAAAATGTAACAAAGGAAATTAATATTCATTTAGGTAAATATTGACACTCGAGTCCATAATTGCAGATCCAAAATGTTGGAATTCAGGGAGAACAAAAAGAAATAAAATTACAGAGGATATCACAAATTCTACTGAGATGAGTTAATTATTTCATTAACGCTTATCCTTTTTCACCGAGGCTATAAGAGCAGATACATGTGCTGGTTCTGTGAATACATATTTCTTCTCATCAAGTCTTACTATGCACTTGCAGGAGTATCTTAAAAAAAGGTACCCCCCCCCCCCCCCCCAAGTGCATTATTTTGGGCTTAAAGAGCAAGAATTGTTTCCTCCATCTCCGTGTCTCTTTAGCCGAGATTAGGTGGCAGAGCCAGTGGCGGAAGGCGGGGATAGTGTTAGGCAGACTTATACGGTCTGTGCCAGAGCCGGTGGTGGGAGGCGGGGCTGGTGGTTGGGAGGCGGGGATAGTGCTGGGCAGACTTACACGGTCTGTGCCCTGAAAAGGACAGGTACAAATCAAGGTAAGGTATACACAAAAAGTAGCACATATGAGTTTATCTTGTTGGGCAGACTGGATGGACCATGCAGGTCTTTTTCTGCCGTCATTTAGTATGTTACTATAATCCAAAAAGGGTTTTTCTTTATTAAGGAAAAACAGACAGAAGATCCAATTTTTATCAGGTAATAATGCAACGGTCGCTACCAAAGTTGCGGCCGTTGTAAGCTCAGAGTCAGAAGTCTCAAGGAAGAGAGATACATCTAATGGACTATCAGGCAATTGATTCAGTTCCTTTCCTGGGATATAATAAGCCATGGTGAATGGTGGTAAGTTCTGTTCTGATATATTCAAAATATCCCGTATATAGCGTTTTAACATATCCAGAGGAGGAACAGTCTTTATCCTAGGAAAATTGACAAATCTTAAATTATGATTTTTAGTGTAATTATCAAATGTTTCCATTTTTTTCCTAGCAGGTCTCAAAAATCGATCGATAGGACCAGGTAAGGAGGGAGTTAGCGACAAGGCTCTAACCGCTAATCTCCCTCTGCGTTTAGGCATTATTCGTCAAAGGATTCGAGACTCGCAGCGTCTCAGTAGAGTGCGGCCATCTTGGATCTCTAAAGCTTTTCTTTTTGAGGGTACATTTTATGCAGGTTTTGCGCTAATGTAGTTATTAGCAAGTGGTGGCTGCTAGGATTTAACGTGGGAGCACTTAGCTACCTTATGTAGGAGACGCCACGTGATCCATTAACTCAGCTGCTATCCATTTAGCACATGTTATCTAGAACACACTAGCCGGATAGTATTTCTACACCCATGCTACGCCTTCTTCCCCCCAAAATTCCCTAACATATGCGCTAACAGGTATATTACTGCAGATTGCCTTAATGCTGTCATGCAATATCCCTGCTAAAGGCTTAATACCCTTTAGTAAACATACCCCTTAGTTTGCAAGTTCTTTGGGGACAGGGAAATACCTGCTATACCTGATTATAACTCACTTTGAGCTGCAACTGAAAAAGTGGAAACTAAATCCAAATAAACATGGTTTGTCTGGTTTGGGGGGGAGGTAGATGGATTGGTAGATAACCAAGCCGCGGTGTAGTTAAGGTGTGAGATGGTCAAGTTGGTTGGTACACAGCAAATAATACATGGATATAAAATGGCACAGGGTTAAACTAAATAGCTTGCTCCCCATATGAACTGCAAAATGTGTATAAGAAGGGTAGTAAGGCATTGGATGAAAGCTAAGATTTGAAGTACACCACTCACACAAGTTTATTTTTTATTTCTTATGGCCCACCTGCAAGCCCAAAAGCTAGCAAAGTAGTGTCCATGTAGGTATTTTTCTGTCTCTGGAGAGGTCACAATCTGAGAGGCCCTTTTACAAAGGCACGGGATGGCTAATGAGCAGATAGAACATGCCCAATTGGCACTGCTGCCAGGGTAGTGTGTGTGCCCGGCAGTAATTCTGATTTTGGCATCAGGGGCGTAGCCAGACACCCAATTTTGGGTGGGCCTGGGTCCAAGATGGGTGGGCAGAACTCCGCCTTGTCCCACAAGTGATTTGGTCTCTCCCTCTCTCACTTGTATGCCATATGATCTCTCAAACATTCCCCCCCCCCCCCCCCACCCAGCATACCTTTTAAATAGCAGATTTTCACCAGCAGCAAGCAGCAACTAATACACACTGCTTATGTTGGCTCCATAGCCTTCCCTCTGATGCAACTTCCTGCTTCTGCATAGGCGGGAATATATTCAAGGGAAGGCTGTAGGGCCAGTGCAAGCAGTAAGTATCAGTTGCTACTCACTGCAGGTGAAGATCTGCTATTTACAAGGTATGCAGGAGGGATAGTTGTTGGGAATTTTCAGCTGGTGGGGCTTGGAGATCCCTGCCAGCCACATCATAGGTGTGCTGCTACTGGGTGGGCCTGAGCCCAAAGTGTGCCACCCTTGGCTATGCCACTGTTTGGCGTGCGCTGAATCCTGTGGTAGAAAATAATTTTCTACTTTCTTTCATGGGGGCAATTCCCAGCGGTAACCAGCAGCACGTCCACATTGTGGCACACTGCTGGTTACCACAAGGGTAGCGCATGAGCCCTTACCTCTAGGTCAACGGGTGGCAGCATGTAATAGGCACACACTAGTTTCAATGTTAGCATAGGCCCATTTCCCAGTCAATTACAAAATTGTCTTTTTCTCAGCCATGGTAAAACGTGGCCCAGCGCATGCCTAAAAGATGCGCCCACACTGCCGCAGGCCAATTTTTACAGCGTCTTTGTAAAAGGACCCCTGAGTTTGTACCTGAAGCGCTGAAGGGTTAACCCTTGGATTCCATACATCACGCCGAGATTTCCGCACAGAAATCAAAGCACATTCCATAACAAAGTGCATAACCTAACTGGTTAACAAGCCAAGCAGTGCTGATAATTGCCAATTAACAAGCAATTGTTAATACTAATTGCATCAATTAGAATTTACAAACAGACCCAAGTGTATTCTATAACATGCTGCGTGTAAATTCTAAGTTGCATAACTGAAAAGGGGGCATGGCCATGGGTATGGAATGGGCAGGTCTTGGGCGTATCTAAAATGTATGCACATGGTTATAGAATACACCCGGTCTGCACGTAATTTAGGCATCGGCATTTATACCAGGTTTTACTTGGCATAACTACCCGTGTCTAAATTTAGTCACGCAGACCAGCGCTCAGTGTATTCTATAAACTGTGTGGAAATTTAGGCTTAATCTATACAGTACACCTAAATTAAGGCGTATTTTATAGAATACGCTTAGGTGAAATTCATTTCAGCGCTGAATTTTTAGGTGTGATATATAGAATCTAGTCCTTAGTGACTTGCTGTAGATCACAGAAAGCAGCTGCAGGATTTGAATGCTGACTTCAGTCATTCTCAGCCCACTGCTCTAACCTTCAGGCTATTCCTCCACTCTTTATCATAAGCAGTTTTTCATCTCAAGCTTTAAGAATCCAAGCTCACAACGTGACAATCAAGTTTCGGACTGCTTGAAGGACAGTGTAAGGTGTGGGGCTTTGATGGCTACCTTACAAATCAGCAGACAAAAAAAAAAAAGGAATCATCTTTTATGGCTAATTTCTAGTGAGATTGATACACAGCTAGATATGGTGGTTGTGTTTTTTTTTTAATTAGATAAGTTTGAGAGTTTTATGTCAATACAGGAGTGCAGTCACTCTTGTACTAATTTAGAACAGTCAGACTGTGCTATTGCATGAAAGTTCTACTTTATTATGAAGGAAAGGGCACCCCAGTGGTTCGAGTGGCAGGCTGAAAACCAGTGAAGCCAGGATTCAAATCCCACTGATCCCCTTGTGATTAATTCTCCTTTGCCTCAGGCATAACCTTAGATTGCAAGCCCTCCAAGGAAATACCTGAATTCAATGCAGCTACTAATGAAAAGGCATGAAGTAAATCCACATATATACTTTATTTTTTATTTAGATTTTGCTCACAGCTTTTTCAGTAGTAGCTCAAGGTGAGTTACAATCAGGTATACTGGGTATTTCCCTGTCCCTGGAGAGCTCACAATCTAATGCTCTGGTTTACTAAGCAGCACTAGCGGCTGTCTATGCGCTGGTGCTGACACGGCCCATTCAAGTGCTGACATGTCCCATTCACTTTGAATGGGCCGTGTCAGCACTAGTGCATGGACAGCCACTAGTGCTTCTTCATATACAAACCCCTAAGTTTGTACCTAAGGCAATGGAGGGTTAAGTGACTTCCCGAGATCATAAGGAGCAGCAGTGGGAATTGAAGCAGGTAATTCTGGCTATCAAGACTGGTGTTCTAACCACTAGGCCACTTGTGGTCACTGTTTTATGTGCTTTGGCCATAAAAATCCATATAACATATTTCTCAAATATCAATTTTGACTGTAGAATTATTTAAAAGGCGAGAAAGGGAGCAGTACAATGAAGTGAAGGGTAAGACATGGTTTGACCAACATGAGATGCCATCCTTGCAGTTTCCTGGGTTGTGATCCCATCGTTGCAAAAGAAAAATGTGATTGTCTTTAAAAAATCTAAAAAAACAATCAGATGTTATGCCCACTCTTTAAGAAGAGTGGGCATAACATCTGATTGTTTTTTTAGATTTTTGTAAGGTAGCCATCAAAGCAGGCAGGTCCCTGGAGCATCCTAGTGGCCGGTGTCGTGCACTGTATAGAATGAGCCCAGGCTCATATCCCACTCCAACTGTTACACTTATTTTAGCCCTGATAATTCTGGGAATCTTTTTATTGCAAATTATAGATCAGTTCTACAACACATAAATATTTTTAAAATGTGTCATATTAGTCAAATTACTATTTATTTTACCACTACAATGCATTTACCAAAATAAGAATCTAGGTAAAAAGCTGCATGCAATATGCTGTATAGAAAGAGGCATATCCTGTAGAAGACAGATGCCTAACAGGCTTATTTTTGAAAGAGAAGGACGCCCATCTTTCGACATAAATCGGAAGATGGGCGTCCTTATCACAGGATCGCCCAAATCGGCATAATCGAAAGCCGATTTTGGGCGTCCCCAACTGCTTTCCATCACGGGGACGACCAAAGTTCCCAGGGGCGTGTCAGAAGCATAGCAAAGGCGGGACTGGGGCGTGCGTAACACATGGGTGTCCTCAGCTGATAATGGAAAAAAGAAGGGCGCCCTTACAAACACTTGGCCGACTTTACTTGGTCCATTTTTTCTTGCGACCATGTCTCAAAAAGGTGCCCAAATGGACCAGATGACCACCCCTTACTCCTCCAGTGGTCACTAACCCCCTCCCATCCTAAAAAAAATTAAAAATATTTTTGCCAGCCTCTATGCCAGCCTCAAATGTTATATCCAGCTCCCCGACAGCAGTATGCAGGTCCCTGGAGCAGTTTTAGTGGGTACTGCAGTGCACTTCAGGCAGGCGGACCCACTTGAGGGGGTAAATGTGAGCCCTTCAAAACCAACCACAAACTCACTGTACCCACATCTAGGTGCCCCCTTCACCCCTTAGGGCTATGGTAGTGTTGTACAGTAGTGGGGAGTGTTGTTTTTTTTTTTTGGGGGGGGGGGTTGGGGGGCTCAGCACACAAGGTAAGGGAGCTATGCACCTGGGAGCAATTTATGAAGTCCACTGCAGTGCCCCCTAGGGTGCCCGGTTGGTGTCCTGGCATGTCAGGGGGACCAGTGCACTATGAATGCTGGCTCCTCCCACAACCAAAGTGCTTGGATTGGGTCATTTCTGAGATGGGCGTCCTCGGTTTCCATTATCGCTGAAAACCGGGGACGACCATCTCTAAGGACGACCATCTCTAAGGTTGACCTAAATGTGGAGATTTGGACGTACCCGACCATATTATCAAAACAAAAGATGGACACCCATCTTGTTTTGATAATACGGGTTTCCCCGCCCCTTCCTGAGGACGTCCTGCGAGGATGCCCTCAGGAAAACTTGGGTGCCCCGTTCGATTATGCCCCTCTATGTGTCTTGGTAAAAACTTCTGAAAATAGGTAGCTTCCTTCCCTATTAGCCTAGGCAACCTGTTATAAAATTACTCTCCACCTGGATGCATTTGGTCTGAGAACAAAGAATACATTTGATTTGGTTACCCTAAAAACCAGACTTGCTACGTAAGAACATAAGAATAGACATACTGGGTCAGAGCAATCATCCATCTAGCCCAGTATTCTGCTTCCAACAGTGGCCAATCTAGGTCACAAGTACCTGGCAAAAACCCAAATAGTAGCTATATTCCATGCTACCAATCCCAGGGCAAGCAGTGGCTTCCCCTATGTCTATCTCAATAACAGACTATGGACTTGTCCTCCAGGAACTTGTCCAAACCTTTTTTAAACCCAGATATGCTAATCGCTCTTACAACTTCTAGCAATGAATTCCAGAGCTTAACTATTCTTTGAGTGAAAAAATATTTCCTTCTATTTGTTTTAAAAGTATTTCCATGTGATTTCAATGAGAATCCCCTGGTCTTTGTACTTTTTGAAAGAGTGAAAAATCGATTCACTTTTACCCATTCTACAACACTCAGGATTTTGTAGACCTTAACCATAACCCCCCCCCCCCCCCCCCCCCCTCTCAGGCATCTCTTTTCCAAGCTGAACATGCCTAGTTTCATATGAGAGGCATTCCATCCCCTTTATCATTTTGGTTGCTCTCCTTTGAACCTTTTCTAATACTGCTATATCTTTTTTGAGATATGGCGACCACAGTTGAAAGTAGTACTCAAGGAGAGGTCACACCATGGAGTAATACAGAGGCATAATATTGGTCTTATTTACCATCCCTTTCCTAATAATTCCTAGCATCCTGTTTGCTTTTTTGGCTGCTGCTGCTGCACACTGGGCAATAGATTTCAGCGTATTGTCTACAGTGACACCTAGATCTTTGTCTTGGGTGCTGACTCCTAAGGTGAACCCTAGCATCCAGTAACTATGATTCGGATTATTCTTGCCGATGTTTATCACTTTGCATTTGTACACATTAAATTTCATCTGTCTCCCAGTTTCCTAAGGTCTTCCTTTAATTTTTTTCACAATCCACATATGGTTTTGACAACTTTGCATAGTTTTGTGTTATCTGCAAATTTAATCACTTCACTTGTCGTTCTGATTTCCAGACTTGTTTTTGGTTCTTCAGAACCAGAGCTAAGACCCTCTGACCAATACAACAGAGTTGTTTTCTTGTCCTCTGCTATTATTTCCACGTCTTATAAATTATTTGTCAAGAGAACTGATTGTGTTTCCTAAATAGTTGACTCTCAAAATTCTTTAATAATCTGTTTAATATTTTGTCTTCCTGTTAAATAAATGATCACTGGCTGATTTATTGTAGCTGTTTTCAAAAGTAGTAGAAATATGTGTTCTATTTCTTGGTAACAACTAATTAAAATGTAATACAAATCCAGCTGGCTACTGACTCAGTCACCCAGAATCTCAGTTGACCTGCTTCTTAGAATATTATTACAGCTAATTAAAAATCTAGTTCACTGGTTTTAATATTGCTATAATATTTGATTAGATAGAAGATTATTATGTTTCCAAACCTTCATATATCATATATTGTTTAAATATGTTGCCATTTTCAAATGAAATGCTGTTCAAACTTTGAAAATATTGTTGTAATCATTGTTCTCCAAGGACAAGCAGCACATCGCATTCTCACATCTAGGTAATGTCATCCGACAGAGTCGGTGTGGATGCTGACTAGTGGATGCTGACTAGTGAATCCAAGAAGTTTCTAGCAGCGCCCCACCACATGTGCGCTGGTGTCTTCCCTCCCGACAGTTCCCTCAGTCTTTGCATTCTCCTCACAGTGCGATTCATACTTTTTCTTTTGCCTTGTCATGTGGGTTTTTCAACTTCCTTCAGATAATTTTTCCTTTAAATTTACCCTTTCTGCAATGTCCTTTTTAACTTCTTTAGTTTTTCAACCCTTGAAATTTCCTTTATTTTTCATGTATTACTAGACCCTTTTAGGCCAGAGCTCTGACCTCAAATTTAACACTGCCCCTTTTTCCAGTTCAAGATTGAGGAGTTTAATTTGGCTGCAATTCTTTTCTTGATATCCAGAAAGATCCCCAGTGGCTTCAAAAGGTGTGCCCAATGTAATCAGGTAATTTTCATGATAGACCCGCAAAACTGATACATCGGGTACCTTGGACCTGACCATGGATCTAACTCTTGTTCTCTTTGTTTGGAAATGCAGATGAGGACACAGAGGGCAAGGTAGGTTCAACAGGAGAAGCTTTTTGGTTCCTTTAAGGCTGACACATTGACATCGACAACAGAAGCATTGACCTTGATGGCTACCAAGACTTCAGCATCCATTGGGAGTGCACCGGCATAAAGGAGATCTCTACCTCTCTCGATATAAGGCACTGAGAGTAGACAACAGGACTGATTAGCATCAGAACTGACACCGAGGACATGCACAGGTTTGATGTCATCCTCTTTGGCACAGAAGGACTGGGATGCTGTGCATTGCGGAAAGCCCAAGAAGCATAAGCATCATTCCTCCTTCACACATGGTGCCAGGAGTGCCGGGGAATCAGAATCACAGGTACCCAAGAAGCACCGGCACTGGGAATAGTGCTCCCCCATCTTGGAAGAGCAGCCAGGTCTCCCAGCAGCCAGGTCCCTTCTACTGATCTGATACCAACACCTTCTCAGGCTGGCACTCTTTCGGCTTCCCCGCCTTTACCAATGCATTCCTTCGATAAGAACATCCAAGCCATGTGTCAATGTCAAGCTCGACACATATGGTACCACTCAACATCAGGAGAAGCTTTCCTAGATTCAGAGAATATGGCTGTACCCCGATGCTTTTCAGGGCACGGATGTAGATCCAATGAGTCAAGGCAGGTACAGATTCATTCATTAGAACCTGAGATGGATGATGGGAAATGAATGAAGTGGCTGGAGAATGCTATTGTTCTGCCCTTTCAATGAGGTTTGAAAGGCATGCAGTTTAAACTATAGAACATCACTATGATAAGACTCAGAACTCTTAAACCAAAATCTTCCTTAATGCAGTAATCAAATAAGGAAAAAAATGACTTACAGTTCAGAAGTGCTGGACAAGAATTTTTGCCTTACAAACTGGGAGTCTGTTCTCAACCAGCTCTCTCTCTCTCTCTCTCTCTCTCTCTCTCTCTCTCTCTCTCTCTCTCTCTCTCTCTCTCTCTCTCTCTCTCTCTCTCTCTGCAAGAGAGAAGCTGGGAGGAATTCAACAACATGCTGAAAGTAATGCTGTATATACTTTTATACTGGTGAAATCTTATTAGGATTGCTGTAGCTTGAAGGGGGTCATACAGCAAAGTACAATTCACAGAGGGGAATGCTGTAGACTAACCCTTACAGACTAGAGGGGGGGAGAGAACTAGCCCAACATGCACAGAATGAGGCAAGCCAATAGGAAGTGCCCCATAAGACACAGGGATCTGGGACATGTGCTCATGAAGAGCCTATTGCATAGAATTTCAAAATTACAGGGAATTATAGTTCAAGGGCACAACCTTAAATTAAAGGTACAGGCAAAGAATCTGTTACAGACAATGCTTAACATATATTAGCATGCAAATGGGGACAGAACAGCTGTAGAAGAAAGGAAAAGAGGGAGAGATCAGATAGGATGAGAGATAAGTCACTGGAAAGAGAAAAGAAGGGAAAGATGAAGTGGATTTGAGTATATCAAGAGAAACAGACTGGATCAATGATGGAGAGACAGATGAATCAGTGGGGGGAAATGAGAAAGGCAAAGTCTGGAGAAAGCAAGAAAAGGGAGGAAAAAGAAAAAGGTAAGATGGGAAAGGAGAGAAACTGAGTGTAAGGAGGTTGGGAAGAAGAAAGAAGTCTGGGTGGAAGATAAAGAGCGACATTTTTTTGGAAAAGTAGCACACAGGAGAAGGGTTGTGGCCAAGAAATAGGCAGAATAGGGATAGAAACCCCAGTTTGAGGGAGTGTTAGGAGGCAAGGGAGGCAAGTAGATGAGAGACATGGGTTGATAAACAAAGGAATAAAGAAACTAGGTAATATGAAAGTAACAGAGTGGAGAAACGAGACATACAGATTGATAAGAAAAAGAACACTGATGCATAGAGTCACATAGGATGCAGTGGAGATATTAAAAGTGTGAATTTTTATTCCAACAGTTAAATATCTGCAATATCAGCATTGTCTGACTGCAGATCTTCCTCCCAATGTGACATGTGTATGCAAAACATGTAATAATTAGAAATGTGCCTATGACAAGCGCCACATTGTGATTATTTCAGTGAATGAATAATATCACAAAACTACTTGATTACTCCTTATCAAATTCTCATTTTCTGAGTTAGGTCCTTAAATTGGCCTTTGAAAATTTACTAGGGTTGAGTGTCTACATTTATGTTTATGTTTATTTGACATTTATTGATGCTCCTAGTTTTATCAAGCTTCCAAATCTAGGGCCCTAAAACTGTGTAGCAATAGGGGTGGACTTAGGTAGATGAGTAAGGAACTTAGCACTGATTTTCAGCACCAGGCACTTAAATTAGACTCTTAAATCTAGGCAAATGAATGGCACTCCTAAATTTAAAAGCATAACTTCACCACCTTACATTTAAGTACATTTTTACCTAAGTTTGGCTGAGGTGCCTAAATTTAGTAGCTTAGCTTTTTTTTTTTTTTTTTTTTTAATATTGAACCCTTAAATAATAATCCACAAACCTCCATTGCCCAGATATGATTTTTCAATGTATTTATATACGGTCTAACATATATATATATATACAGATAGCTAGCTAGCTCCTAAATTTATGCTTGTTCGAATCAGGGGCGTATCTGAGGTTCGGCGGTAGGGGGGCAGGGGCTAGAGTGAGGGGGCACATTATAGCCCCCTGCCCGCCCGGCCGCCGCCGCCCCCCCCTACCGCCGTCAACCCTCCCCCCTACCGCCGTAAACCCTCCCTCCCCCACCTACCGCCGTCACCTACCCCCGAGGTCCGCTTCCTCCTGCCGGCTTTTTAAAATATTGCTTCAGCTGGCAGAGGACCCCAACCCCCCGCCAGCCCAGCCGCGGTCTTCTTTAACATCTTCATCCTCATCATGCTGTGAAAGCTGCATGCATCCTTAGTTCCAGTTGGACAGAGTCTGATGTCGCAGCATGTTGTAATTGATTGGAAGGCCCGAGTCGACGTCAAGACGAGGAGGAGAAGGAAGGAGATTTGATTTTTTTTTTTTTACAAGCAGGGCGCGAGGCGCTGCCTGTGACGCTGCTTCGCTGGTTTTTTTTAATGTGCGGTGCCGCGGGAACGGCCACGGGAGGCGGCGGGAGTGGAGCACCCCCCACCCACTGGCACCCGGGGCGGACCGCCCCCACCGCCCCCCCCCCCCCCTTGGTACGCCACTGGTCCTACTTTTATGGGTAACCCATGGCCAATAAGTGCTGAATATCGACTTAAATGACTTAAAAATAACTAGAAATTCAAAGCCAGAGCTCACACAAGTCCTGGCTTTGAATATCCAGGAACAACGCTGTCAGTGGTGAGCAACAATGCTCACGGCCAATGGCTGAATTTTGACCCCTAAGCATATAAAGATATGCCTGCTATTCATTTGCCTAGATTTAGAAGCCTAATTTATGAGCCTTGTGCTGAACATCAGTGCTAAGATCCTGTTTTTCCCCCTGTCCTAAATCCACCCCTCTTGCCACTTCATTTTTATGCTCCTAAATTTAAGAGTTTAGTGATATTTTGAGTATTCATTTAGACACACAGGTCAATTTAAGAGTCTAAAGTCTCAAAAATGAGAGCATAAATCCTTTGAATATTGGGCTCTTATTTATTTCACTTGTATGTCTAGGTCACAACTATATGATGCACTCATTGTAGCTTACAACAGCTGTAGCCAACACAGAAGTACAAACAAGACAGCTGAACTTCAAACCTACAGTAAACTACTGGTAATGTAGAAACCGTAAAATGAGCTTTTGCGTCAATATTCTGCTGGCAGCAGTGAGCATTTTGCCAGCTAAGTTAAACCCAGATATTCAATGCTGAGCCATGTCTAGTCACTAGCATTGACTATCCAGGTTCAGGGTGACGTCCAAAAGTTATACAGGTCCAGCCAATATTTAGTTCTGTTCCCAAATAGCTAAGCAGGCAAAGTTAGAACTGCTATTTAAACATTCTTACTTGCCTAGTTAGCTATGCGAACAATAGCACAATGGATGCAGAATTTGAGAAACATGCTAGGAATTTATTTGATTTCAAGATTGGGGATATCCAAGGTCTATTATTAAGCAAGCATATTATAGGGTTACATTTGCCCAAGGGAACCACAAAGATTCTTCTAATTACTATTTAAACATTAGGAAGTATTATCTCTGCATAATTGTTTTGTTGATTATCCCTTGATAGCTTATCAAAAAGGGAAATCTTTAGGAGAAATTCTATCATATAGGCAGTTTGTTTACAGAGACATACAAGGACAATTGAGTATAGAAAATGCAGTAATTGTCAGTGGTGCAACAGCACCACAGAAGGACCTGTATGGACTTTAAGAAATAAAACAAATTGTTGACATCACGAACTAACGCTACATGTGAATCAAGTTTGGTAGTATATGCCATTATATGCCCTTGTGATCTGATATATGTAGGCAGATCAAACAGACGTATAAAAATTGGTCTTAACGAACACAGGTCTCACATAAATTGTAAAGTTATGAGTGCCCCATTAGTAGCCAATTGGGTGTCAAAAGCTCATTCTATTTCAGATATTAAATGGCATATAAATGATAAAATAGACGGGGTGGGAGGGAGGAGATGCAGAGAAATTATTAAATATGAAAGAGCAGCAGTGGATATGTTCACTAAATACATAAGACCCCGATGAGTTAAATACGGCAACTGATTGGTGGTCACTGGTATAATTTAAATTGTGATAGGTAGAAAGTGATGTAATCTCTGATGATGTTTAGAAAGTTAGTGTTCAACTTCAGGTGCATTTTGAAATTTGGAAAAGAGCAAAGCTGAGGCATAGTGAGGTAAGACTCTTTAAGTGGGGGTAATTGCTTGATACATAAAGTTATAAGAGAACGTTTTCTAATCAATTTATGTATATTTCCTGATGCAGGTTTCCCAAAACATGGATCATGTTGGTGAGAGGTCCTTCAGTAAAATAAGCTAAGTAGCTTTTATTATATATTTAAAATGTAAATATTATACATTCTTAAGGGGTATCGATGTTAGCTTCAGAACTCTTAGTACAAGAACAGTGCTGGGCAGACTTCTACGGTCTGTGCCCTGAGAATGGCAAGGATAAATCAAACTCGGGTATACATATAAAGTATCACATACCATATAAAATGAATTTATCTTGTTGGGCAGAGTGGATGGACCATTCAGGTCTCTTTATCTGCCGTCATTTACTGTGTAATAATATTTTTTTTAAAAAGTTTGTAGGAAGATTAAAAGTTTCAATAATACGTTATTTGACCTTTGACAAAATCAGTGAATCACCGGGCTGGACTTTTGTTGAAGTTATTGTGAGTGCCCCCACCTAATATACTGAAACTCTTGATAGCTAAAAAAAAACCTGGCCAGTTGGTAGCCCTTGAGGATCAGAGCACTCACCATATTATGGCATCCTAGTCAAACAAACAGATCAGCTGCAGCAACCGGCGCTGAAGAGAACTTTGGCTGGCAGGGGGTTAGGGCCCCCGCAAGCACAGGTACCTGATGGCGGTGGGGGAGGGTTGGTGGCAGCAGGAAGGGGGGTCCACAGGGGAGGGTCGTCGGCTCCGGGGGAGGGTCCAAGGTGGCAGCGGTGGCGGCGCCGGGGGGGATCAAAAGTGGCGGGGGGGGGGGGGGGGTCGGCTGCACCAGGGAGGCTAAAATGTGCCCCCTCACCTCGGGCTGTGGACCCCCCTCCTGCCAAAGTCTGGCTACGCCCCTGGTAATACCTTCTTCTTCAGATCCATAATGAGCAATTTGACAAATATCAGAATATATAAGTGAAACATAGAAGTATTCCAATGACAGTCTCACAGGAAGAGTGTGGGGTGGGTTAGGTGAGACACAGGGAGAGCTGGGTGGGTGGGAGACAGGGAGAGATGGATGCGTGATAAAAGGGTGATAAAGTAATATAATTTTATAGTTTATAATGGGATAGAAAATAGGTTTGTGTGACATCGCTACAAAAGTGATTGTAGGGCCTCTTTACTATCGTGTTCTAAGCAGTTACTAGTTAGTATGTGAATTAGCATGATGTATCTGTTAGCCCACAAGCATAGTAACGACTATCATGCTGACCTAACAGCAATGATTAGAGAATGGGTGCTCCCGAGCTAACTGAACAACTGACAGACCCTTTTCTAAACTACTGCAAAAATGGAGTGTGTTCTGACCCCTGAACACCTCAGTTCCAATGTCTTCTTTATAATATGAGCCTTCATACCTTTGGAAGAGGGAAGAAAAGGATCAGAGTTCGGTTTGGTTTTGAAGTAGTTTTCTACAATACACACTTAAACATCTAAGACAATTTCTCCAAATGGGTTAGTTTTGCACATATCTTGACAAGAATGAACCTTATTCCTAAGCCATAGCACATGGAGAATGATCTCTCTCACTCAGATTTACTGCAAGCTGTGTTTTACCTGGCGTGCTTCTTTTATCATTTTCCTGACAGTTTCCTTTATTGTGTATGGATGCCCTCGTGGTGGATGAAAATACAGATCGATGTGTGTGCCTCCAGATTGTCCAGGCATTGAGCAAGGCCACCCCAAATCAAGATTTGGAGCCTCCACATCAGATTCAATAGGCCAGTAAGTTCCAGAAGAAGAACCATCATCGTTACTTTCGTCACTTCCATATTCCATATTGTCTGGAATTTTCTGAACATTATTCACAATATAGTTTAGCTCTTCCTCTGCCAGAAACTCTGTAACCTGTTCCGTTTTAAGAAACTCCTGGTATGCTGTGATTCCTCCTTCTATCAAATTATCTATGGCTACACGATACCATTCTTTGTAATGAGGCTCAATTTGGTTTTCTGATTTGCATTCATCATGCAGAGAAGAAAGGAGAGATAATGACTCCATTTCAAAGGTAATAAAAGTAAAACACCTAAATATTCATTCGAGCAAGGCCCATATAGATCTGGAAGAAAAAAAAAAAGAAGTTGATTATTTTAGGCACTTTGTAGGCAACAATACTATAGAAGCATATAACAACATCCCTGCTCAGTTGGAAAACTGAATTTATTCATATGGGAACCCTATTAATAAAGGGGCAGTAGGCCTAACATAGACCAACCATGCGCCAAAGGAGCACTACCGCTGGATGTGCTTACTACTACTACTACTATTTAGCATTTCTATAGTGCTACAAGGCATACGCAGCGCTGCACAAACATAGAAGAAAGACAGTCCCTGCTCAAAGAGCTTACAATCTTAAGTGTCCCACAATAGTTTTCTGCGTAGCGTGCACTAATCTCACGTGGGAAATATTTTTTATTTTCTAGTGCGGAAGGCGTGCCCATGGGTGGATAGTTGGCATACCTGCGCTAATTGGATAGTTCAGGTGATTTGCCACACACCACCTGATTAGCGTGGGAGCTGTTATCACCTCCTAAATAGGTTGCAGTAAGGGCTCCTGTGGTAATGGCCATATGCTAATGGGGAAGTTAGCAAATGGCCATTACAGAAAAATATGGAATGGCAGCCATTTTACCGCTGCGGAAACCCACACATTGACAACAGGGCCGGCCACTTTTTAGAGTGGCCTGGTAAAAGGACGTCATGGTTTCTACAGCAATAAATAATTATGGGCCCCTTTAATTGAAGGGTACTAAGCCCTTAATGTGGGGTTTGCATGAGAGAACAAACTACCGCAGAATGTGTTAAAGCCTGTTAGCATTTTATAAAACTATCTTTTAGTGGGGGGGGGGGGGGGGGGGGTTCATGGGCTGAGAGTGGGCATTCCTGTGTTATCCAGCTACTGCATTAGAATTAGTGCACACTAAGCACTGGATTCTGGGCACAGATCACAGATCCGTGCTAAACCAATTGATTAAATAGGTGATAACAATCAATTAGTGGTATTACCAAGGGCTAATTGGCAGGTATTAGTAGTTACACGTGAATCTGGTCTACATCCCTATTCTTCTGTAACCTGTACACCTACCTTATCTCACAAGCAACCCAAAGGGGGCATGGCCAGGGGAAGGGCATGGACAGGCCATAAGCGTTCCCATTATTTAGGTGAGCAGTTATAGAATACTTGAATTTCTGCACCTAATTGACAGTAGTTGGGTTTGAGCATTTATTCCAACCTTTGGCTGGTGTCTGCGCAAAACTGTCTTTATTGAATTTGTATTTTGGAGCCCTTTTACAAAGCATTGGGAAGTTCAATGGGTGATGGTAAGTGCTCCCTTGTAATTGCTCCCATCCCCTCCCCCCCCCCTATGGTCACACAGTAAGAGTAATCTTACCACATGGCCATTTTTTTAGGGGCTTTTTACCTGCTGTGGAAAAAAGGGCTCTGGCACGTGGGAAAAATAGCACCCGCTGCTACTGCAGGGCTCTTTTTCCCACAGCTTACTAAAAGGACCCCTTAGTGTGCATTATACCAGCACCTAACTTTGGGTGACATTTAATGAATTCCTCTCTAACTGGGTAACACAGGGTTAATGCGGGAGCACTTACCGCCTCAGTGCTCTCATGTTAATTACATGCAGGTCTCACACACTATCGGAAACATTAGTGCATGACTGGGAAAAAAAGGCCTTAAAAGTGCCATGTTAAATCTAGGCTGAGCATGCGGGAAAGGCCCACATTTTAATACATGTTAGGTCCAAATTTTGTTGCACGTTAAGTTCCCCTACATTAATTGCCACCAGTTTCGCTCCTTGGCTTGACTAAGGAAACTTATACAGAATAATTTTCTTACATACCAAGCTGGTATTTATTAGATTTTATCTAAAATCATGTTTAATGAGTCTCTATCACCATATTCCCTATACACACTTTTCCCTAAATCTGAGTAAAAAATTATTCTCTGTGCATGAGGAATCTATTTTGAGGCTCATGAACAAGGCAGAAAAAAATCTCCACAGAAATGGTCTGATATATTTCAAGGACTGCTAGGCAATTTGAATAAAATGCAAATGATTCCCATGACAAATTAATAGGAAAATATCTTGCAATAGCCAACTTTTTCACAAAGTATACTTTTGTGCAGTGTAGTTAGGTTTGGTAGAAAATCAGGCAATTATGTTTTTGCGCACTTCAATTAACTATTGCAAAATTTCTAATAAACTAATGTGTATGATTTATCAGCTCATCAGTGATTTTGCATAATTTCTGTGCATGACTGTGTATATGAAAAATAGCACAAACTAAAACAAAAAACTGTGGGGTCCTTTTACTAAGGTGAACTGAAAAATGGCCTGCAGTAGTGTAGACGCATGTTTTGGGCGTGCACAGAATCATTTTTCAGTGCACCTGCAAAAAATACCTTTTTCAATTTTTTCAGTCAATCCAGTGTTTGCAAATAGACTTCAAAATCCAATGTCTCTAACGCAAACTATACAGTTGCACAAAATTATTTGTTAAGAGGTAAAAGACTTCAGATACCCAGTGCAGATTCACTTTCCCTTGAACTGCACCGCTCTGCTCTGCTGCTGGCTTTTTCATTTAACGATGTGGTTACAGGCAGGCATCCTCATTAGTCAAACCTCCTTTAATTGTTGCTAACTCGCAAATCAATTTACTTTTATAAGCAATTTTAGCACTTATCATTTTTATGACTTTATCTTGGACGTCCATCTTTCGTTTCGATAATACGGCCGGGGAAGCCCAAATCCTTAAATTGAGGTCGTCCTTAGAGATGATTGTCCCTAGTCTTGGTCATTTCTGATTTTCAGCAATAATGGAAACCAAGGACGCCCATCTCAGAAATGACCAAATGCAAGCCCTTCAGTCATGGGAGAAGCCAGCATTCGTAGTGCACTGGTCCCCCTCACATGCCAGGACACCAACCGGGCACCCTAGGGGGCACTGCAGTGGACTTCAGAAATTGCTCCCAGGTACATAGTTCCTTTACCTTGTGTGCTGATCCCCCCAAACTCCCCCCAAAACCCACTACTCACAACTGTATACCACTACCATAGCCCTTACAGGTGAAGGGGGCACCTAGATGTGGGTACAGTGGGTTTCTGGTGGGTTTTGGAGGGCTCACATTTACCACAGCAAGTGTAACTGGTAGGGGGGGATGGGCCTGTGTCTGCCTGCCTGAAGTGCACTGTACTTACTGAAAATGCTCCTGGGACCTACATACTGCTGTGATGGACCTGGGAGTATGACATTTGAGGCTGGCAAAAAATATTTTTAAAGATTTGTTTTGAGGGTGGGAGGGGATTAGTGACCACTGGGGGAGTAAGGGGAGGTCATCCCTGATTCTCTCCGGTGGTCATCTGGTCATTTCAGGCAGGTAAAGTCATCCAAGTGCTCATCAGGGACGCCCTTTTTTTCCATTATGGGTCGAGGACCCATGTGTTAGGCATGCCCAAGTCCCGCCTTCGCTAAGCCTTCAACACGCCCCTGTGAACTTTAGTCATCCCCGCGACAGATAGCAGTTGGGGACGCCCAAAATCGGCTTTCGATTATACCGATTTGGGCGACCCTGTGAGAAAGACACCCATCTTCCAATTTGTGTCGAAAGATGGGTGTCCTTCTCTTTCGAAAATGAGCCTGATAGTCTGATTGAGCTTATTTTAGAAGCACTATTTGCATTTTAGATGGTAATTATATGTTTATATGTAAATCTCGATTCTTTGAAACTAGGATATTCATGTCTGAAAAACAAAAAATGTGCATCCGGCAAGGAGGTATGGTATGGGCATGTTTTGAGCGAGCCTACTAAATAAACATGTACTCCCTATTTTAGAAGAAGAATGCATCTCTATATCCAGTTTTTAAAAAAGGGTTCCGGGAATGATCCAGGAAACTACAGACCAGTAAGCCTGACGTTAGTGCCAGGCAAAATGGTTGAAACTATTATAAAGAGCAAAATTACTGAACATATAGATGGACATGATTTAATGGCACAGAGTCCATAAGAATTTAGACAAGAGAAGTCTTGCCGCACCACTTTACTGCTTTTTTTTTTAAGGCTTGAATAAATACGTGGATAAAGGTGAACCACTTTTCAGAAAGCTTTTGTCAAAGTCCCTCATGAAAGACTCCTGAGAAAATTAAACAAGTAAACATGAATCAATTGTTTACACTGTCAAAAAAATACAAAGGCTAGGGGACAATCCATGACGTTATATAGTACCATACTTAAATCAAACAGGAGAAAATATTTTTTCACTCATATATATATAGTTAAGCTCTGTAAGTCATTGCAAGAGCAAATGTTAAAGGTGGTTAATGTGTCAGAGTTTTAAAAGGTTTGGACAAATTCCTGGAGGAAAAGCCCATAAACTGTTATTAAAATAAAACTGGGAAAAGCCACTGCTTATCCTTGGGGTAAAGTAGCATGGAATTGTGTTACTTTTGGGGACTCTGCCAGGTACTTGTGACCTGGATTGACCACTGTTAGAAACAGGATACTGGGCAAGATGGACCCTTTGTCTGACCCAGTAGGGCAACTCGTATGCTCTTACGATGTTGGGACTTACACCTGCTATCTGGGATGCCTAGTTTTCAGGAAAGTGCTCATATTGAGCAGAACTCTACTGGAGGGATTAGGGGAGGTCACCCTCACCGCTTTAATCCCTCAGTGGTTTTGTCTGCCCCTACCCTTCCCCCCCTCCCCCCCCAAAAAATCCCCCAAAGTGTAACAGGTTCTGTGACAGCTTCAGGAAAAATATATTTGTATGTTTCTAAAATGGCCGACATAAGGTTGTATATTCCAGCACATAGATGTGATTGTTGCTATTCCAGAACATACTATTTGTGGTTATAAAATGGATTTTCCTGACACACATATCTGGCCCATAAATGTCCATTTTTCAATATATTTTTAGTACAGGATCTACATCAGCAGATCCTGTTCTAAAATATTAGCAGAACTTGAGATGTCCCAACCTGGATGTCTCCATTCGAATTTGTAAGTCATTTCTGAAATCCTCCTCCACGTGTGCTTTAAATTACTACTACTACTACTACTATTTAGCATTTCTATAGCGCTACAAGGCGTACGCAGCGCTGCACAAACATAGAAGAAAGACGGTCCCTGCTCAAAGAGCTTACAATCTAATAGACAAAAAATAAAGTAAGCAAATCGAATCAATTAATGTGTACAGGAGGGAGGAGAGGAGGGTAGGTGGATGATAATGTGACATCATCCAAAAATGGCAAACAGCATGCTATCACCTTTACAAAGCTGTTTGTGGTTAATTCAGGTATGAAAAGGATAAACTGAAAGAATAAAGGACGTGTCTTAGCTAATTAAAACAAGGAAGAATGATGTTACTACAGAATATTAAGACTCAATTTATCCTGTTTCAAAACATAAGGGAAGAGAGTGTGATCACGTACACAGTGTTTGCACTGAGTTTAACTTTGACAGTCTTCTTGTTTACAAACCACTACTTCTGCCTTTCACATGAAACTAATACTGTATGTTTAAGCAAAGGCTAAAAACTTTACTCTAATCCTAAATTCTGGGTGACTCCATTTCCATATGAATATGACAATGTATATGGGCATGATAGGAAGGGAACGTACTCAGTAGAGATGCACATTCGTTAGCAAACATTCGTTAGCATGCCTTGCACAATTTAGGGGCCCTTTCACTAAAATGCAATAAAAAATGGGATTAGCATGTTTTAACATGGGACTTTCCGGTGCGCTAAGCCCATGTTTAAAGCAGCAGTAAAATAAGGCTTTTTCTTGGACCTCGCCTAGATGCAGCTTAAGCTAAACATGTGCCATTTTGGTGGTCATGGTCCTGTAATGAAACATCTTTGATGCTGATAAGTTTTAAGTCAAATTTAAAATTTATAGATAGATAGATAGATAGATAGATAGATAGATAGATAGATAGTGGAGGATTGGCCTAGTGGTTAGAGCACCAGTCTTGAAATCTAGAGGTGGCAGGTTAAAATCCTACTGCTGCTCCTTGTGATCTTGGGCAAGTCACTTAACCCTCCATTACCTCAGGTACCTGAATGTAACTCACCTTGAGCTACTACTTAAAAAGGTGTGAGCAAAATATAAATAAGATAGATAGATAGATACAAAAAGAGTTTATACATTTATTAAATGAAAAGTGTTGAGGGAACTATTAAGCCACAAGGGTTTTATCCTTGTGTGAAACGAATCGCTGCTGAGGTCTCACTTAGTGAACTGTGAGTCACTGTATATATTATATTGTATGAGCGCTGGGCTGTTATTTTCTTCTGTAGTTTAACATTGCCCCCGCGATAAACTGTATCGCTCATAACAAGTTGATTTATTGAAGCCCATTTCTAGTGCAGCCATTAAAAAGAGTTTTTTTCCCTATTTGTTTTATTTCTGGCTGTGTATTAATGTTAGCATTAGGATGCGGCCATTTAAAATAATTACTGCAGAAGCACTTACTGCCTCCTATTTAGGAGGAGTAAGAAGAGTGAAGCAAGCCAAAGATGGAACAAACGGGGCAGACTTAGAGGTCGAAGGAAGCAATATTTTCTTCAAAACCTATCTTGCTTCTTTGACCTCGGAGTCTGCCCTGTTTGTTCCATCTGTGGCCTGATTCACTCTTCTTACTCGACAACCTACTACTACTACTATTTAGCATTTCTATATTCTTGTGTTCTTATTCCCCCTGATTTGACCGCTTTCTATTTAGAAGGCGCTAAGGGCTTACCCATTATGGACATGCTAACTACACCCATTCTCCACCCCTAAAAAATATTTACTGCATGCTTAGCATGCACAGATAGCAAAACTAATAGAGATCTCTTAAGTGTGTCCCAATTAGATCTTTATTGCTGTGTTAGATGCACATTAGCATCTAATGCAGCTTAGTAAAGGGCCCCTTGCTTTGTTAGCATGTCTTAAGAATTTTAATGCATGCTAAATCAATTTAATGTGTGTTAACCTATGAATTAATGCCCCTAAAGTTATTAAGTTTATTATCTATATCAGAACTGTACCAAGGGCTGTGCAAACGGTATGGCCACAGAAAGCATAAAGAGTATTCTAGTGTTTAGAGCACTGGTCTTGATATCCAGAAGTGCCTAGTTCAATTCCCATTGCTGATCCTTGTGATCTAGGGCAAGTCACTTAACCCTCCAATGTCTCAGGTACAAACTTAGATTGTGAGCCCTCCTGGGGCAGAGAAATACCCAGTGTAGCTGAATGTAACTAACTTTGAGCTACTACTGAAATAGGTGTGAGCAAAATCAAAATAAATAAATAAATAAATAAATATGAGGCATTAAAAACTGCCCAAAATTCCGTCTCATTGGTGGCGGTGAAATGGGTGAGGCAGATCAGGGGGCATCTGTGGTAGAATTGTTGCAACTATACTTTGCTACAGTCCCGATTGAAATATCAACAAAAGACCCAATGAGGTGGAATTGCTAATTTGCAAAATGTGAAGCCTAATTCTGCATAGTGTCAAGGTCATAAAATGAATATCCAAGGTGAGATGTTCACAATTTCCAACTCTTTTTACAAAAGGCCTAATGAAAGCTGGACCCTCTGGAAATTACATATAAGGGGAAATGAATATGTATTTTCCTAAAAATACAGGGAGAGCAAGCATTTTAGGAAAATGTATGTGTATAGAAATAGAGGCATCACTATGCACTTAGAAAGTAAGAACGTAAGAGTAGCCATACTGGATCAGACCAATGGTCCATCTAGCCCAGTATCCTGTTTTCCAAACAGTGGCCAAGCCAGGTCACAAGCACCTGGCAGAAATCCAAATTGTGGCAACACAAATCCCAGAGCAAGCAGTTGCTTCCCACGTCTGTCTCAATAGCAGACTATGGACTTTTCCTCCAGGAATATGTCCAAAACCTTTTTTAAACCCAGATACGCTAACCGCTGTTACTACCTTCTCCGGCAAAGAGTTCCAGAGCTTAACTATTCATTGAGTGAAAAAATATTTCCTATTTCTTTTTAAAGTATTTACATGTACCTTCCTCGAGTGCCCCCTAGTCTTTGTACTTTTGGAACGAGTAAAAAAAATCCACTTAGGATTTTGTAGACCTCAATCATATCTCCCCTCATCCGTCTCTTTTCCAAGCTGAAGAGCCCTAACCTCTTTAGCCTTTCCTAATATGAGAGGAGTTCCATACCCTTTATCATTTTAGTCACTCTTCTTTGAACCTTTTCTAATTCCACTATATCTTTTTTGAGATATGGCGACCAGAACTGAATGCAATACTCAAGGTATACATTTAAGTACTGATGCTTATATGTGTAAGTGATGATTTTTCACTATGTACATTTGAAAGTATCAGTACTTAAGCTCTGTATTCTAGAAAATTCCACATATAAGAACAGCCAATTAAAGATCCAGGTTCTTAAAAGCATTTTTTTTTACATTATAATGACATTTTAAATATTGCCCTCTCAATCATTCTTCTAAATCTCTGTCCAAAACAAGCAGCTGGCTGACATTTATGCATGCCTTAGAAGAGATGCAAAAGCCTACAGAGAAATATATTTTTTTAATATGCTAATACTCCTCTGCAAAACTGGGAATACCTGCACATTATATTACATTAAACAGAGTGGGAGAGTAGCCTAGTAGTTAAAGCACTACATTTACATCCAGAGAAGTCAGTTTTAAATCCCACCTTGCTCCTTGAAATCATGGGCAAGTTGTAACCCTCCGTTGCCTCTGGTACAAAATGTAGGGGTCATTTACTAACAAATATTAAGCTTTTATGCCCCAATGATCACAAACCCTGCACTGTTACAAACAGCACTCTAAAATTAGTGCCAGAACAGCGCAGGACAATAACGCCCCCATGATTAGAGCTAATAGCCTGGACCTACAAAATGAAGGAAATGGAGGTCCTTTGGACCCCCGCCGTTGCTCAGCCCTGGTGGCCCAGTGCCCCCCCAAGACAAGTGGGGAAGTTGGGTTAGCATCTCACTGGGTCACCAGGGATTTATTTTTTTTGGGGGGGGAGGGGTTGTGGTGGGGGTTAGGGGGGCTGGAGTTCCACTGGATCTCCGGTCCCCCAGGCCCTTGCCCCCATGTCATTGTCTGGTTGGGGGCTTGGGGGGGCACTAGGGTTGAAGCGCTAGCAGGGGTCCGAGGATCCAAATATGGTGGCAACCCTGGCTGCCTGACTCTGATGGGGGGGGGGGGGAGCAGAGCATTAACACTAAAACCAGCTCTGAGCTGGAGTAAGGTTAAGGTTAAATCTAATTTAAATGAGCTCTGAAGTATTGAGGAGCGTGGGCGCTGTTTGCCCAATGATCATGAGTGTGAAGGTAAATGCAGGTGTTAGTCTGGCCCTAGTGGCCTCTAGCGCCCTCCTAGAAAATCCACATGGTAAACATTTCCGCCTAAGTGTATTCTATAACTGGTGCCTAGATTTAAGCATGGTATATAGAATACGCTTAGTTGATATCCCAGCACCTAAAAACTATGTGCCTCCATTTACACCAACAAAATTGTGGCATAAACCTCCATGTGTAGATTTACACACACTGGTCCATATTCTGTAACTACACACGTAAATTTGGGAATGCCCATTTCCACACCTCTTTTTAGCTGCATGCATTAGAATTTAGGTGGTTAATCACAGAATAAACTTAGCAAATTGTGTGTGTAAATTCTAATTATTTCTTTTTAAGGGAATGGGACATATACTGCCTTTATGTGGTTTTTGCAACTACATTCAAGGTGGTACAATAGAGGGTTAAGAGAGTTGTCCAGAGTCACAAGGAGCTGCAGTGGGAATCAAACCCAGTTTTCCAGGATCAAAGTCCACTGCACTAACCACTAGGTTACTACACTATTCCTGTTATCAATGCTGATTAGATTGTTAAGCCAATTAGGTTACGCACATTGTTATAGAATATGCCTGTATTTTGGCATGGATCCTTAGAGGCCCTGTTTACTAAGGCATGTTGGAGTTTTTAATGTGCCTACAATTAGCGTTCGCACTAACCGTGTAGGCGCTTATAGAGATATTGTAAGCACGTACACAGTTAACGTGCGTACATGGTTAATGCGCATTAAAAACGCTAATGTACTTATAACGCGGCTTAGTAAACAGGGCCCTAGGCGCACTATAGAGAATCCAACAGTTAATACGTTAAGCTATTTTTGGTAATTTGTCTGCCTGTTCATGCTAACCAGCACATTATCTATTTAAAAATATATATTATAGGATGGGGTATATCACAAGCACAGAGTAGGTGTTCCTGCCTTATCCAGCTAGTGTATTATGAGTAGCTCATAGGAGGCAGTACAGGTGCTCCCAAATTAAATCTATGCAGGTGTCACGTGCTACTACCAACATTAGCACCTGACCTGCAATAAAATATTTTTTGAAACCTCCCATTAGTGTCATATTACATCTGGCCTTAGCATGCAGGGAAATCTCATGTTAAAACGTGCTCAGCCCAGATTTTACTGCAATTTAGTAAAAGGGCATCTCAGGTTGTGAACCCTCCTGAGATACTTAAATGCTTATTGTAGCTGAATGTAATTCACCTTGAGCTACTGCTGAGCAAGGTGTGAACTAAAAGAAAATATTTTTTGGACAGCTCAGACTATACCCAGAACATGCTTCCTTACAATACATATATCTCGTGGCATATATGTATTCAGTTCACACATGTAGAGGCCACTATTTTATACATGCATATGCTCACAACTATTCTAAAATGACCTCTATTTCTTCAGTAGATAGAAAAATGTGTCAAAACAACCCAAACTGTGCAAGAATAACATTTGCAGCTTTGGCATAAGTTCTGATTCTGGGTCCTCAAACTCAATTTTGTTTGAGGGCTTTCCTTGGAGGTTGATAGTGACATTCCCCCTATCCAGCCCATGCATCATTTACTTGTCCCCAGGGGCGTATCTGAGGTAGGGGGGGCAGGGGCTAGAGTGAGGGGGCACATTATAGCCCCCCCTACCGCCGTCAACCCCCCCCCCCCCCACCGCCGTTAACACTCCCTCCCTCCCCCGCCTACCGCCGTCACCTACCCCGAGGTCCGCTTCCTCCGGCTTTTTAAAATATTGCTTCAGCTGGCGGGGGACCCCAACCCCCCACCAGCCCAGCCGCGATCTTTAACTTTTTCATCCTGGTCGTGCAGCGCGCTGTGAAAGCTGCATGCATCTTTAGATCCAGTTGGATGGAGTCTGACGTCAACGTGCTGCGACGTCAGACTCCATCCAACTGGAACTAAAGATGCATGCAGCTTTCACAGCGTGCTGCACGACCAGGATGAAAAAGTTAAAGATCGCGGCTGGGCTGGCGGGGGGTTGGGGTCCCCCGCCAGCTGAAGCAATATTTTAAAAAGCTGGAGGAAGCGGACCTCAGGGTAGGTGACGGCGGTAGGCGAGGGAGGGAGGGTTAACGGCGGTAGGGGGGTCCGGGGCAAAATCTGCGGGGGCCCAGGCCCCTGTGGCCCCACACAGATACGCCCCTGCTTGTCCCATAAAACTTTACACCTCTACTGAGCTTGGAAGGAGATATATGTGGCAGACACTGAATTTACCACTAACAGTGTTGTTGTGCTGTCTCTGGATCTTCTTCTTCAAAAGAATTGCTTGATTCGCTAGGAGAGAGTGGAGGAGTGGCCTAGTGGTTAGGGTGTTGGACTTTGGTCCTGAGAAACTGAGTTCAATTCCCACTTCAGACATAGGCAGCTCCTTGTGACTCTGGGCAAGTCATTTAACCCTCCATTGCCCCCTATAAGCTGCATTGAGCCTGCCATGAGTGGGAAAGCACAGGGTACAAATATAATAAAAAAGTACTCAACTGCATCATCTCCTGCAATTGTAGAGCTAAGTCACTTGATAAAAACTGAAAATTACCTAGCCATTATCCTGAGACTTGGACCCAGTAGCTGGAGATGACACACTCAAGTGCTTCTTCTGCTGCCAGGGGTGATCAGGTTATTCTTTTGGGGTCCCTTTTACTAAAGGGTTGGTGCATGGCAACAGGATTGCTGTGCACCAATCCGGAACTACCACTAGGCTACCACAGGAGCCCAGCAGCAGTTCCCACCTCCAGCGCCTGCCACTTCATGGAGTAGGCCTAAGAGACTAGTGTGCTAGGCCTCAGTGATTCCTGTGTGATTTCTGCATGAGTTCTTTACTCATACAGAAGTCACACAGGAGTCACTGAGGCCTAGCACACTAGTATCCTAGGCCTACTCCATGAATCCTGGTTAGGCTTGTATCCTATATTTCTAAAGGTGCTACAAAATATTTTCTATTTTTGTAGCATCTGTCCTTATCTGGCAGTAATCAGGCATAGCTGCACACTGCCCAGTTACCACTGGGTTAGCATGGGTGTCCTTTCCACCACCTCAATGGGTGACGGTAAGTGCTCCCCCTGAAATGGTTCACTTTCCGTACATATTTCTTTTTGAGAAAAAAAAGACAGCTTTTAACCTGCTGCGGTAAAAGGGGGCCTCAGAACATGTCAAAAACAAGTGCTGACGCAAGCGCAGGCTCCCTTTTACCGCAGCTTAGTAAAAGGACCCCTTGAAAAAGGTTGGAAGGCAGCATGGCAACACTGATAGAGGAGGTACAATAATCGGCCCATGTTGCCTCCATCCCTGCAGTGAAATATTTTAGATATTTACCTTCCGGTATCAAAAGCTATGTAATGGGCCGGACATGGCCGCTGACCGGTTAAACAACACATCAGTGCCTAACTGCAGATATTCAGCAAGACATAACTGTTATCTCTTGCTAAATATCCGCAGTTAGCGGCAAAAGCGCTGCCCGCCACCGGCTGAATATCAGGCCCTTAGTCATTTTGTAGTTTTTGTTTTTGTAATCTTTTTGTGTGTTTGATTCTATTGTGAATGTATGCTTTGTACACTGCTTAGACTATTAGATAATGTGGTATATAAATACAGTAAAGAAATAAATAATAACAGTCACCAAGCTTTTGCTTAAGTGTGCCCTCTACATTGAGGGACGTGCTTGGATATTATTTATCCACTGATCTTGGGCTGTTCATGCAATCTTCTAGAAAACCCTTTCTATGAAAAAAAAATGCAAGTATGGTATGTTGTGAGTAATTAATTTATGTGTATAGCTTGCTATGCAGGAAAGCTTATTTAAATTCAAAATTCATTAGCTGCTGCGATACAACTTTATGCAAAGCAGCTCATTTAATATGAATTTTACCCAATCCAGCCAAGGTTGGGGAGATTGTTTTTTTCACTGTCTGGTTAAGTCCTGCTGAATATTGGCTCCTAAATATCAACACCTAAAATATCATTGAACCTCCTCCATCCATCCATAATCTAGCTCTAGCAACTGCTCATCTACCCCATCAACCTAAATACCAACCTCCCCTTCATCCAATCATATCCCAACCAAGCTCAAAACCTACATTTTTGCTTTCCAGATCATTTACATAAACAGCAAAATGGCACATGACAAAGCCAGCTAATCCATAGGAAGTCTAAGAGGACAGCACATCAGCCTTTGTTCACAAAAATATTGATATCGCAGAAACATTGTTTTCAACTGTGGACAAAAGTTGGGCGACACTGTTCTTGTTAGTCTGTGAAACGTCACATGTTTTGCCAAAGAATTTAAATTCTTGCTCCCTCCCAAGGGCGTAACCAGACCTCATGGTGGGAAGGAGCCAGAGCCCGAGGTGGGGGGCACATTTTGGTCTGCCCCCCCCCCCCCCCCCCCCGCTGCCATCTCACTTCCCCCTGCCGCCTCACCGCCCCCTCCCTCGCCACCGCAAATACCTTAGCTGGTGGGGATCCACAACCCATGCCAGCAGAAGCCTTCATCCAGAGCTGGTCTCTGGTGCCACCATGTTGCCTGCCCTGCTCTCTCTTCCCCTCACATCCTGCATGCTCCTTTTAGTGAAATTGAGCGCGCCGGACGTGAGGAGAAGAGAGAGCAGGACAGGCAATGCGGCAGCACCAGTGACCAGCGCTGGATGAAGGCTTCAGTTAGTGGGGGTTGGGGACCCCTGCCAGCAAAACCAGGAGCCCAAAAGAAATTTGTGGGGGCCCAAGCCCCTGTGGCCCCACGTAGCTATGCCACTGCTCCCTCCGAAAGGGAAAAATATCTACACCAATTACAAAGCTCTAGAATCCTTTACTCTCCTTCAGAGATATTCACCAGCAGGACCTCACATGGTCCTGACTGCAAAATCAGCAAAGGAAGAAGCAGCAGCAGATAAAAGGAAATGCTTGATACTTGGATGACAATGCACAAGGGGGAAGTGATAGCTCTGGTTCTCCATTCACTTTTCTTTCTGTCAGAAAGATGATTTACCATGGCAAAAATCAGTCTTAGAAACATCTGAGAAGGCCTCTACTAAACTTCAGGCCTTGAGGCAAGTGCATAGTTTGTCTATGCTTTAATTGTGCCCTGTTTACGGAGGCACTAACACTTATCTTTCTATCTAATTGAAATATCTCTAATCCACTGTATTGACAATTCTAAACAGACTACAGACTTACATAGTATTTTTCCAAACGGGACATGCACCTCGGGACAGTGCAGAAAGGTTCCAAAGTACAAGACACAATCCAAAGCACAAAAAAGCATCAAGGGTCTCCAATGAACAGGAAAAAGATCTTTAATTGTACAACACTGTTCAATCACATAATGACCCTAAACGGGCCATGTTTCGGCGCAAAGTGCCTGTCGCAAGAATCATATGTAATCAAAAATCCTAAGTAAAAAACTTTCCAGCCAAAGGCACAAAAAAATGAAATCCTTATCCCAATCTTAAGCTAAATATCAAACGCAACGTAGTTCGGTCAGTATGTAGGGTCATTATGTGATTGATCCGAATGTTGTATTTTTAAAGATCATTATCCTGTTCATTGAAGGCCCTTGGTGCATTTTTGTTTTGTGCTTTACTTACACCTCAGGAGCCAGAGGCAGTGAGTGTTTTGCAGACTGCAGCCGGCATTATTTCCAGGTATTCAATACTGGGCCATATCCGGGCTTCAGCACTGAATATCCAGTTTACGCGGAGCCACCTAATTCATAGCAGGTTAAGTCAATATTCAGAACTTAAGTGGCTATAGATAGGACTGTGTTTTATGTGTTCCATTTATGTGGTTACCCTCGCCGGTTAGGTGCTGAATATTAACTGGCCAACTGCTGCCCCTGGAACAGCCCCAAAATAGCTGGTTTTCACTTAGGCGCTAACTGCTCATTTTCAGCAGTGATAACTGGTTAAGTGCCACTGAAAATTAGTAGATAGCCTCAAACAAGCAATTTAACCAGTCAGCGGCCATTTGTGGCCAGTTAAATCGTTTTGTATATTTACCAGCTCCTTTTTCCTACTGGCCATTCCTCTCAATGCACACTAAAACATCTTTGTTGCTTATTCCATTTCTAATCCAGCTGTTTGGTTAGCTTAAGATGATCAGATATCATCATCTCCTCATCCTGCTCTTGTTTTGCACACTGATGAACTTGATTGTGCCATGTCCCTGGATTTTTGCAAGCCAAACGTATGGCCTTGCTTTTTTTTTTTTTAATAAAATTTTAGTTGACAAACTCTAGACCATTTCTCAAGCTTTACTAAACCGCACTTAGCTTTTCCATGCATTTTAGGATGTCTGTCATGTTGCAGATCAGTATCATCTACAAAAGAGGCAAACATTTCTGTGTAGTTTTGTGCAATATTCTTTATGAAAATGATACAAAGAATGAACCAAGGACAAATTCCAGCAGCATGGCACTGCCAAACCCCTTTCCTTGGAGTGGTATCTACCATTCAACCGGTTTCTAACCCAGTTACTTTAGCGTCCATACCAAGGAATCTCAGTTTATTTAAAAGTCACCTATATAGAACTGAGTCGAATACCTTGCTAGTTATTTGAAAGAATTACATTGGCTTTGTGTTCATGCATGAATTATTTTTAAAACTGCATGCTTGTTTTTTCAGGTGCTATATGAGCATACTCCTGAATTGCTAATTCAATTTTTTTTTCTTACTGCTTTTACAATTCTGTTTGAGTTCATAAAAATTAACAATTGAAATATCTGGTTTTTAAGAATATACGATTTAAGCATCAGCTTGGTCTTCTGTTTTCTTTTCAGGCCATTGCTGTGTGGAACAATTTACCTGGCTTAATTTGTTTAGAACTAGACTATATGCAGTTAAATAAGAAGCTGGAAACCTTTTTTTTTATAAATGTTATGGTTAAGTTTATGTTTTTATTTTATATGATGATGTATTTTTGTTATTCCTCACTTTTTGTGAGTTCTTGAATTGTAAACCACCTGGAACCTTCTGTTGGGATAGGTGCGGTATATAAACTGTGAATTAGATTAGATTAGATTAAATTGCTAAAATTCAAATACACTACATCTAGCCCTGTCTCCAGTCAAATCTCTGATTAACCAGTCAAAGTAATTGATTAGATTTGCCAACCTATCTGTGCAGCCTCAGATCTGTTGTGTACTGGATTGGATTATAAAAAAAACAAAACAAAACTGTGCTCTTCTCTGTTTTAGCAGCAGCAAGCTCAGGCTACCACCTTGTAGCTTCCAGCATCCTCCTTACTTCCACATTTGTGGAAGAGGAAGAGTCTCTGTCCATCTGCAGACCTCTGCAGCCACTCCTGGCTCTAAATAACCATTTCAAAGGTCAGAGGGTGGAGATGTCAGAATTTCCCTATCTTCCCATGTATCCTACCCAGCCCCATTGCTAGCTGCCTGTCTTCCTCTTTCTGTGATCTCTTTTTCTGTGTAAACCTCTATTCCCTTATCTTTTTGGCTGCTTCATTAGAAAGCTGTTGTGGCCTTGTTACCCTCTTCCATTTATGTACTTTCCTGACGATAAAGGTTTGTTTTCCTTACATTTTCATTTTCAGTTTTGCTCACCATTCTCCTTTCCCTATAATTTCCTATCCAGATGACTCCTTGAGGTTCTCCTCCATTTTAGCAAAATTTAATCTAGGACTTTCACTTCTGAATGAATTATCAACACCTGCTCTCTAATACTGAACCATCCAGCTATCACTGGACCCAAATGGTCACCTACAACAAAATCAGAAACGTCTTCCCTATTTGTAAGCTCCAGAGCAAAGAAAACCACCCCAAAGGGGTGGAGGTACACTGGTTCCTACGTAAAAGGTTGCAGAAGCAAGAAGTAGGAAAGGTAGGCTCTTCTAAAAACCGGAGCAGACATCTATAAAGAAACAATTCTTTATTGCAAGCGAAGTGACAACGATGCCGAAACACAGCCGTGCCAGGTCGTTATTTAATTATCAATAAAGTTTCCTGGATTTCCTCCACACTTGTCCTCACTTTTTCGTTTCCATTGTCTTTGATTTGCGTGAGGATTTTCCTCCCCGCATAAAATAGAATTAAAACAGATCAGAGGAAAATAAGACAATACCTTTTTATTTTTGATTAGCTTTCAAAGGCAATACCTTCTTCTCCAGATCAGAATGAGCAAATGATGACAAATATCAGATTATAAGTGAAATATAAAAAAATTCCAATGATAGTCTCAAAGGGAAAGGAAGGGGTCGGAGTGGGGTGTGAGAAACAGGGAGAGACATGTGAGTGATCAGAGGTGACAAAGCAGAATAATATTATGGTTTATAATGTGATAGGAAACCCAGACTTTGTTAAGTCCTGTCTGGTGAGTGTCAACATATTTCATCATTTTAACTTCAAAGGGATTCTTGGATTGCCTACTTTGAAGGGGCTCTCTATATCACACTGATATAAATCAGTGATCCATTCCCTCTTTCCAGATTAACCCACAATGTCTCCTCCTTACACTGGTATTGCTGCAACTGTGTTGTTTTAATATTATGTTTTACCCACAGTGCCACTCCTTCTCTCTTTCTACCTAACCTCTCCTTCCTGAATAGTTTGCAGCCCGGTATAATTATATCCCATAGAGCACCATGTACCACAGCTCAACGCCAACTAGAATTCTGCCCACAGTTAACAGAGAGATGATTGAGGTCTCCTTTTTCTACTGCTACTACTTATCATTTCTAAAGCGCTACTAGACGTACGCAGCGCTGTACACTTGAACATGAAGAGACAGTCCCTGCTCGACAGAGCTTACAATCTAATTAGGCCAGACAAACAGGACAAACAAGAGATTCCGGCGTGGCAAATGGGCTTTGTTGCATTTGCCATGCCGAAATCACTAGCATGGCTTTGTAAAAGGAGCCCTGAGTTTGCATCAGGCTTCCAAGAAAAGAAAGCAAAGTTTGTCAGCAGAAAACTGACACATTCTTAGGCATGAAAAACAGACAGATATTCTACTTAGTAAGCTAAATTGCTTCTTATCTGCTGGTGACTCCTCTATTGCTGAGCTGCTGTATTGCTGTGGACTGTTTGATTGGCAAAAATCAGCCTTAAGAGAGTGATTATCTCACAGTGCTTCTTGGACAAGTTTTTGCTTGCATCTATGTTTTGGAGAAACATTTTTGAGTCCAGAAATTGCAGGAAATTACTCCGGTATGTGTTTGTTTGTTTGTTTCATGGGCTATAGCATACATCTTATTGTTATCTACATAGAAAATCTGAATATGCAAGATAAAAATAAAATCAACAAATAAATAAATGCATCCTCAAGAAAAAGTGGTGTTGCAAGATCTTTTTTCAAGCAAACTATACTGCAAGCTTTTATTTAGATTTAGATTTAGCTTACATGTTTCATCAGTAATTTAAAGCAAGTTATAGCACATTTAGAGGTTTTAGCATACCCCCTCATACCTCCACCACACACGTTTGTGTCCTAAATTTAAAGCTTATATTCATTTTTAATTTCATGGGTGGGGCAAATATATTTTAAGTCATATTTAGGCAACCATTCAAAAAGATTAAATTAAACTTTCAGCCACCATATGCACATAACATGCAACTTATAAATCCCTTTCAACATATCCTTTGTTATATGTTTTGCTTCTTGTTGTATGGAAATTTTTAAAACCTCAGGTAAACCCGCAGTTATTAATTAAAAATAGTTTGCCCGCGCTTTTTTCCTTGTAAATCGACCTCTTATACATCATGATGGCTATTATCTCTACACTGCATACTATTAAGCCATAAAGTCTAATTATCAAGCCATTAAAATTACCAAATATCTCTTTTCAATATTTGAAAAATAACAGTATAAACTTTAATACTAATATTGAAAATATCCTTAAAATTATCTTAGCCTCTGAAAGCTGATGAGACACACACCACCCATAAGAGAAACAAAACACTTGTTTTATTAATACAAAAAAGTCCAGTCTTTATTCATATATAAAAGACAAAGGACCTTAACAAACAAAGTAGATCTCTCATTTTCTTCTCCTCTTTGTTTCTCTCTCTCTCTCTCTCTCTCTGCCTCTTCCCATAACAAAGACTGTAAGCTTCCTGGAATTGTCAGGGCATGCTTTTCCATTGTGAGTTCTCAGCAAGGGGTACCATTAGGCAGTTAGACAATCCCTCATGACTATCCTTGCAATGTATCTGTTGCAGGAGGTGTATGAAAGAGGCTAATTCCTGTGGTGACCCCTGAAAACCAAACTGTTTATGACCCTCTAGGAGTGGAAGAACTGACACACTCTTGGCTTCTTTCATTTCATTCAAAACAACACTGAGCTTAAAAAAATAAAAAAAATCCTTGGGTATGTTTTGGTTTCATACACATGAAAACAAAATTATTTTAACTATACAACTTATTTTTTTTTTAAATCCCTGGAATAAAAAATAAAAATAAAACTTGCATACCCACTATTTTTTTTTCAGGATCACATAATACCAAGGAATAAAACAGCAGGGAATAATAAACCAAGGGTTCTTCAGAAGTTTAAGATAAGTATTCTCACAGGGTAAAAAGAAAGTTAAACTTCTCTACTTACTGTCTAAATATTCCACGATGTGAAATACTTTGGAAATGAGCTTGATTCTTCAGTTCCACGGCGTTGCCCTGTACAAAATCCTGTGCTAGACTAAAAGCGAAGCTAATCTACTAACCGTCAGAACTCAGCAAATGATTCCAGGTAGTTCACGTCACTTGAGGAGAGTGCTCCAGGCAGAGGGGTGGGTAAACTAGTCACAGCATGCAAGGTGTCACATGAAACTTTTCACAGTCAGGCAAGCTGTGTAGAACCTGTTTAAACATAAAACCCCGCCCTGTCAGAGCAAAGTACAAAGATGTATTTGCAACGGCTGACAGAAGAGCCATAAGCAAGAAGAGGAAGGTTTTGAAAGTTTAGGAGAAGGTTTGGTGTTCTTGAAAGAGGGATGAAAGTTTTCAAGTTGTACTGCCGTTAAGATGGGTTATTTTACGGTTATTAGTGAATGGGTTTCACTGCATAAAATAAAACATGGAAAAGAAAATAAGATGATACCTTTTTTATTGGACATAACTTAATACATTTCTTGATTAGCTTTCGAAGGTTGCCCTTCTTGGTCAGATCGGAAATAAGCAAATGTTGGTAGAGGACAGTATATATAAGTGAAACATCAAAGCATTCCAACCTTCCAAGGGCAACCTTCCAAAGCTAATCAAGAAATGTAATAAGTTATGTCCAATAAAAAAGGTCTCATCTTATTTTCTTTTCCATGTTTTATTTTGTTTTATTTCTATTGATTACCTTTAAAAGTGCTACCACACCTCTCTACTGCATAAAATGAGACCTGTGCTAAAATGCACCCAGTTGTGGTAAAATAACCTGTCTTGCTTGAGGGAAACTTTTGTGTAAAGAAGAGCCTGAGGGGTTAGTACCAGTGCCTGATTTGAAATTTCCTTGGTGATGATGAGGTCAATATCCAGATGATTCAAGGGCATAGTTATCAATGTGGGCTACTGTTAAAATAATGTGTTATTTTACCAGTTTTAGCTAGGGTTAACAATAAAATAACACATCTTAACAATAGTCCACATTGATGGCATCCCCCCTTATCCCGCTAATTCTGTAAAAGTCATCAAAATTGGGCTCTCACCCAATTTGTGTGCACAATTAATTAAATAACAAGCTAATTAGCACCAATAATTGGCTTTTTTAACAAGCAATTATTGGCACTGATGAAATTAAATTACACTTTATGGGTGAGATTCCATATATGGCACCTAAAAATCGACGCTGAAATCAGTGTCGACTATGCGTATTCTATAATTGGCACCAAGATTTAGGCACCGATTATAGAATATGCTTGTGCATCCATTTACACCAATGAAAACGTGGAGTAAAACCCAACACATAGATTTACTTGCACTGGGCCATAATCTTTAGCTATGTGCGTAAATTTTGGAACACCCACGAAACACTCATTTCCCTGCCCATAATCAAGCCTCTTTTTATTGCTTCCTAAGTGCTGTTACCAGCGCTCATTAGCTTAACTACTACTACTACTTATCATTTCTAAAGCGCTACTAGACATAAGCAGCGCTGTACACTTGTTAAGCTTGTTAAGTTACATGCATTGTTATAGAATCGGCTTGGATTTCAATGTGGATCTCTAGGTGCGCTATATAGAATCTGGGGGAATGCACGTAAAGTTAGGCGCAGGATCCATGCCTAAATTTTACGTGAGATCTGAAAAAGAGGGCGCAGAATTGGAAGGGTCATGGGTAGAATGGGGGCATTCCTAAAATTAACATGCATTGTTACAGAATTACGGAGATATGTGCCTAATGTAGGTGCCTGTATTTGCACCACGTTTCAGTTGGTGCAAATGGCCGCACCTAAAGTTAGGCACGATTTCTGGGCATAAGTGCTATTCTATGAACTGTGCCTAATTTTATGCATATCTTATAGAATACTGCTTTTTTTGGACACCAATTTTTTTGGGCACCATATATAGAATTTAGCCCTACATGGACTTTTAAGCATTTAAATCTACCTGGTTGAAAATCCTCCTCTCCCAACTCCACCTCCCTCCTTCACACACACACTCAGAGGCTCATTTACAAAAGAGAAAAACACCCAAAAAGTGTCATAAAGCACCATTTGGACGGATTTCTTCTCAAACATCCGAATCGGTATTTTCGAAGCCTGTTTTGCAGACGTTTATCTATGCGTTTTGTCTGCAATGTGTCCAAATCAAAAGGGGGTATGTCAGGGATGTTTCAAAGGCAGGAACAGGGTGGGTTTAGGGTGTGCCTAACATCTGGATGTTTTATAGCCAAAATGGAACAAAATAAAAACATCTAGGGTGAAAACTTCAATGTTTTGTTACAGACATGTTTTTATCTATATAAATAACCCCCCCCCCCCCCCCTCAGAAGTTCTGAAGCTCACTCCATCTGTCCTGAACTCCTGTCCTCCTGGTAGGCTAGGCTATTCGGACTACTCACCCTCAGTCTCAGCCACGCCCATCTGGGCCATAGGCCACGCCCCATCTGCACATAAAAAGCACCCTCAACATTCTAAAGCACACTCTGAGGCTTCAACAGTTCGTATGTTCAAAGCTCTGTAACCATTTTTAAGCACACTACATCTCTGCCCCGCCCTGACCTATCAGAGAAGGGAGGAGTGTCACAGCTGCACCGCTCTGACCTATCAAAGGGAACTGAAACAGGAAAAGGGAGGAGCGTCACACCGAATGACGGACCTATCAGAGGGAAGTCAAATAGAAGAAGGGAGGAGCATCAGAGGCCAAGGGGACAGCCGTATCTACGTCTCATAGGTTTCCTTGCTTTCTTTTCAGTGTATTGCAGCTGTAGCCACTTAGGTAAGTCTAGCAAGCCTGTCAGCTACTGAATACAGAAAGCAAAAGATAGCATGTGGGAACTTGCTCCATTTTGTTCTCTGGAATGCAGTGATTATTATACAAATGGTCATGCTTTCATTATTTTGGTAGGGGCTGCCTTCATGACTGTCCACAGTCCCCCCAGTCCTGACACCTGACAGGGGGGCCAGGGAAGGACACTCACTGTCTCACATACACACTCGCACACACTCATTCTCACATACACACACGCTCTCTCACAGACACACTCACACCCACTCTCTGTCACACACACACACTTGCACATTCTCACTCTCACACAGTCACTCTCACAGACACTCTCTCAAACATACACACTCCGCGCAAAACCTTACTAGCGCCCGTTTCATTTCAGCCAGAAATGGGCCTTTTTTACTAGTAAGAAATAAGGCACAAAAGAGTACTCTAAATGACCAGATGACCACTATAGGGAATCAGGGATGATCCCCCTTACTCCCTCAGTAGTCACTGACTCCCTCCCACCCCCAAAACATGTGAATAAAAAAAATACACACCAGCCTCTATGACAGCCTCAGATGTAATAGCCAGGTCCATTAGAGCAGCATTCAGGTCCCTGGAATAGTGTAGTGGTGGGTGCAGTGCACTGTAGACAGATAGACCCAGGCCTATATCTCCCCTTATCTGTTACACTTGTGGTGGAAAATGTGAGCCCTCCAAAATTCACCAGAAACTCACTGTACCCACCTATAGATGCCCCATTTACTCATAAGGGCTATTGTAGTGGTGTACAGTTGGGGGTATTGGCTTTGGTGTGAGTTTTGGAGGGCTCAGCAGACAAGATAAAGGAGCAACGGTGACATGTGTACCTGGGAGCACTCATTTGAAGTCTACAGCAGTGCCCCATTGCTCTCCTGGGATGTCGAGGGGACCAGCCTGGTAAAAATTCTGGCCCTTCCTACATCCCAATGGCTTGATTTTCTACATTTTTCACTTGTACATTTTTTGGGTTTTTTTCGACAAAGGCCTTAGACGTCATATTGAAAATGCCTCTCTCAGTGTATAGCTAAAATGTCTTAGCACAGTACTGCTATGCATACAGATTTAGCTGAACAAAAGAGGAACAAGGTTAATGTGTGTTCAAAGGCGGTATATCAAAGTTTTTAATAAACCATAAACACTAAACCCAAGAGACAAACAAAACATGCAATCATAATAATATTTGGGGTAATTCTATAAAGTAGGCACTAACGTTTTGGTACAGATTACATGTGCAAATAATATGAATAATGGCTTATACACACTCTTATATGTACACATACATGTCCTAAATGTCAAATTCTGCCGTTGATCTATTCTGTAAATATGCACATATCTTATATAGTGCTGTTGTACAGGTAGGCATCGATGTAGGTGGAATCTGAGTACAGCATGTGCACAAAGGTGTGGGGGGGGGGGGGATTCAGTAAACAACGCCGAAAGTTAAGCACTAGAATGATTTGAACTAAGACAATATTCAGCAAAAGGCACTCAGTGACAGCAACCTTTACTGAACACAGTCTTAGCACAGAATTCTTGCCTAACTTTGGGTACCTCACTTACCCTTGCTGAATCCTGGTGTAAATCTTGGTGTGCAACTAATGACAGTTGAACATGGAAGTGACACTATTCTATAATATTGTGACTATCCTGAGAACACCTCTGCCCCACCCATGCCCCTCCCATGGCCATGGCCCTTTTTGAGTTGTACACTATAAAATGTAGTTGTCCTGGCATAGAATTGGGCACAGATAGATCCATGTCTGTGATGCCCCAAGCGAGGGTTGAGGGTGGACCTGTGAAATAACACAGTTGGAAAAAGGGATATAAATGAAAATTAGTGTTTATTTAATTGAATCATGAGGGCTGTTATGTCACAGGGCCATAAACAAAAGATAGAATGCTTCTGTAGTTCAATGATCAGTCTTAAGCAGGCCTCAGGCTGGCACTAGCTATATGTTCCATCCCCCCTAACTCAGGTAGGGCTAACCCCTTTTGCCCAATGTCCCAGTGTAGGGTTGTTAATAGACCAAGAGCCTCAGGGGTCACAGATCCGGCTTCCTCATCAGGATAAGCTCAGAATCCCTCCACTGCCACAACATGTGACACCCTCAGTGTTGAGCAAGGGTGGGCTTGTGGAATAGCACAGCGGGACAAGGGATATAAGTGAAAACAAGTGTTTAATTTAATCCTGAGACCTGTTATGTTACAGGACCAGGCACAAAAGACAGAATGCCTCTGTAGTTCAATAAGCAGTCTTAAACTGACCTCAGGCTACCAAGACCCAAACACAGCCTGGGAGTCATTCTTGGTTCTTCTCTGAGTATTAGGGTCTACTCCAGCCAGACCTTGGAGCAAGGCTTGTCAGTCTCATATAAGAAGCAGCTTACCTCAGCCAGGTCACAATCCTTAATCATAGGTGGTGGCATACACTAGGGCTTCGATTCCTTCTTCTCTCTGGGCCTTCACAACCTCAATCAGGCCCTGTCTATATACTTTCTGGTGTAGGCTCCACCCCTCCTCCTGGTTCACTTCCTCCTGAGTGGGACTAGTACTCTACGTTATTCAGGCTGTCTAAGGGACTGTTCTTAAGGGTGAGGGGTAGAGTTCTATAAACCCCCTCACACTGCCTTAATTAATATTAGCAGAGCTGCAAAGGGGTCCCAATTTTTGAGAAGGAGATTTTAGTACACGCCCCCAACCCCACTCACTCTGCCTTGGCTCCATCCACTCTACATGGCTACACCCCCTGACGCACCTCAATCCTACAGCCATTTCAGAAAATATTTTATTTAATAGCCTAATACCCTTTTCAATTAACTTTCAGAGGCCAAAACCTCCTGCCTCAGGTCAGGACAGTATAATGCTGTCATGGTATCCTCTCCTGACTTGAAGAAGGAAGCACTGGTCTCTAAAGGCTAATCAAAAGTGTTTTAAAAATCAGTGAAGGTATCACTTTATTTTCTATTTTGTGTTTTATTTGCATTTATTAACCTTCATTAACACAGCTACCACATTGCTTTATCCTAAATTAAAAATAAAATTATTTTCTGTACCTTTGCTGTCTAGCCATTTACTTTTTCTAACTGTGTTGGTCCCAGTCTCTTGATTCTGCATTCCGTTGTCTTCTCTTAACTCTCTTGCCAGGATTTCCTGTCCATTTGTCATTTTTCTTTCCTTTTTCTTTGTTTTCTTCAATTTATTTTTTCTGCCTCGCTCTCTGTCCAGATTTAATTCATTCTTACTATCCATTCTTTAATTTCCCTCTTTTTACTTCATCTACCTATAGCTTTTCATCTTTTCCTCACTTTTGTTCTCCCCATGCCCCTTCCACTTATTCTCTAGTCTTTCATTAACTCTATCCTCTCCCCTTTCCATCCAGCATCTCCCCTCTTTCTCTCCCCATCCTTCCAATGTCTCCCCCCTCTCTCTCTGCATCCTTCCATCCAGCATCTCCTCTATCTCTCCCTAACTTTCCATCCAGCACCTTCCCTCTTTCTCTCCTACCATTCCATCCAGTGTCATCCCTCTTTCTCTCTCCATCCTTCCACCCATCCATTACCATCTCCCAATCCTTCCATCCATTGTCTCCCTCTCCTTCCATCCATTGTCTCCTTCTATCTCCCCTTCCTTCTAGACAGTTCTCTCTCTCTACCTTTTTCCATTCAGCATTTCCTCTCTCTCTCCGCATCCTTCCAGTGTCTTTCCTCTTTCTCTTCCTACCATTCCATCCAGCGTCTTCCCTCTTTATGCCCTCTTCTTCCAGCATTTTCCCTCTTTCTCCCTCCTTTCATCCAGCATTGCTCCATCTGACCAGCTAGGGTCTCCCCCAGTTTCTCCCAGCAGCTTCTCTCTCTCTCCTGCCCTTTTCAATGTCCCCTATTTCTCTCCCCATCTTTCTACTCATCTCTCTCGCTCTCTTTTATCTCTCTGTATCCCTCTTCCATCCAGCGTCTTCCCTCTTTCTGCCCCTCCATCTAGCATTTTTCCTCTTTCACCCTTCTTTCATCCAGCATTTCTCCTCTTTCTCTCTCCAGCCAGACAGGGTCTCCCCCTTGTTCCATTTCCTTCTCCCCAGCAGCCTGTCGATCCCCTGCTCTTTTCCATGTTTCCTCTCTCCCCATCTCTCTCTCTCTCTGTACCATCCAGCATCCTCACTCTTCTTTCTTTTTCTCCCCTCTGTTCTCTCTGTACACCTCCCTCTGGATACCCTTCCCCCCTTCCTCTACCCTTTCCAGCCATGTTTCCTCGCTCCCTCTGGCCCTGTTTGGAGCAGCAGCAGCCCCGACACAAGAACAAAAACAAGGGTGTGGCCGCAGCAGCATTCACACATGTGCTGTCAGCTCTGTAGTCCTCTGCCCCCGTTGATGTCAATTTCCTGTTCCCGGGACAGAAGACTGGCAGTCGACAGCACATGCCTGAAGGCTGCTGTGGCCCTGTGTTTGTTTTTGCCAGCTGTATAGAGAAGCAGCGGCTCGGCATGGCGCTTGTTTTTTTTGCTGCTTCTGCTCAAGAGAGAAGCAGCCGCAGCTGCAGCGGCAGAATTCAGAGGGAGACTTTCCTGCTTTGGAGGGAGTGCGGGAGATGACCCGCCAAAGTGGGAGTCTCCTGCTGAATGTGGGAGACTTGGCAGGTATGTATTAGTTTATGTGCAGATCTGAGATCTGTGCCCTAACCTGGGCAACCTGTATAAAATCTGAAATATAGCTTAAACAATACTATAAGTTACACACATATTTCCGGCATTTAGGCATGAGTACTTGCACCATCTCTGTGGCTGGTAGTATCACATAATACCTTATGTAATGAGTTTATCTTGTTGGGCAGACTGGATAGTCCGTTCAGGTCTTTATCTGCCGTCATCTACTATGTGACTATGGTATAAGTGCTTACATCTAATTATAGGTGTGTATTTCATCAGTTAATCTAGCCTTCCATAAAAGAAAGAGTAGACATATACTTTCCTTTATAGAGTAGGTGCTACATAGCTGCCATCCAGGCACATATACGTATATATTCCAGTAACTCCTTCTAGGATATAAAACTTCACAGAAAATCTCACAATTGGTTCAATAGTTTCCATATCAGTTACAAATACATTCAGCTTCCATGAGTGACTAACTCATATTTAAATATCACTGAATTCTATAAATGGTGCCAAAAAATTGGCACTGAGAAAAAAAAATACATACTCCTCCCTTTCCTCATAGGGTGCTTATTTGATATCTATCCTTGTACTTATATTCTCTTTGTTCTTGTGTTAAAGAATTTAAGTTTTATGTGGTCTTTGCCTGTACTTATGGCCTGGCATCCATAATTAATTATTTCTTCATTTTAGCACTTAAGTGCCGATGGTTTAAATGACATTGTTCACTCATTTTGGACTCTGACCATGTTTTTATAGCAGACTTTGACAAAGCACTCTTTGCATTTTGTTATATTTACCATGAAGGCTCTTGTTAGCTTTTTTGCTTGGTTTGCAACAATAGCAGCTTTCTTTGACCTTGACTGGAGTTACTGGTATGCCTTTATGCCCTGTTTTGATTGTCAGTCATTTAGAATTGTAATAAATGTTATATTTAATAAATAAAGCTGTAGGCAAATATCATTTATTAGGCTGCACATATTAGGCTGTGGTCTCTGTTGTCTGTTGTTATTATTGTAAGTACATTTTATTTTTTATTAATGAATGCCTTACATTAACAGCATCTTTTATTATATGCCATATGTTGAATCAAAAATTCTATATACCATCTATTGTTATTTTTTTTGGCTCAGTATTTGCCAATTTATTTATTTTATTTACAGATACTTGATATACCACATTTTCCAGGAACTGGCTTCAAAGCAGTTTACATAATTGCTGTAGAAAGTGGAGAGGAGCGCTAAAGATGAGCAGGGTAGGCAAGGTTGAAAAGATGGAGTTTCAAGGCTGCTTTGAATTTGACAAAGGAGGGTTCAAATGGGGTGGGGGGTGGTGGCAGACTGTTCCATAGTTTTGGGCCAATGTAGCCAATGGCAGAGGCATGAGTGAAGTCTAGATGGATTACGTAAAAAGGAGGGAGTTAGAGGAGACCAGCGGAGGTTGAACGTAGTGAGCAGGAAGGGGTATAAGGGATGATGAGGCGGAATAGGTAATCAGGGGCTAATGGAAGGAGAAATCTAAACACAAGTGTTAGGAGCTTGAACTGTATGCGAGAAGAAAGGGGCAACCAGTGCTTATGACAGAGAAGTGGGGTAATGTGATCAAAAGGAACAGAGCGATGTAAAAGATGAACTGCAGTAGATTGTACCAATTAAAGATGTTTCAAGGAGTGGAATGGAAGACCAGAATAAAGAGAGTTGCAATAATCAAGAAGCATGATGACTAATGAGAGAAGATGAGCATGGAGAGAGGAGGATGAGAAAAAAGGCCGAACAGCATGGAAGCTATGAAGAGCAAAGAATGAGAACTGCGTTGATTTCAGGTTTGAAGGTTAAGTGACTACCAAAATCAACACCGAGGATCTTTACAGAGTCTTTATAGTCCAAGGAATGCTGGTTAATGAGAGGGTTAGAAGGGACAAGAGTATAAGGGTTGGGAAAAAGGATGGCCTTGCACTTGGTGGAATTATGGAATAAGTGGCTGTTGTGCAACTAGAAACTTTCTGGAGACAAAGGTTGAGATTAGTTAAATCAGTATTTGAGTATTGTCCATATAGCATAACGGGAGACAATGGTTACATCGGTTTAGAATGAGAAGAGGAGCAAGAAAAATGTTAAACAAAATGGGATCAAGAATAGAATGTGGGAGAGATACTGGTGCCAGAAATGGTATTCAATGCTGTTGAGTCAGAGAAACCGAATCAAATCTCTGTAAACCTAGAAGATGTAATGGGGCAATTTGACAAATTGAAGAGTTACAAATCACCAGGACTACTACTACTACTACTATTAAACATTTCTATAGCGCTACTAGACTTACGCAGCGCTGTACAAATTAACATGAAAAGACAGTCCCTGCTCAACAGATACCAGATGGTATACATCCCAGAGTATTGATAGAATTGAAAAATGAACATGCAGAACTTTTGGTACCATGCCTGATTTTAAAGATAAATTACATATTACAAACTATTGTTAGTAATATGTAATTTATCTTTAAAATCAGGCATGGTACCAGAAGATTGGAGGGTGGCCAATGTAACGCTGATTTTTAAAAAGATTCCAAAGGTGATGCAGGAAATTACAGACTGGTCAGCCTGACATCGGTGCTGGGCAAAATGGTAGAGACTTTTATAAAGAACAAAATTACAGAACATATTCAAAAGCATGGATTAATGAAACAATGCCAACAGGATTTAGTGAAGGAAAATCTTGCCTCACCAATCTGCTACATTTCTTTGAAGAGGTGAATTAACATGTGGATAAAGGTGAGTCGGTCGATATTGTGTATCTGGATTTTCAAAAGGCATTTGACAAAGTATCTCATGGAAGACTCCAGAGGAAATTATAGAGTCATGGGATAGCAGGTATTGTTTTATTGTGGATTAAAAACTGGTCAAAAGATAGAAAGCAGAGAGTAGGGTTAAATTGACAGTATTTTCAATGCAGAAGGGTAGATAGTGTGGTTCTGCAGGGATCTATGTTAGGACTGCTGCTTTTAAACATATTTATAATTGATCTAGAGATGGGAGTAACTAGTGAGGTAATTAAATTTGCCGACCACACAAAGATATTCAAAGTTGTTAAATTGCAAGAGGATTGTGAAAAATTGCAAGACGACCTTATGAGACTTGGCATCCAAATGGCAGATGATGTTTAATGTGAGCAAGTGCAAAGTAATGCATGTGGGAAAGAGGAACCCGAACTATAGCTATGAGATGCAAGGTTCCACGTTAGGAGTCACCGACCAGGAAAGGGATCTAGGAGTCATCATTGATGATACGTTGAAACCCAATGCTCAGTGTGCAGCAGCAACAAAGAAAGCAATTAGAATGTTAGGTATTATTAGGAAAGGAATGGAAGGTTAAAATGAGAATGTCATAATGCCTTGAATACTGTGTGCAATTCTGGTCACTGCATCTCAAAAAAGATATAGTGAAATTAGAAAAGGTATAGAGAATGGCGATAAAAATGATAAAGGGGATGGGACGACTTCCCTATAAGGAAAAGCTGAAGTGACTTGAACTCTTCAGCTTAGATAAAAGATGGCTGAGGGGATCTATGATAGAGGTATATAAAATATTGAGTGGAGTGGAACAGGTAGATGTGAATCGCTTGTTTATTCTTTCCAAAAATACTAGGCCTAGGGGGCATGCGATGAAGCTACAATGTAGTAAATTTAAAATGAATTGGAGAAAATATTTCTTCACTCAGTGTGTAATTAAACTCTGGAATTCATTGCCAGAGAATGTAGTAAAAGCAGTTATCTTAACGGAGTTTAAAAAAAGGTTTGGATAGCTTCCTAAAAGAAAAGTCCATAAGCCATTACTGCTTATTTTTGGGATAAGCAGCATAAAATATACTGTTTTGGGATCTTGCCAGGTACTTGTGACCTGGATTGGTCACTGTTGGAAACAGGATATTGGGCTTGATGGACCCTTGGTCTATCCCAGTATGGCAACACTTATGTACATGATCAGACTAGGGGAACCACTGCAGAGAAACAGAGTCCGGAGAAAGCAAAGAGAAAGAAAGAGAAAAACAAGTCCAAGGTGTTACCACCGGTATGAGAAGGGAAAGTAGTGTGCTAAGAAAGTCCAAGCAGCTTAAGGAAAGAAGGCAAAGGAATCCATAGGTGGAAGCTTAAAATCCCCTAAAAGCAGAAGAGGATGAAATAGGATGCTGACTTCAGAGAAAAATGCTGAAAGTTCATCTAAGGAGGCTGAAGTGGGAGGGGGTGGATGGTAGACAACAGCAATATAAAATGAGAAATCAGATGTGGAAATTTGAACAATACCAATATCAAAGTAGAAAAGGGGTGAAAAGAAACAAGGTTAACGGCGAATAGTGCTGGAGTGAATGATGGCCATGCTTCCACCTCTTCTGGCTTGACAGGAAAAGTGAGAGAAGGAGAAAACTGGAGGAGAGACTTCAAGAAGAATAGCAGTATCACTGGTTCTAAGCCAGGTCTCGGGTGAGATATAAAACATCAAGGTAGTGCAAATGGATAAGGTCAGCAATAAGAGCACCCTTACACCTAAGGGAATGGGTGTTAAGAAGACCAACAATTAAAGCAGAGGCAGGGGATGTAGAAGAGAATAAGTCAGTGGATCCAATCGGGACAGAAGAAGGGTGTGAAAAAGGGGCAACTGCCAAAATGGAGGGAAAAGACGATGACCCCCACAGTACTGGAATTGGCAACATACTGGGATTAACAGAAAACAGTGAAAAAAGAGGTGGGAGGTACAAGAGAACAAGAAGAAACAAGAGAGATACTAGAGAAGACATACATGGAAAGGGCATTGCCCAGTTGCGCCCAAGGAGGCGACCTAAAGAGCACCCATGGAGCAGGATCTGTTCCTTGTACAAACACCTGTAGCAGAAACATCTTGAAAGTGTCTGTCTAAAATATCATGGAGGAAGTGATGTCACCTTGTGCAGAAGGAGAATCTGCAAAGGCGGGGAATAGCAGCAAGTAAGTTTAAAGTGCCTGAAACTAGAAAAAAACAAACAGCAGCGTAAAAGAAAGAACTGCAACAGCAGTCTTGAGTATACAATTTTTAGTTTAGTATATGTGTGTTATAGTGAGATTACATACAGCTTAGCGTATGTACAAATGCATTAATATACACATCTTTTATGTGTTTATCATATGTCTCCACCATCTGCTTTTTAGCTTAGTATGTTTTCATATGGATGCAGGCTGATTATCGGGCCCAGTTAGCTTAGCAGGGTTTTAAAACATATTTGGAGAATTTCCTAAAACAAAATCCATAAACCACTATTAAGATGGACTTGAGAAAATCCACTGCTTATTTATTTATTTATTTATCACATTTATGTCCCACTTAGTTGCAGGCTCAATGTGGCTTACACAATACCATAGAGGTAGGCTCCGGTACAATAATACAAATACATAGTACAGTAGTAAGCATGTAACAAACATCAGTATAAAACAACAAGGAAATAAAGAGGGGTAGTGATAGAAGTCTAGTACGGTCCATATTTTGCTGTGCTGCAGGAAGTAGGAAGTTAATCAAGGGGGTAGGCCTTCTTAAACAAGTTGGTTTTCAGTAGTTTTCTGAAGTTAAGATGGTTATGGATAGATCTCGCATCCTGTTCAAACTTCTTCTACTAACCTATAAATGTACTCACTCTGCTGCTCCCCAGTATTTCTCCACACTCGTCCTTCCCTACACCCCTTCCCGTGCACTCTGCTCCATGGATAAATCCTTCTTATCTGTTCCCTTCTCCACTACTGCCAACTCCAGACTTCGCGCCTTCTGTCTCGTTGCACCCTACGCCTGGAATAAACTTTCTGAGCTCCTATGTCTTGTCCCATCCTTGGCCACCTTTAAATCTAGACTGAAAGCCCACCTCTTTAACATTGCTTTTGACTTGTAACCACTTGTAACCTCCTCTCCTCCTTCCTGTACACATTAATTGATTTGATTTGCTTACTTTATTTTTTGTCTATTAGATTGTAAGCTCTTTGAGCAGGGACTGTCTTTCTTCTATGTTTGTGCAGCACTGCGTACGCCTTGTAGCGCTATAGAAATGCTAAATAGTAGTAGTAATCTCAAGGTTTTCTAGGATAAACAGCATAAAATTTACTTTATTCTTTTGGGATCTTGCCAGGTACTTGTGACCTGGATTAGTCAATGTTAGAAACAGGATACTGGGCTTTCAGTCTGTCCTGGTATGACAATGCTTATGTTTTTATGATTTTGGTTGTACTAAAGCTGTTTAAGAAGATACAGACAGTGCTATTTATGTCCCTGGTGAAAAGAGAACTCTTAATTTAGGGTGAGATGAACAGCGTTCATCTTAAAGAGAAGTATTGAGGGAGATGTGCAAGTGAGACTGGGGACGGGAAGTGATAGAAAATTCTGTAAATGTTTTGGCTAGATGAAAGTTTATTCTGAACATGTATACTGAGAGGAGAGCATGCCGGAAGGTAAGGTGCTTGACAAATATCAGTTGGTCTGGAGACAGCTACAGCTAGAGAGAGAGAGAGAGGCCACAGCATTTTTGGCCATTTTTAGTCCTAAAACTGCCCTTGACTTATACACAAGATCAGTTATAGACAAGTATACATTGTAGGTGATTCCAAAATTTCAACCACTGGAGTAAATAGGCCCATAAAATGGCAAATGATGTCTAAACCCCAAAATGGCAAATGATGCCTAGCTTTGCCATAACTTTTTATCCACAGTTTTTGTAAACCTTTTAATGCAGATCTACCCTCCCATGAAGGAATAATTTTTAAATTCAGCCAGTAATATGATAATTAACTGGCAAAATGCTTATTCACTAAGGGCCTCTTTTACTAAAAAGCTTTAATCTAATCTAATCTGAACATTTATATTCCACTTAACCTCAATAAGTTTTCAAGTATTATCTGAAAATAGAATGATTATCTATTTCTCTAAGAGTTCATGGAAGTTTATTCCATAGTTCCAGTCCTTTAGCTACTATAAATCTCAGTCTAGTAGTTGTTTTCTGACACAATATTATAGAGGGAATTTTTAAGTGAATTTCCTGAGATGAACATAGGGATAAAATTGAGAAATAGATGAACAGAGGTAATCCGGAACTAAACCATATAGAATTTTATGAATGAATGATAAAATCTTGATTCTAGCTTTTATAGGCGCCAGTGCACCTTTTTAAAGAGTGAAATAGCATGAGGTTTACTTCCAAAAATCAATTTAGCTGCTGCATTCTGTATAATCTGGAGTTTACGAAGCTGGCAATCTGGAAGGCCAAGCAATATGTTGCAATAATCCAATTGCGTCAGGACGCTGGCCTGCAAAACTATTTATAATTGACATGAATCCAAACATGGTTTTATCCTGTGCAATAATTTTAGGTTAGCAAATGATTTCCTGATGACTCCATTTATGTGTTTCTTCATGTTTAAGTTATCAATTGTCACTCCAGTTAATGCAGAAATTGGTGTGGTCTGTTAGTGCACACTCATTAACAGTTAATGCAGTAGCTTGTCGTATTGGAACTCATACAGACAGCTATGGCAGGCCACAGTTCACCCTTAACAGGCAGTTTTCCTGCTCGTTAATGGCCACTGAATCTTAAAAGAGTTTCTGTGCTGAGGTTTACTCCCGCAGTAGCCATCAAGGTACAGCAAATTAAAATAGATACTAAAGAGCCGATCAGCTACCCTGCAGCAATGTAGGGACATGCGCTGATGTCTACCATGGGACTCAATGCCAGAAACCTACCTTAAGGATGGCTAGCACAGAGCACCCATGGCTGGCATTGTCCCTATCTGTTTCTTCTCTGCCATACTAGATAATGCCCCTCCAGCATCCCTCATCCCCAGAAATGACCCAACCCAATGATATCAAAAAAATTTCCCAGTGGCATCCCACCAACATGACCTGCCCCCTCCCTTTTGACTTAAAAATATTGCCCTGTGTGGTCTAGTGGCACCCATCCCTCCTGACCCAACCCGCTCCATCTACCTGACTGAATTTTAAAAATAAAAAAGTCTCCAGTGGTTTAGTGGGCTCCATCTCTTCCCCCACCTATGCCCCACCCCCAGCTCTTAAAAAAATACTTCCTGGTGTCTAGTAGAACTCTGGATGCACCAGGCAGAGTGAGTTTGCATTACGATCTCATGCCTAGATTTCTCCTTAGATGAGTAATACTGTACTAAAGATATAAAAAAATTCCTGGAAGCCCTCACTAAAGTGATACAAGAAATTAGTCACTCCCCCTCCCTAGTGGGCCATATCTCTAATTGTGGAGGAGGAGGGATGTCATTCCATCTCACTCAAGTCCAAAGTGAATCTTTGCTTGATCATACGGTGTAAAGGCTCAAGCTTGAGAGTGGTGAATGCATGGGAAGTATGAATGCTCACAAATATGCCATAAAATACTATAGCAAACAAGAAAAGCTTGCTGTGGAGAGAAAATGTCATAGTAACACCTTTGTCAGGTACATCAGAAGCAGAAGGGAATCCATGGGACTGTTAGATCATGAAGGAGCAAACGGGGATCTCAGGGAGGACAATGCTATAGCAGAGAGATTGAATGAATTTTTTGCTTCGGTCTTTACGGAAGAAGATGTAAGAGATCTTCCTGTACCGGAAATGGTTTTCCAGGGTCATGATGTGGAGGAACTGAAAGAAATATAGGTGAACCTGGAAGATGTACTGACAAATTAAAGACTGATAAATCACCAGGACCGAATGTATACACCACAGGGTACTGATAGAACTCAAAGATGAAATTGCTGATCTGCTGTTAGTGATCTGTAACCTGTTGTTAAAATCATCTGTAGTACCTGAAGACTGGAGGTTGACCAATATAACATCAATTTTTTAAAAAGAGTCCGGGATGATCTGGGAAATTACAGACCAGTAAGCCTGACTTCAGTGCCGGGCAACACAGCAAAATTATGGAACACATAGACAAACATGGTTTAATGGGACAGAGTCAGCATGGGTTCAGCCAATGGAAGTCTTGCCTAATTAATTTGCTTCATTTCTTTGAAGGTACGAATAAACATGTGGATAAAGGTGAGATGGTTGATGTAATGTAAATAGATTTTTAGAAAGATTTTGACAAAGTTCCTTATCAGAGACCCCTGAGAAAATTAGAGTCATGGGATAGGAGGCAATGTTCTGTTGTGGATTAGGAATTGGTTATTGGACAGAAAACAGAGGGTAGGGTTAACTGGTCATTTCTCTCAATGGAGGAGGGTGAATAGTGGAGTGCTGCAGGAATCTGTACTGGGATCAGTGCTATTTAACATATTTATAAATGATCTGGAAATCAGAATGACAAATGATTAAATTTGCAAATGACACAAAACTATTCAAGGTTGCTATAACACATGCGGATTGTGAAAAATTGCAGGAAGACCTTAAGAAATTGGAGGACCAGGCATCCAAATGGCAGATGAAATTTAATGTGGGCAAATGCAGAGTGATGCACACTGGGAAGAATAATCCAACTCGTAGTTACCTGATGCTAGGGTCCACCTTAGGAAAAAATAATTAGGTGTCTTTCTGGACAATACGGTGAATTTTTATGCCTAGTGTGTGACAGCAGCCAAAAAAGCAAAAGCAAACAGGATGGGATGCTAGGAATTATTAGGAAAGGATGCAAAATAGGACCAAGAATATTATAATGCCTCTGTATCGCTCCATGGTGCAACCTCACCTTGTGTATTGCATTCAATTCTGGTTCAGTATCTCAAAAAAGATAAAGCAGAATTAGATGAGTGACCAAAATGATAAAGCGGATGGAACTTCTCTCATATGAGGAAAGGCTAAAGAGGTTAGGGCTCTTCAGCTTGGAAAAGAGATAGCTGAGCAGAGATATGATTGAGGTCTACAAAATCCTGAGTGGTGTAGAACGGATAAAAGTGAATTGATTTCCACTCTTTCAGAAAGTACAAAGACCAGGGGGCACTCAATAAAATTACTTGAAAAAAAACTTTTAAAACAAATTGGAGGAAATTTAATTTTCACTCAAAGAATAGTTAACGACCTAGACTACATCTCCCGCCACATTGTCCCCTGCTTATCCCTTGTTCTATCCCCTATTGCCTCATCGAGCCCTCCCCGAATGCTCACCTACCCTTACTCACACCTCTCCTACTCCCTTCACTCTTGCCTATCCCCCTCCACCTCATCTACCCCTCCAATTGCTCACTTACCCTTGCTCATACTTCTCCTACTCCCCTCATCCCTGCATTTCTTCATTCTTATTTCTTTTATTACTCCGATAATACTCAACGTATTTCTTATTAATTATTAACTTATTAATTGTAATCCCAATTACTATGTAAGCCGCGTTGAACCTGCTTTGGTGGGAAGGCGCGGGATTTCAAATGTAATAAATTAATTAATTAATAAATTAAGCTCTGCAACTCATTGCTGGAGGATGTAGTAACAGTGGTTAGCATATCTGGGTTTAAAAAAGGTTTTGACAAGTTTCTGGAGTAAATGTCCATAGTATGTTATTGAGATGGATATAGGGAAGCCACTGCTTGCCCTGGGATTGGTAGCATGGGATGTTGCTACTAATTGGGTTTTGCCAGGTACTTGTATCCTGGATTGGCAACTGTTGGAAGCCGGATACTGGGCTAGATGGACTATTGATCAGTTCCAGTATGGCTATTCTTATGTTCTACGTCAATTAATTCCCATGTGGTGAAAATGTACCTGAATGATCTATTTATGTACTACTATATCTGTATATCGAAGTAAAAAAGGCCTCACAGAGCTCCTAGATTATCACAACCTACTAGAGCTTAAATGGATCTTGTATGATCCTCTGTTCATCATTGGTCAAAAAAACCTTTAATATTGATATTGTATCACTAATTGCTGCAATATCTTTAATTGCTACAATGTCTTCAAGGCTTGAGGGGAGAAGGAACTAGCTCCAGCAGACGAATTTGCAAGTGCCGATAGCATGATATGCTGAAAGTTCTCTTTCAGTTTCAAAAAAAAAATTTTTTTCATGTAGATCTGTTGAGCACTTGATGTAGAGACATCTATTGAAATCGGTATAATGGAAAGCCAATTTTGGCCGGCTCCAACTGCTTTCCGTCGCAGAGCCGACCAAAGTTAAAGGGGGCATTTCGGAGGGGTATGGAAGGCAAGATGGGGGTGTGGTTATGAGATGGCCGGCTTCGGGCGATAATGGAAAAAAGATGGCTGGCTCTGACAAGCATTTGGCTGGCTTCACTTGGTCCATTTATTTTTAGGACCAAGCCTCAAAAAAGTGTCCCAATTGACCAGATGACCACCGGAGGGAATTGGGGATCACCTCCCCTTACTCCCCCAGTGGTCACCAACCTCCTCCCACCCAAAAGAAAAATTAAAAAACATGTTTTTGCTAGCCTCTATGCCAGCCTGAAATATCATACCCAGCTCCCTGACAGCAGTATGCAGGTCCCTGGAGCAGATTTTTGTGCGTGCAGTGCACTTCAGGCAGGTGGACCCAGGCCTATCCCCCCCTACATGTTACACTTGTGGTGGTAAATGGGAGCCCTCCAAACCCCCCCAAAACCCACTGTATCCACATGTAGGTGCCCCCCTTCACCCATAAGGGCTATGGTAATGGTGTAGAGTTGTGGGGAGTGGGTTTTGGATGGGATTTGGGGGGCTCAGCACACAAGGTAAGGGAGGTATGCACCTGGGAGCAATTTTTGAAGTCCACTGCAGTGCCCCCTAGGGTGCCCGGTTGGTGTCCTGGCATGTCAGGGGGACCAGTGCACTACAAATGCTGACCTCTCCCACGACCAATGGCCATATTTCGCCTCTCTAGAGGTTGCATCGGGGTTAAAAACTATTAGGGTCTCAAAGGGCACAAACACTTAATAACTAGTAGAAAGTCCAAACCAAAAGCAGCAAAGAAAACAGCCCATTAGCTAGCCGCAGGATTCTCACACACGTGGAGGGGCATAATCGAACAGGGTACCCAAGTTTTCATGAGGGCGTCCTTGCAAGATGGCCCCTTGAAATGGCGGGGAAACCCGTATTATCAAAACAAGATGGGCATCCATCTTTTGTTTCAATAATACGGTCAGGGACGCCCAAATCTCAACATTTAGGTCAACCTTAGAGATCGTCGACCTAAATGTTGAGATGGTCGACCTTAGAGATGGTTGTCCCCGGTTTTTGACCATAATGGAAACTGAGGACGCCCATCTCAAAAATGACCAAATCCAAGCCCTTTGGTCATGGGAGGAGCCAGAATTAATAGTGCACTGGTCCCCCTGACATGCCAGGACACCAACCAGGCACCCTAGAGGACACTGTAGTGGACATCATAAATTGCTCCCAGGTGCATAGCTCCCTTAGCTTAGGTGCTGAGCCCTCCAACCCCCCCCCAAAAAAAACCCACTTCCCACAACTGTACACCATAAGGGGTGAAGGGGGGCACCTACATGTGGGTACAGTGGGTTTCGAGTGGGTTTTGGAGGGCTCACATTTACCACCACAACTGTAACAGATGTGGGGGGGATGGGCCTGGGTCTGCCTGGCTGAAGTGCACTGCACCCACTACAATTGCTCCAGGGACCTGCATACTGCTGTGATGGAACTGGGTATGACATTTGAGGCTGGCATAGAGGCTGGCAAAAAAAAAAAATAGTTTTTTTTTAGGGTGGGAGGGGGTTGGTGACCACTGGGGGAGTAAGGGGAGGTAATCCCCGATTCCCTCCAGTGGTCATCTTATCAATTCAGGCAGCTTTTTGAGGCTTGGTCGCAAGAAAAAACGGACCAAGTAAAGTCGGTCAAATGCTCGTCAGGGACGCCCTTCTTTTTTCCGTTATCGGCTGAGGACGCCCATCTCTTAATCACGTCCCAGTCCCACCTTCGCTACGGTGCTGACACGTTCCCGTGAACGTTGGTCGTCCCTGCGAAGGAAAGCAGTTGAGGACGCTCAAAATCAGCTTTCGATTATGTCGATTTGGGCGACCCTGAAAGAAGGACGCCCATCTCCTGATTTGTGTCGGAAGATGAGTGCCCTTCTCTTTCGAAAATAAGCCTGAAAGTGTCTCTTCCTTTCTCAATAGAATGTCCAAACCAAAGGTCACACAACACCATTGTTATCTGCAGCCATTGGATCCAAATATAAAAGTCTTCTTGTTGGGAAGAGATGCACCAACATTGATCAGGGTTCATGAGTCACATGCAGGTCCATCTGACACCCTGTATACCTACTGACTCACCCTGGGATGGGTGATGGTAGGTGATGTCTGCCTTAACAGACTGAGGAGACCAAGTGTAGATGTCTACAAAATGTGCATCTTGGAAAATTATAACACCACTTTGTTTAAGCCTTGTCAGAACCATCTGCACATGAAGGAGGTTTACAGCTGGAAAGAACTAGACCCCAGCTAAATCTTCTTCAAAACATGTCTCCACCAGATTTAGGAGAACATCTGGGGAATTCAGTGTTCCAAGACATCAAGGATGATAACAAACAAAGCAAGCAAGCTACAAAAATGATGTCCAATGCATGGTAGAATTCAATCTATGAGGTTCCAATGATTTTAAACGGAAAATCCAATGCTGTTCTGTTTGCAAAAGCCTCTTACTACGATCTTTGAAGGGGTTTTTTGATCCATGATTACTTTTTGCACTGTGGGCAGAAGAATCGCAAATAAAAGTGTTTTTTGATTGCCGCAGTTGTATGAGATCTTTTTTCCTCCTTGCAACATCATATCTTCACTGGTTTTGTTTGGAGTATTGCCTAGAGTAGATTTCAGTGAAGCTGATCTGTTTTGTGGTTTATGCCGAAACATGGCCATGTCAGGTCGTTGTGTACATGCCATTGACGCTGGTAATAAAAATTCCTTTTGGTTCCACAAGTGGCTCACCATCTCCACTATTGTTGTTATTTAAAGAGAACATAAATAAAATGAGCACCAAGATCACAAGCCATTTTCACTGAAGAAGTTGAATTAATATCAAGGCTGATATAGATGTCCATATTTTTTTTTGCAATATTCTATTGATCTGATCAGAAACAATAACCTCAACTCAACACTTTCCTCAGGTGTATTCAATTAAACACAACAATCATTTAAAACTAAAGTATTAGAACTGTTCTGCTTCATGCTAAAATAATAAGCAAATTCCATAGCTGAAAGGATATTAATATTTTTATCTCTATTTGGATCTTTCAATAAACCTCACACCATTCTGAAAAGCTCTGCTGGTCTCGATAAAACTGATTTGAATGGTGTAATAGACTTTTTTTGTCTTATCACATAGAAACTTTAATTACATAAAGCCTCCACATATGTCTGCTTACATTCTAAAGACTATCTCTTCCTCTAAAGTATCTCACATTGTAAATTCTTCTGACTGTTCAAGCTTTCAGAAAATCAAGGTGTATATTTAGAATGCAGTTGACCACTTATTGAGAAATCATAGCATTCCATAATTGCAAAAGTTTAACAGGATCTTTCCCAGAAAGGCTCTATCTTTTGAACTGCTATCCTTTAGGAAATGTTTGATGATCAAATTTCATAAAACTCACCATTTTGTGTCTTAGATTCCCCAAAATATGTTCAAACCCCTTGACAACAAATCTCCCATAGATACTTCTCCTGCCCCTCATCTCCATGCCGCAAACACAAAAGCACACCCTACTTCTTTGGACACAACCAAAGACATACCTCCAATTCCACAACCAAAGACATACCTCCAATTCCTTCAGATCTTACCAGAGATTTTCCTGGTGCTCTAGTGGAGAGCAGGAGTGATCTTCAGATACTCCTCTATTGAGTGCCCTGGGTTCAATATGGCACCTATGACCCCAAGCAGTAATCTCTCAGTTCTAATACTAGGGGTCAAGCTGCCAAATAAGGAGCACACACTCTTTATTTGGCACCTTGACCCCTATGGTTATAAATAGCTGTAGTCTTTCAGCGATCCTCCTGAGGCAGACTCTCACGCTGGCAAACACTCTAAAAAAAAGTTCCTTTGGAGTCTGGGCACTCAGTGCAGGGGGGGGGGGGGTGTCTCTCTCCTTGTGGGGATTCTTCTCTTTCCAGATAGGCCTCTTCCATCTTTTTACTCTTGCCATTCTGCTTCTTTCCCATTTTGTTCATCTTATCAGGCCTTCTTCCCGGCGCTGCACGCGGTATGCTTTGTAGCTGAAAAGAAAATAAATAAATAAATAAATAAATAAATAAATAAAAAGCATGTGTTCTTTATTTGGCAGCTTGACCCCCAGCAGGACTACTGCTAGAGATCATAAGAATCATTTTGAAACTGGGTGGTCAATGGAGCAGAAACAACTAGGCCTTGCTGCTGCTTCCCATTGGACCACTAGGGAAACCTCCAGTAAGCTCCAAGAGGCACTAGGAGATCTTTTTGTGTGTCTTGGGGTATCAGAATGGTAGGGGACTTTGATTATACCTAGCACATTAGAGGTTGGGGAGCCTGTATTTGTGTCAGAGGTATTGGAGTGGAGTGGGTCTTTAGTTGTGACAGAGGGTCCATTGGGGAATAAGGGTCCTGTGTTTGTGTTAGGGGTCATCAGGGCTAGCTGGCCTTTAATAAAGAGAGGAGGATTTGGTAATTTCTGGAGAGCACTGGAGGGGTAGAGAGCTTGTATTTCTGTTAGGGAAAGGGGGACATTTTCTCAGCTTTTCAACCTGCTCCTTCAAGCTGACACTTGTGTGTCCATCAGGGCAATAAAAAAGCAAAAATGCATATTTTTTAAACCTAGATGCAACTTCCCATTGTACAATGGGAAGACCATGTCTAGTTTTTGGAATGCCTAAACATTCTCTGTTATTCTGCTGTCACACCTCCTTTTAATCTCAGCATCAGGTGGGTCATAAACACACACACACACACACACACACACATGCACACACACAAATATGTGTAAATATTGCCACTTGTACATTTAGATGCTTCTAAAATAACCCACTTACTGTAGTTATTCTCCTATAGGAAAGTGTTTGGGTATGGGTCATGCATTTGATATACTGCCTATCTGTGGTACAATCAAAGCAGTTTACATATTATATGCAGGTACTTTCTCTGTCCCAACTGGGCACTCAATCTTAATGTTTTTGTACATGGATCAATTGAGGTTCATAAGGATTTGCAGTTGGAATTCAGGGGTCCTTTTATTAAGCTGCAGAAAAAAAGGGCTCTGCGGTAGCAGTGGGGGCTGTTTTTCCCACACACCAAACCCTCCTCTGATGTAACTTCATTTCTGCCCGCCCTCGCGGAAACAGGAAGTTACATCAGAGCAGAGTGGGGTGTGGCTATGCTCCAGGGAAGGCCGAGACTCTGAGGCAGCCCTGCTTCAATCGCTGTGGTGCCGCTATGAAGGCAAGGTAGAAAGACTGCGGGGAGGGAAAGGGAAGGGTGCTGGATCCAGTAAAGAAGTATTACTCTGCTGGGTTGGGCTGGGGACGTGGGAGGGAGAGAGATTGAGGACAGGAGACGATATGAGCCTATCTAGCCCATTATTTCTGAAGCTACTCAAAACAATAGCAAAAGATTACTAGAAATAAAGGACTGCCTATGTGTGGTCCATCTGTAAAAAGTCAAAAGCTGTTCCAGTTGGATAGACAGTGCCTTAAATGGTGGAGGACAAAATATTTTTTTTTTACTTATTTGACAGCTTTTTATTTATTTATTTATTTGAAAGTTTCCCATATATAGATATAAATATCATAGATATAAATATCATGAAATAAAAATTGAATATCAACAGCTTAAAAATTATTGTAGCTGGTGGAAACAGCAGTTATAACTTCTATATTCTGTGCTCACTTTTCTACACTGTTCAATAGAAGACAGATGGCCAAATTTCAGTGAGGATATCCTGTTTCCTGATGGGTTCATCTTAACTGTTGTAATCTGCCTCGGGAAGTCTGGTGTTATAAAGATGGAATATATTGAAATTAAATTGAAGTAAAATTAAACTCTCCTTTAATTGGGATACATGGAATCACATCTTCACTTCACCTGTTTTGAAGAAATTTATATTTTAAATACACAAATGGATTATTCAGTTTTCAGCATATTTCAGGGATAAGTGGTTTTATAAGTCAAAATAAAAATAAATATTTTGTTTCATACAGATCTCTCTTTTATTTAAACATAACTAAATGGGCTATAAGCCCTTAATGCAGTCTGTTGGTTTTCTAATATTTTGTTCTTGTGCTGACTTATACTGTGCCAAAACTGAAGACTCTTATCTCTTCTAAATGGTCAATAATAAAAGGAGTTCATTGTGAACACTATCCACCCTAAAAGGTTGTTTTGTGGCTGTACATGAGGAATTGTAATATTGAATAAATAATTATATGTTTGTGTTCTTAGTTATGCATCCAAAGGTTATATAATCCTTTCAAGAAAGCCAGTTAATCATTTAACTTATTAGTGAACATAACCACAAAGGCATAGTATGGTCACATTTTAAATATGGTAATACTAGAGTCCAGCTCAGGAACAGTTTATTTTGAGTTAGTCTTCACTGGACCAAACTTGCTTTCTTTGTGACATCACAGTGCCTTAAAAGGTGGAGATTAAAGGATTTATTTTTTGACATTTATATCTCACATTATCCCAAGCAAACTTGGGTTCCATGTGGGTTACATTTGAATACAGTGAGACAGAATGATAGAATTCAGTAACATCATAGGAGAAAGTAGATGGATATATCTGAAACATGTAACAAAGTTGAGATTAGCATATATACCCAACTGGGCATTTAAAAGTATGTCCTTTAATGATGCTGCATGTTTAGAAATCATAGCTATATGTATAGACAGTTATTCAAATATTATCACATACACACACAAGAACAGGCATCTATACACACATTGCAAAAGTAAACAACAACTTCTACAGAGTACTGTCAGCATTCGTTGTCTAGGGATGGTCCCGGGTCCAGTTCACAGAGGCAGGGGGTTCCCAAAGAATACACAATCCACACGGGTTTGGATATATATAGAAAGTATATTGTATGTACATATATAGGCTCACAGCACTTAGTACACATATCTGTGTGTGGGGAGGTTTAGATGGGAATCAATGAGAGAAAGAAAGGATAGTGGTGTTCAGAGGAAGAGAGAGACATGTTGGGGTACAGCTGGAGAAGAAGGGGGGAGCAGAGAAAGAAAGAAAGAAAGAAAGAAAGAAAGAAAGAAAGAAAGAAAGAAAGAAAGAAAGAAAGAAAGAAAGAAAGAAAGAAAGAAAGAAAGAAAGAAAGAAAGAAAGCAGAACCATGTGCTCTGAGAGAAAAAGCTTTGGGGTAGGGCTGAAAATGAAAGGGGAGCCAGAGCCAGGGGGGGCTCTGGTAGCTGAAGAGGTATGTGTGTAGAAAAAGAAAGAAAGAAAGAAAGAAAGAAAGAAAGAAAGAAAGAAAGAAAGAAAGAAAGAAAGAAAGAAAGAAAGAAGAACTGCCAGCCCCCAGCCCTGTGCTCTGCTCTCCATATATATATCTAACAGGAACAGAGAGAAAATCAAACAACTTCTTTTCTTCCCAGCCTTTGTTTGTCAGCTCTTTCCTTTACAAACTCCAGTGTACCTTCCTGAGGCAAGGAAGGTGACCATTTTCACAGATTTTACTCTTTGAAGTCCCCAGTTCTGGAGCCTATCTATCTGGCTTTCTTTGTTCTCACCAAGAGCCCTGCTCCCAGATGCCCAGAGAGGACAGCTAGGCAACATTTGGCCCATTTGCCATCTGTAGTGATTCCTGAGGGAGGGGGGGGGGGAGGAGTTCTCAGAAGTCAGAAGCTGGTTTCATCAATCCTGACATGCAGCCATCCTGACAAGTACATCCAAAATTTAATTTTTATTTTCTCATTTCCATCTTCCAAAATTCTAGACAACAGATGTATAGATCAGTAGGACCCAAAGCAGTCCAAAACAAAGTCAGATATACCTAATTGTTTAACCACCCTTAGGGTTCGCCTTTTGATTTAAAAAGCAATGCAAGGTCTGGATAAATGAATTAAACCAATCAAAGTTTAAAGCAAAATGCCCATAATATGTAATACTTTGTAGCAATAATGAAACAGTGATGGAATATTCATATAGCAAGTAGCCTGAGCCATCAGATTTATTGTCCACTGAACATAATTAACTTTGTATGAACTTGACAGCTATATTGTGCTGAACTGGACAATGTTGGCACATTTAGACTGACTCTGGGCAGCAGTTCTGCATGTAGGAAGCCCTTCCCTCATTATTCAATACCTCTCTGTAAAATAGTAGTAATAAAAAAGTGCATTTTTAATATATACCACTGTATTCCACAAAACAAAAGGAGCAAGCTCCCATATACAATCTTTTTCTTTTGATGTACACACAGAAAAATAGATGTCAAATGCTCCCATGTTTCAACTTATGTTTTTAACATAAATTGAAACATGGGAGCATTTGACATCTATTTTAAATTGTACCTATAAATAATGTCTGAGGGTTGAGCACCTGTTTCTCATAACATAATGTCTGTTTGGTGGCTTTTTACTAGGTGAAAACATCTCTGCATGAATACAGGGAACCCCTATAACCAGCCCCTCCAAATGACAAAATGAGTATGTTTTAGAACTAATTACTACTATAGAGATCCAAGGATTTGGCTGACTGGTTAAAAGCCTGATTCTTTATTAAAGCATGATTTAAGACTGGATCTGGGGTATCCAGATTTTATTTATTTCCCTATATGCATGTTTTATTGGTGTTAGTGCTAAGGGGGGGGGGGGAGTAATCTTGATCGGATCTGTTGTGTTCCCCCATCCTTCCCCTGATTTACTTGCATTCAGATTGATGGACCTGGTTGGGCAAGAGGTGCTTTATTTTTGTATCAGCTGTAAATGTTTGGAATATTAACATATAGATGAGTATGGATCTCATTTTCAAAAGAGAAAAATGTCTAAAAAGTGACATAAAGCAGCATTTAGACATTTTTCTCACAAAACGTCCAAATCAAGACGTTTTTCTATGAAGTTTGTCAGGAACACAAGGGGGCATGTCAGGATTTGGGCGTTCCTTAGACCTGGACATTTTGCAGCCACAATGGAACAAAAGAAAACCGAATAAGGCACAAAAGGTTGCCCTAAATGATAGCCACTGGAGGGAATCAGGGGTGACCCCAATACCCCCCCCCCCAGTGGTCACTGACCCCCCTCTCACTCTCCAAAAATGTGAATAAAAATATGACTTCCCAGCCTCTATGATAGCCTCAGATGTTAGAGCCAGGTCTATTAGAGCAGCATGCCGGTCCCTGGAGTAGTGTAGTGGTCAGTGCAGTGCACCAAGGCTTGGGGGACTCAGGCCCCTATCTCCTTCTACCTGTTAAATTTGTGGTGGAAACTGTGAGCCATCCAAAACTCACCAGAAACCCACTGTACCCACATATAGGTGTCCCCTTCACACATAAGGGATTTTGTAGTGGTGTACAGTTGGGGGTAATGGGTTTTGGGGGGCTCAGCAAACAAAATAAGGGAGCAACGGTGAGATGCGTATCTGGGAGCATGTTTTTGAAGTCCACTGCAGTGCCCCCTATGGTGCCCCATTTATCTCCTGGGATATCTGGGGGACCTGTCTACTAAAACTGCTGGCTCCTCCTACATCCCAATGGCTAGATTTTGTGTGTTTTGCACTTGGACATTTTTTTTTTAATAATAGGCCAAAAAACAAAACGTTCAAATCACAAAACCTTGTTCAAAACAGTATTTTTGAAAAAAAAACAAGATGTTTTTCTTTTTTGAAAATGACCTTCTTTTATATTCAGATTTTGAATGTTTAGAGCAAAACATCCAAAGTCGGACTTAGACGTGACATCGAAAATGCCCCTCTCTGTGTCCACTTATATACAGGTACAGTGGTGGAAATAAGTATTTGATCCCTTGCTGATTTTGTAAGTTTGCCCACTGACAAAGACATGAGCAGCCCATAATTGAAGGGTAGGTTATTGGTAACAGTGAGAGATAGCACATCACAAATTAAATCCGGAAAATCACATTGTGGAAAGTATATGAATTTATTTGCATTCTGCAGAGGGAAATAAGTATTTAATCCCTCTGGCAAACAAGACCTAATACTTGGTGGCAAAACCCTTGTTGGCAAGCACAGCGGTCAGACGTCTTCTGTAGTTGATGATGAGGTTTGCACACATGTCAGGAGGAATTTTGGTCCACTCCTCTTTGCAGATCATCTCTAAATCATTAAGAGTTCTGGGCTGTCGCTTGGCAACTCGCAGCTTCAGCTCCCTCCATAAGTTTTCAATGGGATTAAGGTCTGGTGACTGGCTAGGCCACTCCATGACCCTAATGTGCTTCTTCCTGAGCCACTTCTTTGTTGCCTTGGCTGTATGTTTTGGGTCATTGTCGTGCTGGAAGACCCAGCCACGACCCATTTTTAAGGCCCTGGCGGAGGGAAGGAGGTTGTCACTCAGAATTGTACGGTACATGGCCCCATCCATTCTCCCATTGATGCGGTGAAGTAGTCCTGTGCCCTTAGCAGAGAAACACCCCCAAAACATAACATTTCCACCTCCATGCTTGACAGTGGGGACGGTGTTCTTTGGGTCATAGGCAGCATTTCTCTTCCTCCAAACACGGCGAGTTGAGTTCATGCCAAAGAGCTTAATTTTTGTCTCATCTGACCACAGCACCTTCTCCCAATCACTCTCGGCATCATCCAGGTGTTCACTGGCAAACTTCAGACGGGCCGTCACATGTGCCTTCCGGAGCAGGGGGACCTTGCGGGCACTGCAGGATTGCAATCCGTTATGTCGTAATGTGTTACCAATGGTTTTCGTGGTGACAGTGGTCCCAGCTGCCTTGAGATCATTGACAAGTTCCCCCCTTGTAGTTGTAGGCTGATTTCTAACCTTCCTCATGATCAAGGATACCCCACGAGGTGAGATTTTGCGTGGAGCCCCAGATCTTTGTCGATTGACAGTCATTTTGTACTTCTTCCATTTTCTTACTATGGCACCAACAGTTGTCTCCTTCTCGCCCAGCGTCTTACTGATGGTTTTGTAGCCCATTCCAGCCTTGTGCAGGTGTATGATCTTGTCCCTGACATCCTTAGACAGCTCCTTGCTCTTGGCCATTTTGTAGAGGTTAGAGTCTGACTGATTCACTGAGTCTGTGGACAGGTGTCTTTCATACAGGTGACCATTGCCGACAGCTGTCTGTCATGCAGGTAACGAGTTGATTTGGAGCATCTACCTGGTCTGTAGGGGCCAGATCTCTTACTGGTTGGTGGGGGATCAAATACTTATTTCCCTCTGCAGAATGCAAATAAATTCATATACTTTCCACAATGTGATTTTCCGGATTTAATTTGTGATGTGCTATCTCTCACTGTTACCAATAACCTACCCTTCAATTATGGGCTGCTCATGTCTTTGTCAGTGGGCAAACTTACAAAATCAGCAAGGGATCAAATACTTATTTCCACCACTGTATGTATATGCTAGTATGCTGTCTAACTGCTATTTGGTAAATACCCACCTAATGAACATGGTGCTTCTTTGCAAAATATATTTAAACACTGTGGCTGGAGACTCTCAGGCTTATTTTCGAAAGTGATCGCCGGCCATTTCCCGACATAAATCGGGAGATGGCCGGCGATCTCTCAAAAGCGGCAAAATCGGAATAATCAAAAGCGGCATTTTTGACAGCATCGCCGATTTCCCGTTGCCTCACCAGCGAAAGTTCAAGGGGGCATGTCAGCAGCTTAGCGAAGGCGGGACATGGGCAGGCATGGGCGTGGCTACCAGATGGCCGGCTTTCGCAGATAATGGAAAAAAAAGTGGCGTTAATCAGTATTTAGGCGGGTTTACTTAGTCCTTTTATTTTCACGACCAAGCCTCAAAAAGGTGCCCCAACTGACCAGATGACCACTGGAGGGAATGGGGGATGACCTCCCCATAGTCCCCCAGTGGTCACCAACCCCTTCCCACACTAAAAAAATAAAAATAAAAATCTTTTTTGCCAGCCTCAAATGTCATACCCAGCTCCCTGACAGCAGTATTTTGTTACATTTGTGCCCCACGCTTTCCCACTCATGGCAGGCTCAATGCGGCTTACATGGGGCAATGAAGGGTTAAGTGACTTGCCCAGAGTCACAAGGAGCTGCCTGTGCCTGAAGTGGGAATCGAATGCAGTTCCTCAGTTCTCCAGGACCAAAGTCCACCACCCTAACCACTAGGCCACTCCTCCACCCAGTTTGCAAGTCCCTGGAGCAGTTTTTAATGGGTTCAGTGCACTTCAGGCAGGCAGACCCAGGCCCATCCCCCCTACCTGTTACACTTGTGGTGCTAAGTGTTGAGCCCTCCAAACCCTCCCAAAACCCACTGTACCCACATGTAGGTGCCCCCCTTCACCCATAAGGGCTATGGTAATGGTGTAGAGTTGTGGGGAGTGGATTTGGGGGGGATTTGGGGGGCTCAGCACCCAAGGGAAGGGAGCTATGATCTTGGGAGGTTTTTTTGTCTTTTTAAAAAATTTTAGAAGTGCCCCCTAGGGTGCCCGGTTGATGTCCTGGCATGTCAGGGGGACCAGTGCACTACAAATGCTGGCTCCTCCCATAACCAAATGCCTTGGATTTCGCCGGGTTTGAGATGACCGGCATTTTTTTTCCATTATCGCTGAAAAAAAACGGTGATCTCAAACCCGGCGAACTCTGGCATTTGGCCGGGCTAAACTGTATTATCGAAAGAAAAGATGGCCGGCCATCTGTTTCGATAATAGGGTTCCGGTCAGCTGTAGCGCTGCCGCCAAAATAGATTGCCGGTGAACTATTTCGCCAGCGACGTTCGATTATGCCCCTCTCTGTATCTCACAAATTTTTAATATTTCATGGGTATCCGAATAATCAATAGATATAGAATAAAATAAAACATATTTCTATTGTTTACCTTTAAAAGTGGACTAACACGGCTACCACATCTCTGTACTCATGGTTATCTAGATAATTACTTTGTGGGTTTTATTTTGGTGTAGAAAGTAAGCTTGCATTTTGCTTCCTACAGTAGAGAATGCATTTTTATTTCTCCTGTGCTGTACTGCTTATAGAGAATGTGATTTCTCTTTCCTTTTCTAATTTTTGGTCCTTTACTCTGTAATTAGTGAGGGTTTGTCTGCGTTATTTGAGTGACTGAAGTAAGATATTTAAAAATGTCAGTGTTTTCAAAGTTTCCATAAGTGTGAATGTGGTTTGTGTTGATGCAGAACAGACTGTTTACTTAGAAATCCACCATAAAGTTCATGCTAAGACATTATTTGGGAGTATACCAAGCAGTATTCACACCTATATGCCTAGTGCCCCCCCCCCATGTTAACTTGGGGACCCCCAAAATGTCAAGTCTGGCTATGCCCCTGCATAGAAGTATTTATTTGTCAAAGGAGATATGATAGGTTAGGTTAGAGGCAGTGGTTTAACATGATCAAGCCCCAATAGTTCTATACCATAACGAGATCAATTAATTCATAATGGATTCCTTAAAATAATCAAATTGGTTGGTTCAATATTGCCTTCATTAATATGATATCAGTTACAATTAACACTTTGGCTATACATGATCTTATAACAACTTTTGCTTTTAATATTTTGGGAGTTACTGAAATCTGATTGGCATCGGTAAAACAAAATTGCACAAAATCAAGCCACTGGGATGTAGAAGGAGCCAGCATTCTTAGTAGACTAGCCACAGAGACATCCCAGCAGAGCAGTGGGGCACCCTAAGGGGCACTGCAGTAGACTTCACCTAAAAGCTGCCAGGTGCATGTCACCATTGCTCTCTTTTATAGTATAGTGAGCACTCCAAAACTCACCAAAACCTACTGTATCCAACAGCACACAACTACAATAGTCCTTATGGGTGCAGGTGTTACTTATATGTGGGTACAGTAGGTGTTTGGTGGGTTTTAGAGTGCTCACACTTTCCACCACGAATATAACAGGCCCATAACCTACTCTAACAGTTAGAGTGGGTTATGGGCCTGGGTCCCCTTCTATATAGTGCACTGGATCGACTACTAGTCTACTCCAGGGACCTGCTTGCTGCTCTAATAAGACTGGCCATAACATCTGAAGCTGTCATAGAGGTTGGCATGTACTGTTTCTTTTACATCTTTGGGGGTGGGGTGGGGTGGGGGGTGGGGAGGGGTGTCAGTGAGCACTGGGGGAGTAAGGGAGGGGGGCTCATTCCTTTATTCCTCCAGTCATCTGGTTATTTAGGATACTTTTTTGTGGCTTAGTCGTTATTAAAATAGGTCTAGCTTAAAGCGTCTTAGTTTTAGTCCTGGACATTTTACTGTTTAGATAATAAAATTGTTTGTTTAGTTAGTTATTCCACCTATAACCTGCTATATAGTTTTTTTAGTCATTTTCATTTTGTTCCATTGTGGTTGAAAAACGTCAAGGTCTTAAGAACACCCAAATCTCGCCCTTAACATGCCCCCAACACGCTCTCTTGAGATTTGAACATACTGCAGATGAACTGCATAGAAAAACATCTGGAAATTTGATTTTGAAAATTCCAATATGGATGCTTTGGTGAGAATAACATTCAAATGGTGATTTATGCCACTTAAGAGACACTATCAGTTCATAACATGTCTATTCCCCAACATGTTTTTATAAAGAACTGTTGAATGGTTAATTTCATTAGATTATGATTTACTATTTACTATCTCAGAAGTTTAGTGGAGATTGGGTGGCAGAGCCGGTGGGGGGGGGGGGGGGGGGGGGGGGCTGGTGGTTGGGAGGCGGGGCTAGTTCTGGGCAGACTTCTACGGTCTGTGCCGTGAAAATGGCAGATACTAATCAAGGTCAGGTATACCCAAAAAGTAGCACATATGAGTTATCTTGTTGGCAGACTGGATGGACCGTGCAGGTCTTTCTCTGCCGTCATCTACTATGTTACTATGATTTGACTACTTTAGTTATAATTTACAATACATACACATAGTTTTCTTAATACAATGTCCTTATTAGGGAGTCCTTTTACAAAGGCACACTGACATTTTTTTCCATGCACTAAAAATAAGCATGTACTAAATGTTAGCGATGCCCATATATTTCTATGCTCATACTTTGTGAACCTTCCCAAGCACTCATCTGCTTATGTAGCACTACTAGGTATGACTTTGTATTGTGAAGGATCTTCAGAATTAGTGCAACAAGATTGCTTAATAGACAGTTTTCAGACAGTCAAGCACAAATTGTCCTGTGAAGTATATATTTTTTGTATTAATCATTTTTTAGTGCTGTTTTCTCAAAAAAGTAACATTTTATCAACAACTTCTTTTCAACAACAGCCTGTTTCTTGGCTTCAACAATACTATACTAAATAAGTTCATTCACTTAACTGACAGCAGTCTAATAGGATTCAGGAACCTCAACCAACTTGGCCAGGTTTCGCAACTCCATCAGGGCGGAGGTTCTCTGAAAATAATCATAAGTGGATTATATACAATTCAAGCTGTGCAAATCTCCAATAACAATTATCTATATTTTTATACAATCCTTCACAGCTTACATATTTCTCTCCAGCTTTGATCTTCTTGATGACAAAAATGGCCACAGCGTCTCACTTGCACGCCCACCCTTAAATATACGTCAGCTGAATAGTGAACCGCGACTTCTGATAGGCGAAATAGTCTATGTCTTAATTCAATCATATCACCATCCACCAATCTAACTCCGAGTTCAGCCCCGTGGGGTATAATATATTTAAAGCAAATATCCATCTTTGTTCTTTGTAATTAAGATAGTGTTCCAGATTCCCAGCCTCCCACCCCAACTGGACACTGTCAAGAATTCTCCATTTAATGTCACTCAACTGATGATGATGTTCCAACCAATGTTATGTTAAAGGGGCCGAAGCATGTACTAAATGTTAAAGATTTGTGTTTGTTTAAACGTGTTTTAATCACTCAAGTAGAGCGCCCAATGTAAATTAATTTACAGGGGCATATGATTAAATAGATAGGCAATTAGTTTGAGTACGTGCTGTGATGCTCTGTTGAGAAACAGGGTGCAGCCAATCCGTTCCTTTGATTGTCAAAGAGCACCATTGACAGTTTTCACACTTATAGTGCCCTAGAATCTCCAAAGTTGCAGTTATATAATCCAGACATTTGTAGGACAAAAGTTCCCCTATTGTTTTGCCATGACGGTATGCACATTTAGGGTGAGCCTCAAAACAATCATGCACTTGTAATATTCTCCAGTGTGAATGGATAGATGTATTAATCCAAGAACTCAAAGATGAAAAAAGCAGAGCCACAACCAACTTATTTTCATCAGTGTGTTGTTTATATTGTAGTAGTAACTCATGTTGTGAATACTTGGCTCGCAAATATGCTCTTCTAATTACTTTACTCAGATAGCCTCATTCAGAGAATCTTTGAAACATTTTATGGGCTTGATCCTCAAAATCTTCCCTCCTAGAGCAAATTCTCTTCAGTCATAAGAATTGGTTTATCTATAAACTCAGTTTCCATCATAAAGAGTTTGGGGACAGAATTAAAGATCTCAATATGTATTCTTTGGAAAAAAGATGGGAAAGGGGAGATATGAGACATTTAAATACCTATGTGGCATAAATGCGCAGGAGGCGAGTCTCTTTCAATTGAAAGGAATGAGGGGGCATAAGATGAAGATGAAAGAGGATAGACTCAGAAGTAACCTGAGGAAATATTTCTTCACAGAAGGGATGGTGAAATTCATGGTGGAAGTGGTGGAGATGAAAACAGTGTCTGAATTCAAGAGAGCTTTGAACAAGTACATAGGACATCTAAGGGAGTGATAGGAAGAGAAGATGGCATGGATGGGCAGACTGGATAGGCCGTGTAGTCTTTATCTTCCTACATTTTTCTCTGTTTTCTATGTATTATCATTGGTCTTCTTTTACTCTTCTTATCCCCAATGAAGTTCAAAGTGGGTTATAAAAAGAGAACCAGTAAAAGGGTCTGGATTTGATATATTGCCTTTCTGTGGTACAACCCATGTGGCTTACATATATTATATGCAGGTACTTTCTCTGTCCTTAGTGAGCTCTCAGTGTAAGGGGGACTTTTACTAAATATTAGCACAAGTTATATATAGCAGGGTCTATAGGAATAAAACAGGTCCTGTGGCAGATAACTTACATTAATCTTTAGTAAAATGCACCCTAAGTTTTTGTACCTGGGGCAATGGAAGGTTAAGTGACCTACTCAGAGCTACAAGACGCTGCAGTGGAAACTGAACCCAGTTTCCCAGGTTCTCAATCCACTGTACTAACCGTTAAGTTATTCCTCCATTCCACTGGGAAATTACAGTAAACAAAATTTATCAAAATATAATAACAAATTTACATATTTTTCTGCCTCGAATATTAATTAAAAGATATTTTTTACTGGTTTTTAAAAAAGAAACTTAAGAAAATTTGTGTTTAATATTTTAAGGTAGGCTATTCCAAAAATAAGCTACCTGATAGGAAGAGGAGGAGGCATCTAGTATACCTTTAAAGCCCTTGACTTACAGAAATTTCAAGAGATAGCTACCAGAAAGACAAGAGGTGCAATATGAAGCTAGTACCACTATTAGAAAAATAATAATTTCAGAATCTAATCCATGAAATAGTATAACAACTATCCCCCACCCCTCCACCCCCGTTTACAAAACTGTGCTAGCGGCTGCCGGTGCGCTAATGCTGATACAGCCCATTCACTTTGAATGGGCTGCGTCAGCATTGCCACGTTGCAGCTGCCAGTGTGGCTTTGTAAATGGGGGTGGAGGGGGGATATAAGTCAATTTAAAAATAATCCAAGTTTTAATAGGTAACCAATGAAGGTGAATCAGTGGTGGAACAGTGCTCTCAAACTTCTTTAACCTATAATCTCACTGCCATGGTTTCCAAAAAGTTGTAGCTTCTTCAATCATTTTTGGGATATTCCTGAATATAAAATGTTGCTACAATCTGAGACAAGATCCATAAATGTACTAATACAAGCAAAAAAAAAATCTTCATGAAAATTAGGATGAATGAGCCTTGGTTGTTTAAGCTTAACATGTCCAGATTTCAGCTCTGAACTATATACACAAATAGCAAGCCAAACATATTTATTTATTTTATTTATTGTATTTGTATCCCACATTTTCCCACCTCTTTGCAGGCTCAATGTGGCTTACAATATATCATGGATAATGGAAATAGCAAAAGATATACATTTGGTTTTACAGAAGGATTTTAGATTACATGGTCATGAAGTACAAGATAGTGGCATTACAGAAGACATTGACAGACATTAGGAATACGAGATAATAGTGTTACAGAAGACATTATCAGGCATTAGGAATAGAATATACTGGTGTAATAGAGACATTGTAAAACAATGGACGTGTTACGTTGTTTGTAGGTGTATTTGGAGATATTACATATTTTATTCTTTGTGGTCTATCTTTTCAAAGAGATATTAGTTCATAGCTGCAGAAGATGAGCTCTTAAAAAGTCCAATAATGAAAATAGACAAAAGAAAATAACATTTAAAACCTAAGGGGCAATTCTATAACTTGGCACCCTCAATTCTGTGTGCCAATGCCACTCACTGAGTGTCAAGACACTGTTGTAGAATATTAGTGTAAACCCAAATTGTCATTCTTACATTTAGGCATGCGAAATGTAAGGAACAATAGCCACCCAAAAAAATAACAATCCAGGTGAAACGAGAACATCAAATAATTTTGTCTCATGGCATAGGGTCTCTTATAGCCCCAGCTATTTCAGACCCATGCTTAAGAATACAAGTTCCTATCACTCGTCTCTCTTCACACCTGTGCCCAAATCAACTCTTCATGTAAAAATTCCTATGAACTTTTATTCATCAATTGAAACAACCCAATTTAAGGCATATCAGATATAAATATAAAAATAACCACTGATCTGCTGAAATGCATTATTGCAAACATCATAGGGTGGAGATAATGTTGCAGCGCTGGTATTTTTGTATTCTAGGATGTCTAGTTCCTAGAATATACATGCATGGGTTTCATTCTCTATTCATATGCATTCATTCAGGAGAAAATAACCCTTCAGAATTCTCATGTACTCCCTGCTATGCATTGAAATTATAATATGACTAGGACACCAAACACAAAAGTTATATAAGCCTTTGGAAATTACGATAAAATACATATTTGAGAGCTGCTTTTAGTACTTTTCTGTAGCCAATTCCTTGATGTTACTGTGAAAGCAATACTCATCTCTGTTCTTATCCCTTGCCAAGCGCCATATTCATTAGAAGATTGAGAACGGTATTGATTTGTTCATAAGAATAGATAAATAGCTAAGCCATTAACTTGTCCAATATATGGCAGGCTATTTTATGTTTCAGGCATCTCACTCATTATGTAGAACAGCTGTATAAATGTTTTGTATTCTTCTGCATTCAGCTTAGTTCTGGAAACTCCCATCCCCCAACCTGATGCCACTCCCTTTTTCCCTTGGGTTGAGGTATATACCTTATTAAATAATGAATGTATTTCTGTCTTTTTTTTTTGGGGGGGGGGGGTTGGGGTAATTTTCCAAAGCTTTTTTAAATGTAGGTAAACATGTTTATCCATATAAAAATAATTTTAAATTGTCTCATCCCAGTCTGAACCACCTGCTTCACCAGTCTGAACCATCTGCTTCAGGAGTCACATACATATTGCTGCATGGTGTTTATCTACCTGCTCCTCCACCAACTGCACATACAGTTTTACAGATGAGTCCTTTACCTGCATAGAATTTAAAACTAGATCCCATCTATATTCTGTGACTCTTGAAGCAGGCGGTTCCTGTAGAAACACAGTTCCTTAGCGTCAGCAGCAGATGAATCCAGAGACTTGTGGGTTGTGACCATCTACCAGCAGGTGGAGATAGAGAGTGCTGAACTGCATTACAGGATGGGATGCTCCTTGGTCAGTCAGTATTCTCTATCTCCAACAGGCAGCTGGATGTTCTCGTATAAGCTCCTGGTCTCATCTGATGGTGGTTTCTGTTCTTTTTTTTTGGGGGGGGGGGGGGGTCTCTCAGTTCAGTACAGCTTTTGAGTATGCAGGCGAGTGGTGCTGGCTTTAGGGGGTACACCTGGAGAAACCAGGTCCTTCCCCCACCCCCCCTCCCCCACCCTTCTCCAGCCCATTGGAGCCGACTCTGTGGGTGCTGTGGGTGCTTGAGCACCCCCAATATTGAGAAAATTCCTTGTATGTGACAAGGGAGGGATCATTTCCATTGGGCTTAGCACCCCCAATAATTTTGAAAAGTTGGCTCCTAAGCTCCAGCCCTTCCTTAATTCTCCTTCCTCACTGAAAAAAAAATGGGACATAATTTTTTAAAGCCCACAGCCTTGGCTGCAGGAGAAATACTGGTTTGGGCCACTATAAAGGGCTTAGTATTGGAGAAGATGTGAGTATGCTTCCAGCAGCACAGGCGGGAGTCCCGATGGCTGCCTCTCCCAGAGTGAGAGTGAGTGTGAGTGTATCTTTACATTTTCTTTCACCTTTGGGTCAGTTGCGGTTGTACATTTGTTTTCTTTGCAATGGCTGCAGAAGTTGTTAAAAGCTGGTCCCACTGTGGGAAGCGGGGAGCAGCATTTGAGCAGTATCCGGGTGGCTGTGCAGGCTCTCCTCTGGCAGAAGGGACCATGTTTGGGAATGCCTCATTAGTTTTCTGTATGGGAGAGATGCAGGCTCATTATCCTCATGGGGATGAAAGAGATCCGGCAGCCTTTTATACAGTAGCGCGATTCAGGAACAGCGCTGCCGGTGGCTCCTTTACCAGGCACTGTTTCAGAGGTTCTTACACACATCAGCTGCTCTGGTGGTTTCTCCAGGGCTGGGGTCTTCTGGCCTTCCCCACCCTCCAAGTTCATTCTGCTGCTCCATAATGCCAATAAGTTGCAGAAGTCTGGTAGGGGAACTGACAGTTCCTTTTTAGCTCAGCCTTTGGAGATTTCTGGCTTGGTCCCTGCCTCAGTTTCCACTTATGGACCTTGCCCTGAAGAGGAGATGTTTGCACTCCAGCTCAGAAATAGGGTCTATTGCTCCCCTGTCTCCTAATTCTGAGGGAGTCATTTCAGGACAGTCCCTTTCTGCACAGATGCAGAAGGAATTGGAGGAGGGGGAGCTAAATTGCAGACCCCACCGTGGTGCAGGTGTTTCATAAGGGAAGAGTTGTCTTCCTTTATACCTAAGGCTCTCCAGGTTCTTAATATTTCTTCTTCTGATCCTGCTACACCTGAATCTACTAACCTTAAAGTGGCAAGCACTAGAATACTGTTTCAGTCTTTTTCCCAGTGAATGAGGGTGATGCAGGAAGTCATTTCTGCTCAGTAGGTCACCCCAGACATTGCCTTCGAGGGGCAGCGGCTATGTCACATCTTTACCCCATATCCATGCCTGAGTTACAAAAGCTGCGTTTGCCTAAAGTGGATTCATTGATGACAGCAGGCCACACTGTGGTGAGTTAAGATTTTACTTATAGTTCCAGAGTTGGTCAAGTGCTGTTCCTAGTGTGTGTGTGTGTGTTCATTGTAAGTTGTTCTTATATACAAAAAAATTTCCTTTCATCAGCCAAACTCACATGCATACTATATTCAAGCACGTTTATATAGATGTTTCAATTTTGACATTTACCTTGATGTATATCTTTGTAGACCAACCTGATATTTGCAATATTTGTCTTAAGTAAAAACCTTTGCATACAGGATTAAATTATGGTTAATTTGCTACACTCTATTCTTTTCTTTGTATAATTGTAATTATATTTTACTCCAATTTGTATTCAATAGTTTTGCACTTTGGATCTTGATGTCACAACTTCGGTTTTCACATTCTTTTACCTGCCAAACCAATATGTTGATTGTATTCAGGTAATTTACCTTGATGTATATCCTTGTAGACCAACCTGACGTTCGCAATATCTGTTTGAAGTAGAAACTTTTGTATACAAGATTAAATTAAGGTTACTCTGCTACACACCACTCTTTTCTTCGTATAATTGTAATCACATTTTATTCCAATTTGTATATATTTGTGGTTTTACATTAAAGGTTTTGATGTCATAATTTTAGCTTCCAAAACATTTCCTTGGATGTCCCATCATTGACACTTGGTGTTTAGATGCATTTGTTTTCTCCACCTTCTTTTTTCATCTGTTTAAATTATTATTTGTTTGGTATATTTTAAATTGTGATATTCATTCTTATATTTGTAATGTATTTTAAAATTATTTATATTTATATGTATTGAACAATTTTTATTGTATATGTTAATATTTTCCTAGTTATGTCTTACTTATTTTTATATAGGTATTACTTATGTTTACTTAGATTCCTGAGGCAGGATTGGCTGAAACACAGTACTGTGTTGAGTCTTCCATCAACAAACTTAAGTTATACTTCTTTAGTTGTCTGTTCCATCTCTGGAGTACAAGTTCTACTTCCCACTGTTTGGTTCTGCATTTGTGTCTGATTTCAATGTTCCTCCTCCCAGGCGGATTTTTACTGACAGGGCTGGGATGTTTCCATTGGTTACATGCATGCAAAGGAACCCAAATACAGTAACTAATTACTTACTGGCAGAAAGGAAAATGGTGTGATCTGTTCAACCAAATAAGTTCTTGGCTTTTCCTGATTGATACTAGGACTAGGGAGCATTTGATGAAGCTACAAAGTAGTACATTTAAAATGAATCAGAGAAAACTTTTCTTCACTCAATGTGTAATTAAACATTGGAATTCGTTGCCAGAAAATGTGGTAAAGGTGGATAGCTTAGCGGGGTTTAAAAAAGGTTTGGATGGCTTCCTAAAGGAAAAGTCCACAGACCATTATTAAAATGGACTTGGGGAAACTCCACTGCTTATTTCTGGGATAAGCAGCATAAACTGTTTTGTACTTTTTGGGATCTTGCCAGGTATTTGTGACTTGGATTGGCCACTATTGGAAACAGGATGATAGGCTTGATGGACCTTTGGTCTCTCTCAGTATGGCAATACTTATGATTACAGAGGGTATACAATTAAGACTGGCTGGTGAGAGTTCTTTGCTGTTGCTAACGATGAAATAGGAGAGCTACTACAGTAGTGCATGCCAGGAGAGGAAGTAAAAGGAGAACATTAATCTATAACAGAACATTGATATATCAGCCTCTCCTCTGTGTTAATTACGGAATTCAAAGGGTGGTATTAAACGACATGGTTGATGAAAGAAGGAAACATGAAGGTAAGACTAATAGCAAAATATAGTAGATTAAGGACAGAATGAGCATAATGTGAAAATATAGGATGATTGCTATAATAGGTTTCAGTTAACAAAATGGTAATGATTAACAACTGCATGATTACATTATATAATGATTAAAAATTTTCAGTTGAAGACGCAGAGCACTGGGTGTGGTGCGTAAACCTCTAGGCACAGATAAAGTGAATTGTTTAGTTTTCTTGTTCTTGGGGGTTTCTAGATCGATTGGAATATGTTTTTGTTGAATAATAGTGCCATACACTTTCATTCACAACTGCTCAAAGGTTTTCCCTACTTTATATCCCCCTTTCACACTTTGCCCTGTCACTACAATGAAAGCCTACAAACCAAACTTCCTTCTGTAATCTAGCCATCAGATATTGATGTTGTGTGATGTCTGAGACACTTTTCCTTAGAATCTCTGAATAATGCACCCATAGGTTTCCTAGCCCTGGCTAGTATGGAGAGCAAAAGACCTGACCCAGGATTATAGTCAGCTGTTCTGCATGATGGTGCACAAACTCTATTTCTAACTGTAATAACCATGCACTTTATTCTATTTTTACAATATACCTAGAAATGTATCACTAAGGAAATCATCATAGTGCCATGGAAAATATGTAACAAAAATACTCCCTGCATATCATTTTATTTTTATAATCTGAACTACCCAGTCAATTCTACATCTCTTAAGGATTTACATCTGAATTGATTTGAAACAGAAAAAAACCCATTTGAAATTCTATTGAAATCTATATCAATCTGTAAAAGAGCAACACTCCTTTGAATTGCACCATCCTTCATGTTATTATGCCTTTGCCTGAACTTGTAAAATTCCAGATCGTTTTATGAGGACTACCCTTCCCTTAAGAAGTATTAAGACGGAAATAACCAACCGGTGTATGAGACTTCCAGTTATCCTACCGACATCTGTAGTATTGCATGTAACACAAATGAATCATCAAGCTTTTGTAAGTCCTCTGAAGAACATTTGTAAAACAACATGATGGGAGTTAATAACTGTGAGATACATCATGTCTGACCAATTTACTTTTTGTTACGTGTAGAATGAGTGATCAATGTCTTTCTATTCACTTTTCTTTGCTGCTGAAGACTCTCTATCCTGTCCTATGTTTTGAAGAGCATTTTTCAATGGCATGCATATGAAGAAATGGGTATTTAATTGTATAAAATGGCCTGATTAGAAATTATTTTCCTCAACTATGGTTAAAAGTATGTTCAACTTCTATGGCATGCATACTTTTTGCATCATTAATAAGAGGCATTCTCAGGGGGGGGGGTGTCTAAGGAGTAGTCTAAGGAGTAGAGCTGCTGGAACATTTCAACTATTCCTAGAGGAATTCCTAGAGGAATTCTGTGCATCTGTGCAATGTAGAATTTATGAAAAAATCACATACAGAGAACTCTGCACTTGCATTTGCAGAATTCTGTGCAAGCAGAAATGACAGCTATCATAGATGTTTTACTACCTCCCCTACATACCTGCTTGGCCACTTGCCCACTCGACCATAGCCACAATCACACAGCAAGGACAGGAAGGAAATAGCTACACATTGGGTCACATCCTTCTCCAGTGTCCTGGGCCTAACTGTCCATTAGAACCACATAAGAAAACACTCCAGTGTAAAATTATACACAAAAGTTCAAAAATGTTTACAAAAATTATTATACTGTGCTAATATCATGCAGTGGCACCAGCCCAAACATTTGGGATAAGGTAGCCAACTGCTTCAGTTTAATTACTGCACAAAACATATAAAGCTGTGGAGGCCTTGCAGCCTATCTGCATATCTTCACAACATTCTCCAGGGTGACTCCCAGGTCCACCCCGACCCTTCCAGGGCTTCCGCTCCAGGTGCCCTGTGCTCCAACCAGCTGCCTTCCAGGTGCTGTGGATGACTTGCGGCCCATCTGCATAAACTCACAGCCTTCTTCAGGGTGACTCCCAGGTCCACCCTGGTCTATCCGGGGCTTCTGCTCCAGGTGCCACGCGCTGAAATATTTTCTCTCTACAATTTGTATTTTCTTTCTGCTATTCCCAGCAACTCCAGTACAATTTCTCTTCTTGATACTGTCCGTTCCTAATCTATTTCTCTATTAGAAACCACTGCATACCTCAGGACCACATTGCCCACCTTCTGCTCTCATCATCTCACCATCCTTTTTGTCTTCTCCCTTCTTCTCAGCTCTCAAACTTCAACATTTCCTTCCTTTCATTCAACCATCTCCATTCTGTCTGAATGCATCTTATCTTCATCACTGTAATTATGCCTTTCCTACTCTTCTCCCCACTGCCTTGCTCCTTCTTCTGCTCTCTGCTGGAGATATTAATCCCAATCCTGGTTCTCCACATCAGCTCTCAATCTATTTGTGCAGGTCATACCGCAATGTCGCCAATCTAATTTCTGTTCCTCTCTCCCCCCCCTTCTTCTCTACCTTTCTCATGTGCTCTGTGGAATGCCCACTGTATCTCCAACAGACTTTCCGACATCCACAACCTCTTTATCTCTGGTACTCTCCATCTGCTTGCCCTAACTAAGACTTGGCTTTGCCCTGAAGTCTCTGCTTCAGCTGCCACCCTGTGTCATGGAGGTTACCTTTTCTCCCATACTCTTTGCCTGGTTGGCCTTGGAGGTGGTGTCGGGCTACTACTCTCACTCTCTTGTAGATTTCAATCTCTTCTTCCACCTCAGTCTCATTGCTTTTCTTCCTTTGAAGTCCACTCCATCTATCCACTCCTCTGCCTCTCCGAGTAGCAGTCATTTATCAACCCCCTGATATGTCCCTTTCTTCCTTTCTTACTGACTTTAACTCCTGGCTTTCCTTCTTTCTTGAACCTTCATCTCTTTCCCTCATTCTTGGGAATTTTAACATTCAAGCTAATGATTTATCTATTATGCTTCTCACTTTCTCACTTTAACATCCTCTTTCAATCTTCAACTGTGCTCCACTATCCCTACTCACCAAAATGGCCACTGTCTTGATCTTGTCCTCTTTTCCAACCACTCGATCTCCAGTTTCTGCACCTCAATTCTTCATCTCTCTGACCATCATCTGATAACTTTCACACTTAACCTCCTCCCCCCATTCACGTCAAATCTCCACCAATACATTTAGGAATCTTCAGGCTATTGACTCTTGCACTCTCTCCACCAGTGTTTCAACCTTCTTCTCAACCACTATGTTATCTAAGTCTGTCAATGAGGCATCTCTTCCTATAATACTATTCTCTCCTCTGCTCTGGATACTCTCTCTCTCCTCCCATTCCCTGTTCTGTAAGGCATACAAAACCCCATCCCTGGCAGACCTCTAGAATTTGCTGCCTATGTTCCTGTGCCCATTCTACTGAATGTATTTGGCTGAAATCTCATGCCCATGCTGACTTCATACATTTCAGATTCTTGCTGACCTCTTTTCAGTCTGCTCTTTCATTTGCCACACAGGATACTACATCCACTTGACAAACTCTCTTGCCTCAAACCCTCAACATCTCATTGCCACAATGAAACCTCTCCTCAATTTGCCTTTGCCTCCAACCCTCCCCCCTTCACTTTCTCCCCAGACTCTGGCTGACTACTTTCATGATAAGGTTCACAAGATAACTTTGAGTTCTCAACAAAGTCACCTTCAACTCTCCTTCCCCCAGTCCATTCTATCAACCCTCCTTTAACCCTTGCCTCCTTTTCTTCCTTTTCTGAAATCACTGAAGAGGAATCTGCACACTTTCTTTCCGCCTCCAAACTGACTAGGTGTTCCTCTGATCCTATTCCACCCATCTACTCAGCACTATCTCTCCTACTGTCATCCATTCTATCTGTCATATCATGAATTTTTCATTTTCCACTGCAACTGTCCTAATGCCTTCAAGCATGCCGTAGTTACTCCACTCCTCAAAAAACCTTCATTGGACCCTACCTGTCCTTGTACTCATCGCCCTATCTACCTCTTCCCTTTCGTATCAAAGATACTTGAATGTGCTGTTCACCACTGTTGTCCTGACTTTTTTTCAAATCAAGCTATTCTTGATCTGCTTCAATCTGGCTTTCGTCCTCTTCAACTGACACAGTCCTTGTGTAATGTTCTAGGCAAGTATACTGTTGTAGGCAAAGTATAGTGCAGTTTAAACAGCCAGCATAAATCATCCCTAAGCAGAAGCTTCTCCAGTAGACTCTCAATTCTTAAGCAAATCTTCTTTATTGTAGTACTCAGAATAAACAAAGAAAATCCAACTTACAGTTCAGTTGCTTATAAAAGAATTGTGTCCTTCTGCCCATAGAGTCTGTATCTAGCCACCTCAGAGGCAAGGAGATGGCCATACCCTCAGCCCAGCTGAGAGGAAAAGCTGTAATACTCAAGGAAAATATGGGGAAGAACTCAAACGGGGAAAGACTTGGGAACTGTGTTGGGAAATGACTTGGGAAAAGGTAAAAATCTTGATGGAATTGCAGGAGATTAAGGAGGGATTAGCCACTAGAACAGCTGCTGATCACCAAGGCATACTAGGAAAACTGGGATCTCTCACACAGCCCACAGAGGCAGTGTCTGGGTTCTTTCACAGACCACAGAGGCAGAGAGGGAGGGCTGGCCCTAGCTCAGAGCTGACAGCCAATAGGGAAAGCTCACAAGGAGTCAATCACAGGAACTGCAAACTATAGGAAAAGCAGTCCTAATACACAGTGCTGTCTATTACACAAACAATGCAATTAAATACAAAAAATATGCATATTGAATATACATCACAATATAGCCTGTCTCCATGAATATTGGGGCAAAACACCTCAATAAAGTTTCCAATGACCTGTTCCTGGCCAGATCTAAAGGTATCTATTGCATCCTCATCCTTCATTATCTATCTGCTGCTTTTAACAATGGGAAAATGTGGGATACAAATGAAATAAATAAATAAATAAATAAAATATGCTGTCCTCACTTGGATTTCACGGCTCTGTTCTTTCCTGATTTTCTTCTTATCTCTCCCATTGCACTTTTAGTGTATGCTGTGCTAGATCCTCCTCCACTTCTATCTCACTATCAGTTGGTGTACCTCAGGGCTCTGTCTTGGGACCTCTCCTTTTCTCCATCTATACTTCATCCCTTGGTGCTCTGATCTCATCCAGGGCCGTGCAAACCCGGTAAGCGGGGTAAGCATGGCAGGGGGGCGCCTACCTTCAAGGGCGCCACGCCGCATTGTCCGGACCAATTGTATTAAAAAAATGTACTGCGTCGGCGCCTATGCGCTGCTGCAGCCTTCCCGCACACAGCGCTCGCTCTTTGGCACACCCAGCTCTTCCCACGCACTCGCGCCCTGTGTACATGACACGTCCGTCCGATTTATTTGGACCGCCGCCCGGTTTTGCCGTTCCGTCCGTGGACCCGACTGTGGACCGCTTTGGAGTGCTGAGAGCACTGAGAGAGTCGTTGCTTGGATCCTCTGGGGAGGGGAGGTCAGCTGTCTGCGACGGAGTGGGTGAGTCACACCATTTTTGAAGCTATTGAGAGGAAAGTGCCGGGGCTTCCACACACATTTCAGAAAGAAACTAATCTCCTCTGCTTGAAGGTTTGGAGGTGGCCAGGCCTGCTTGTCGGCAAATAGATGATCTAGTTTCCTTTTCTCTTTCCTCATACATCTTATTTCTAAAAACATCTTGCTTATTTTCAGTCAAATTATTTTCTCCTGCTGCTAAAGTTTTTGGATGTTATCAAAATGATTTCTGAAGGCCCACTGTTCCTAGAACAATTCATAGAAAATTTCTGTGAATTGTTCTAGGAACAGTGGGCCTTCATAGAAAAATGGAGTAGCAACCGGTAGTTGAGTTTACCAAAATTAGCTCTCCTGCCTGCTAAAGTTTTGGATGTTATTAAAATAATGTAATTAACAATATAGAGATCAGAAAAGACTTCAGTTCTCTTGTGTATTTTTTAAAATCTGTCCCTGCTTTAAAATTAGCTACAAAACAAACGCAGTCAAATTATTTCGCAAGAAAGGCTTGTAAGCCTTGCCATGATTGCTATTGAGAATGATATGTGCCCAGTTAGATATCAAAGATTTAATTACTAATTTCGTGAACATGAAAGCATGAAAAGCTAAGTGGTTGTAAACCCTTTATTTGTTCAGCAATCCCACAAAGATGCACTCCATCTTTCAGCTCTTATTTCCTTTGCATCTTGTGCCACACGGGGGGGGAGGGGGGGGGCGCCAACTGATAGTCTGCAGGGGGGCACCAGAGACCCTTGGCACGGCCCTGATCTCAACCCATGGTTTTCAGTATCACCTTTATGCTGGTGACTCCCAGATCTATCTCTCCAAACCAGAAATTTCAGCAGTAATCCAGGTCAAAGTGTCAGCCTGCCTATCTGACATTGCTGCCTGGATGTCACACCACCATCTGAAACTAAACATGACCAAGACTGAGCTTCTTATATTTCCCCCTAAACCCACCTCTCCTCTCCTCTTCTCCCATTCTCTATCTCTCATCCTCCCTGTCTCATCAGCTCGTAACCATGGGGTCATTTTTGACTTATCTCTCTCTTTCTCTGTACATATCCAACAGGCCACTAAAACCTGTCATTTATTTCTCTATAATATCACCAAAATTTATCCCTTCCTTTCTGAGCACACCTTATCCACACTCTCATCACCTCTCGCTTATACTACTGCAACTTGCTTCTCACAGGTCTCCCACTAATCCATATCTCTCCCCTTTGATCTGCTCAAAATTCTGCTGCACGACTTACATTCCACCAGTGTTTCTATGCTCATATTAGCCCTCTCCTCAAGTTACTTCATTGGCTCCCTATCTGTGTCTTACAAGAGCATTCACTCTGCAGCTCTCAGTACCTCTCCACACTCATCTTTCCCTACACTCGTCCGCGGGAACTCCGTTCATCAGGTAAATCTCTCTTATATGTGGCCAAATTATGCACACAACTTAATTGATTAACAAGCCAATCAATGCTGATAATTGGTACTAATCAATTAGCAGTACTAATTGGCTTTAATTAGTATTTATGCACGCAACTTTCTAGGCATATTCTATAATGCGGGGCACATAAATTCTAAAGCACAAGCCTAAAAGGGGGTATGGCTGTGGGCATGGAATGGGTGGGTTGTGGGCATTCCAAACAAACTATGCACGCTGTTATGGAATACACCCGATCTATGCCTAAATTAGGCGCATGTGTTTAGGCCTGGTTTTAGGTGCCCTAAGTGGGTACGCCTAAATTTTAGGTGCAAGAACAGCACATGCACATATTCTATTAAGTGCACCTAACTTTAGGCATAGTTTATAGAATAGCACTAAGCGTGTGGTTTTTCGTTGTCAATTTTTCAGGCATCATTATATAAAATTTAGCTTAAGTGAAAATATCCTATAACTTATACGTGAAACTGCAAGACACGCCCTGAACCACCTATGTGCATGCCTACTTTGTAGTTGTGTGCTATAGAATTCAGACACTGACAACCCCCCTCCCTGTGCCCCAAACTAATTAGCTTATGGGCTGTAAGCAATCAATTATTGATGTTAATTGGCACTAATTAGGATCTGTATCAGATCTGCCTGTATGCTGTTCTATAACACTGCATGCTTACATTGTTTTGCATGCAATGGAAAAGGGGGCATGGCCATGGAAGGGGCATAGGTAGGTCAGGAGCATTCCCAGTGTTATAGAATGCCGAGGTTATGCAACCCAACTTGCATGCCAGGATTTACACCATGTTTCAGCAGGCATAATGCCTCACACTCAAAGACAGGTGTGGGAACATACATTAAGTGCTATTCTATAATGGATGCTCAGCCAGGAGCCCTGCTTTATAGAATACCACTTAGTGCAGCATGTTTCCGGTACCTATCTTTGGGCGACATTTGCTAAGTCTAGTCCTAAGTTTATACATGAGCGCCTAAGTGCAGTTATGGTTTATTAAAATTTACTATACCACTCAAACTGAAATCAGAGCAAAGCGGTTTAGAAATGTGTATATTTTTTATACTGTTTCACGGTAGTTCTCTTATTAGGTTTACATTTACTGTTTTTAAATTTACCTTATTTAGGGGGTCTTTTACAAAGCAGTGGTAAACCCAACGTAGTTAGTAAAAGGACCCCTCATTGTATTTATGTTTATTCTTTTTATTTACTATTGTTATGCTGTTAAGAAGTTTGTAAATTTTATGTTAAATTGTAGCTGTTGTACCTACCATGAGTGAATCTCTTCATAAAGGCGATTAATAAATCCCAATAATAAATAATGTACAGCAAAAAAGGAACTCCATAAATTATAGGAAAGCAACAAAAGCACTACCAATGGATAATAATTCAGGGTAAGGTACAAAAGATGGCAAAGAGAGAGGACAGAAGGAATGGTCTAATGGGATAGTGTCAGACAGTCCTAGAAGTCAGTTCAGAATACCAATGCTTCTTCGAATAACCAGATTTTAAGGTCAGCCTTAAAACCTTTGAATGGCGAGTTAGCATGAAGAGAAAGGGGTAAGTTGTTCCAAGTAAAAGGAGCCAGAAAATAAAAAGCCATGCGTCGGGTGAAGTTGTAATGGGCTGCTTTTGGATTTGGCACTACAACAAAGTGGTCATTAAGAGACCGTAAGACTCTGTTTTGGACAGTAGATATAGTGCGGCTAGACAAGTAATCACGGATCGCAGACCGGAAATATTTAAAGATGAGTAATGCAACTTTATAAACAATCCTTTGTTCTACAGGTTTTTTAAGCAAATGAGTTATGCAACTACAAATTAGTGCCAATCAGCACCAATTAAGGGTCATTACTGTATTTAAAGCCAATCGGCACCTAATTTAACAATTGAGTCAGGAGCACAACTTGCACTATTCTATAACTTGCATGCCCAAATATGCATGCTAGTTGGAAATTTGGGGCACACAACTTTATAGAATCAGGGTGTAAATGCGGATGTGCATTTAATTCATGTTTTTAAAAAGCTAACACAGCTTGGTAAATAGTGCCTTTACAAAGCGGCAGTAAGCCAACGTGAACTTACTGCTCACTAAAAGGGAAGTACCACCAGGCTACCGCAGCAACACGGCAGTAGTTCCTTTCCCTAGTGCGTGCCACTTCCGGTGCTACAAATGGTGTGTGCCTGGCAATACTCACTGCCCGGTTACTGTTGGGGTAACACAGGAGCCGTTATCGCCACCTCAATGGGTGGCAGTAAGTGCTCCCACCCGAAATGGGCGTGCGGCAAATGAAGCACTTGCTGCACATCCATTTCTTGAAAAAAACACCCTCTTTTACCCACTGCGGTAAAAGGGGGCCTCAGCATGCGTCAAAAACAAACGCCGATGCCAGCACAGGCCCCCTTTTGCCACAGCTTCATAAAAGGACCTCTTAATTACCAAACATAAATATGCCATTTTACTCCCTCATTAATAAACTATCTATTTTAGGAGCAATGTAAATGGATATTTTAATGCACATATTTTGTGCTTGATAATTTTCAAAGTGAAATAGCTTGGGTAGTTTCTCTTTGAAAATCTGCATGAAATATACACATCAAAGCACCCATATAGTCTTCAACTATGTGGGTTATTTAAACATTGTCTCCTGAATATCACTATTATTCTTTTCTGTTACAGCAGGAACATGAGCTCTGTTGAGATAATTATAAAGATTAATATTGATGTAGAATAACAATATAAGGGAGTGAAGGAGTAGCAGAGTAGTTAGAACAAAAGGTTGAAAAAGAGAGCAGCCAGGGGTCAAATCATACTTCAGCAGCTACTTGTGACTTTGGTCACGTCTCTTAACACTCCATTGTCTGAAGTACAGCATTAGAGTGTAAAAGTTTTGGAACATGGGACTATCTACTTGACCTAGGGGCCTGCATTTGAATAAGTGAGTAATCCAAATCCAAATATAATTTATTGAAAAAGCAACAAAAAGATTATAAGAAAAAAAAATAACCTAATCAAACAAATTTCTCTCTCTTTCTCTCTCACACATACCCTGCTTTCCTCTCAGACAGAATAAAATGAACCAGTGAAGGATCCATTCAAGTTCAATGTATTATCAAACAACGCAATGAGTAACAAGTTTAGCATTTCAATGGAGAATCAAAGAAGATTATTTTAGAACTATCTCCGCATGTAAATAGCAGCAGTTGCATGTGTAGCTTGCAACTAGTGGCCTAGTGGTTAGGGGTGGTGGACTTTGGGCCTGGGGAACTGAGTTTGATTCCCAGCACAGGCAGCTCCTTGTGACTCTGGGCAAGTCACTTAACCCTCCATTGCCCCATGTAAGCCGCATTGAGCCTGCCATGAGTGGGAAAGCGCGGGGGTACAAATGTAACAAAAATAAATACATATATAAATGGCAATTTCAGAAATCCACTGTACTTGTCTGTACCCGGCCCTCCAGCCGCACGTAGCCGAGTGGGGTGGCATGCACTATGCGTCTCCAGCAGCCCAGTGGGTCTGGTACTGATCTTTCTACAAGTTCACCTTTGAAACCTAGTATGACTTTTACTTCCTCTAGACAGTCAAGTTTGATTGCCATCATCATTCTACCAGGGCCATCACCAACCCCAGTGGGGCCAATGCAAGGACCTCACTAAATCATCCATTCAATACTAGCATAGAGAGAGGTATAACCAGCAAAAGAAAGGAGGTGTTAATGTTCCTGTAGTACAGGTCACTGGTAAGGCCTCACTTGGAGAATTATGTTCAGTTTTGGAGGCCGTATCTTGCTATGGATGTAAAAAGATTTGAAGCAGTTCAGAGAAGACTGTTCCAAAACAAACCATTATTCATCTATTCAGGAAATCTAGACTGCCCCAATTTGATTGACTGCACTTTCTTGTCCTTTAGATTGTAAGCTCCTTCGAGCAGGGACTGTCCTCTGTGTTAAATTGTACAGCGCTGCGTAACCCTGGTAGCACTTTTTAAATGTTAAGTAGTGTAGTAACTTCCCCACTATCTACTTAACACTATCTCTTCTACTATCATCCCAGTCATCTGTCATATCATTAATCTTTCACTCTCCACTTCAACTGTTCCTATGGCCTCAAATAAGCTGTTGTCACTCCACTCCTTAAAAACCCTCACTTGACCCTACCTGTCCCTCCAACTATCGCCCCATCTCCCTCCTCCCTTTCCTCTCCAAATTACTTGAACGTGTCGTTCACCACCGTTGTCCTGACTTTCTTTCTTCACAACCTATTCTTGACCCACTCCAATCTGGTTTTCGCCCTCTTCACTCTACTGAAACTGCACTTACCAAAGTCTCTTGTAACCACTCGCCCCCACCTACCCTCTTCTCCTCTTTCCTCTACACATTAATTGATTTGCTTGCTTATTTTTGTCTATTAGATTGCAAGCTCTTTGAGCAGGGACTGTATTTCTTCTATGTTTGTGCAGCGCTGCGTATGCTTTGTAGCGCTATAGAAATGCTAAATAGTAGTAATAGTAGTAGTAGTAGTCTCTAATGACCTGCTACTGGCTAAATCCAGAGGTCTCTATTCTATCCTTATCCTTCTTGACCTATCTGCTGCTTTTGACACTGTTGACCACACTATACTTCTGGATACGCTGTCCTTGCTTGGATTCCAGGGCCCTGTTCTTTACTGGTTCTCCTCTTACCTCTCACTTCGTTCTTTCAGTGTTCACTCTAGTGGATCCTCTCAACTTCCATCCCACTCTCTGTTGTGTGCCTCAGGGTTCTGTCCTTGGACCCCTCCTTTTCTCCATTTATACCTCTTCCCTTGATACCCTGGTTTCATCCCATGGCTTTCAATACCATCTTTACGCTGATGACTCTCAGATCTACATCTCCACCCCTGAAATCTCAACCTCGATCCAGGACAAAATCTCAGCCTGCTTGTCCGACATTGCTGCTTAGATGTCTCAACGCCATCTAAAGCTCAACATGACCAAAACTGAACTTCTCATTTTCCCCCCTAAACCCACCTCCCCTCTTCCCCCTTTCTCTATCTCTGTTAATGGCTCTCACATCCTCCCTGTTTCCTCGGCTCGTATCCTTGGAGTCATCTTAGATTCCTCTCTCTCCTTCTCTGTACATATTCAACAGTTCGCCAAAACCTGTCATTTCTTTATCTACAATATTAGCAAAATTTGCCCCTTCCTTTCTGAATACGCTGCCAGAACCCTTATCCACACCCTTGTCACCTCTCACTTGAACTATTGCAATTTACTTCTCACTGGTCTTCCGCTCAGCCATCTCTCTCCTCTCCAATCTGTCCAAAATTCTGCAGCACGACTTATTTTCCGCCAGAATCGTTATACCCACACTAGCCCACTCCTCAAGTCACTTCACTGGCTCCCTGTCTGCTTCCGCATTCAGTTTAAACTTCTTGTACTGACCTTTAAATGCATCTATTCTGCAGCCCCCCCATTACCTCTCCACTCTCATCGCTCCCTACATTCCTCCCCGTGTACTCCGCTCACTGGACAAATCTCTCTTGTCATCCCCCCTTCTCCTCCACTGCTAACTCCAGGCTTCACTCCGTTTCTCTCGCGGCACCTTATGCCTGGAATAGACTTCCTGGACCTATACGTCTAGCTGCATCTCTACCTGTTTTCAAATCTATGCTGAAAACCCACCTTTTCACTGCTGCTTTTTAGCTCCTAGCCACTACTCAATTGCCCTCCCCTTGTCCCTTCCTTCCTTCTCACCCATTACTTCCCTCACCCGTAACTGTCTTGTCTGTCTGTATTATTTAGATTGTAAGCTCTTTTGAGCAGGGACTGTCTCTTTGCATCAGGTGTTCAGACCTGCGTGCATCTGGTAGCGCTATACAAATGCTAATAATAATAATAATAATAATAGTTCAGATTATGAGCCCAAAAAGCAAAGAAAAGGTGCCTATATATAATCTGTAAACCACTATTATTGCAACAACAGAAAGGTATTATATCAAATCCCATCCCCCTCCATGTATATTAATCCATTTAGTTTGCTAGTATTTTTTTATTATTATTTGGGTTTCACCGTTGATGTGGGCTTGTTTTTATTGTTAATGTCCCTTATCTGTGGTCTGTTGCATGTATGATAAAGAAAATATCTAACATATTCATCATAATATTCATCTACTTTTGTAATTCATGTAAGCCACATTGTGCCTGCAATTGTGGGAAACTGTGGGGTATAAATGAAACATAAATAATAATCATCAACCTCTCATTCAGAGCTCAAGTCCTTTATTCCCTTGGGAAGGAGTCTCTTTCATTTTATCTCTGCTGCAGGCTGTGCCATGCCCTCCTGAAGCCCAGATAGGGGTGGTGATTCATTTCCACTCTGAAAAGTTTGATGGGCTGTTGGATGATGAGCTGAGCCAGGATCAGGGTATCCTCCATGGTAAAATTCGCTGCCTGGTTAACAATCACCATTTGCGCAGTGTCCCTGTACACGTGACATCATCAGCACAATATGCTCATGTTTGCTTGCATATTTACTTAAGCACAGAAGTATCAGCAGAAAAGTATGGGTGTGGAAAATGAAGTAATGTGGATATACCTAGGTACATCTGCTAAAATTCTAGCTGTAGAATTCTGTGCCGATTGCAAAGCTTTCAAACAATTTTTTGTAAGACCCAGCAAAACACCATTACAATAGATGAAACAGGGGAAAAATCAAGTCTGCACTACCATTCTGAAATTAAAAGAGTTTAAGAGATCTCTTAATCATCTCACAAGAGAGAGTGGTGGATACTTGGAATGCCCTCCCGCGGACGTGATGGAGATGAAATGGTAACGGAATTCAAAAATGCGTGGGATAAAGGAATCCTGTTCAGAAGGAATGGATCCTCAGAAGCTTAGCGGAGATTGGGTTGCAGAGCCGGTGGTGGGAGGCGGGGCTAGTGGTTGGGAGATGGGGCTAGTGCTGGGCAGTCTTCTACAGTCTGTGCCCTGAAAATGGCAAATACAAATCAAAGTCAGGTATACACATAAAGTAGCACATATGAGTTTACCTTGTTGGGCAGACTGGATAGACCATACAGGTCTTTCTCTGCCGTCACCTACTATGTTACTATCAGCCTTATTTTTGAAAGTGATGGGCGCCCAGATTTCGACCCAAATCGGGAGATAGGAGCCCACCTCGCAGAGGCGCCCAAATTGGTATAATCGAAAGCCGATTTTGGGCGTCTTCAACTGCAATTTGTCGCGGAAACGGGCAAAGTTGACAGGGGCGTGTCAGAGGCGTGATGAAGGTGGGACTGGGGCGTGTCTATCGGCCGAGGAGAGATGGGCGCTTTCGGCCGATAATGGAAAAAAGAAAGGCATTTTTAGCACGAATTTGGGTCATTTTTATTGGACCCTTTTTTTTTCACGAACAAGTCCCAAAAAAGTGCCCTAAATGACCACATGACCACCAAAGGGAATCGGGGATGATCACCCATGACTCCTCCAGTGGTCACTAACCCCCTCCCAGCTTAAAAAAAAACAACTTTAACAACTTTTTTTTCTAGCCTGTATGCCAGCCTCAAATGTCATACCCAGCTCCATCACAGCAGTATGCAGGTCGCTGGAGCAGTTGTTAGTGGGTGCAGTGGACTTCACCCAGGTGGACCCAGCCCCCCCCACCTGTTACACTTGTGGTGGTAAATGGGAGCCCTCCAAACCGCCCCCAAAACCCACTGTACCCACATGTAGGTGCCCCCCTTCAGCCATAAGTGCTATGGTAATGGTGTAGAGTTGTGGGCAGTGGGTTTTGGGGGGATTTGAGGGGCTCAGCACCCAAGGGATGGGAGCTATGGACTTGGGAGGTATTTAATCTTTTTTCTAATTGTTACAAGTGCCCCCTAGGGTGCCCGGTTGGTGTCCTGGCATGTGAGGGGGACCAGTGCACTATGAATCCTGGCCCCTCCCATGACCCAATGCCTTGGATTTGTTCGTTTTTGAGCTGGGCGCCTTTGATTTCCAATATCGCTGAAAAACGAAACTGCCTGGCTCAAATCCGCACAAATCCAATGCCTTTGCCGGGCACAAACCGTATTATCGAAAAAAGATGTCCCGCCCCTTCACGTACCCGTTCGCGGACATAGATGCCCATGGAGATGGGCATTCACGTTCGATTATGCCCCTCTATATGTTACTTTGTAAGTCTCAATTTTTTGAAAAAAAAAAATAGCCAGGTTAATCAGTTTAGCTACTTGATATCTCATTGATAATTCAGTGTCCAGGATGACCCCTAGATTATGAACTATCTTGCTTCTCATTTCATCAATTATTAAAAAAGAGGAATATCTGTACTAAAGTTACTGGACAACAATAGGATCTGAGTTTTTGTTTTTCATTTTAAGCTTCAAATGGTTACCTTTAACCACTGATTTATAATGGTCAGACATAAACACATGTTTTCAAATGTCCTACTAACAAGATTCTCTATTCGGAGTAAGAATTGGATTTTGGCAGCATAAATTCTAAAAGAAACATCTAAGCTTCTTAACAATTTACACAATGTTAGCAGAAAAAATGTTAAACAATACTGCTGAAAGTGTAGAGACGAGGAAATCCAGAGACACCGCACTTAGGTGCTGATTTTTATGCATGTATTTTATAAAGTGTGCAGACTGTTCAATGCCCTGTACAGAATGATTGTATAAATTCTATTTATTCTATTCTATTTACATCATTTATATCCCACCTTTAACCACAGCTACAAAGCGGATTACACTAAAAATCACTTTTAATAGAAAGAAATGACATTTACAATACAAAATTCAATCAGTACATTATTGACACAAAGAAATACTCAAATGCACAGAGCACAACAACATCTACAAAATGGCCATTTTTGAAACAAAAAGATAGGCATTTTTCTGGTTCAAAAATTGCTATGTTCGCCACTTGATTTTGGACATTTTGCTTAGAATGTTCAAAATCGGATTTAGATGTCATATGAAAAATGACTATCCACATATTCTTTGCATACATATTTATATAACTTCATGTGTATACTTTATTTGATTTTACTTTGATTTGTTAATATCTATTGTTTTATGCATTCATAACATTTTATTTATTTATATGTTTTTGTTCATAGAACGCTATGATTCCTGATGCAAGCATTTTTGCCAAAATATGGCCGTGTCGAGTCCTTTTAATTTTGTGCCACTGTCCCTAGTTGATGAATACAGTGCTTATTAAAGCCTTTTTGTTATTGATTTGGATTGTTTTCATCTAATCATTTGCCTCACTTTTCCACCTTACTGTTGTCTATATGGGGACTTCATCCTTCTTTTGCACATCAACATTAGTAAAATATGGAAAGAAAAATATAATCGTAAAATATTTTAAGGAAAAATATTCCAAATGTAACCCCTAGGGGTTAAAATAAAATTACCTCAGGCTGCTGGGGCGGTGGCCTGGAAAGCAAGTGGGCTGCAGGTGGGCATGCGGTCAGCTGGCACGCGCTGCAGGGGTGCCTCTAGGAAGGAGAGACAGTTGACAGTGTGAGATAGATGCTGGCTCATGACAGAGCTGTGCACCGGGCACATGCTGGAAAGAAAACTAAAACTAAAGCACTCCAGGACTAAAGTGAAAAAATATTTCCTCCTATTTGTTTTAAAAGTATTTCTATGTAACATCATTGAGTGTCACCTTTTAGAATGCGTAAAAAATCGATTCACTTCAACTCGTTCTCCACTACTCAGGATTTGTAGACCTCAATCATATCTCCCCTCATCCGTCTCTTTTCCAAGCTGAAGAGCCCTAACCTCTTTAGCATTTTCTGATATGAGAAGAGTTCCATCCACTTTACCAATTTGGTCACTCTTCTTTGAACATTTTCTAATTTTGCTGTATCTTTTTTGAGCTACGGCAACCAGAACTGAACACAATACTCAAGTTGAGGTCACACCATGGAGTGATACATAGGTATTATAGTATTTTGGGTCTTATTTACCATCCCTTTCCTAATAATACCCAGCATCCTGTTTGGTTTTTTGGCCTCCCCCGCACATTGGACAGAAGATTTCAACATATTGTCTACAATGACACCTAGGTCTTTTTCTTGAGTGCTGACTCCTAAAGTGGACCCTAGCATTAGATAACTATGATTCAGATTATTCTTCCCAATGTGCATCACTTTGCATTTCTTTACATTAAATTTCATCTGCCATTTGGATGCCCAGTCTTCCAAATTGTAAGGTCTGCCTGAAAATCTTCACAATCTGCATGCATTTTGACAACTTTAAATAGTTTCATGTCATTCGGAAATTTCATCACCTCACTCATCATTCCAATTTCCATATCATTTATACATATGTTAAATAGCACCGGTCCCAGTACAGATCCCTATGGCACTCCACTATTCACCGTCCTCCATTGAGAAAAATGGCAGTTTAATCTTACCCTCTGCTTTCTGTCCAATAACCGATTCCTAATCCACAACAGAACATTGCCATGACTCTTTAATTTATCAGGAGTCTCTCATGAGGAACTTTGTCAAAAGCTTTCTGAAAATCTAGATATACTACATCAACTGGGTCACCTTTATCCACGTTTAATCACTCCTTCAAAGAGATGAAGCAAATTGGTGAGGCAAGACCTCCCATGGCTGAATCCATGCTGACTCTGTCCCATTAAACCATATTTTTCTATGTGTTCTTTAATTGTATTCTTTATAACTGTTTCCAGTAATTTGCCTGGCACTGAAGTCAGGTTTTGTAGGTACTTCTATATCAGATAATCACACAAAATCAATTACTCTGGACTCGTTTGCTCAGGGATATGACAGTACCTAATCGGCCCTCAGGCTCTGACTAGCTAGCTGTACCAATAAAAGGAACAATGCCACAGATGGAATATATTATTATTATTGTTATTATTTATTTATTTATTTATTATAAATATAAAATATTATATGTGACAAATTGCAAAGCAAGTTACAAAAATAAACTTGTACTACAAAAGATATAGATTATCACCAAGCTAGATATACAAAGAAATCTGATCAGCTAAATAACTCTGTATGAGAGATTACAACAAATATGTATTGTGAAAAATAGACAGTTAGCAGCTAGTTATTCACTACAGACCACAAATCCAGAGATGAAACAGTCTTTTACAGATAAAAGCCTAGACTAACTAAACCCTGAACCATAGGTAGTAAACCCTGTAGTCCTTATTGCAGATTTCCAGTGGTAAAGAATTGGATTCCAACATTGAGATTCTATCAGAATTTCCCTGTGAGTCTTATCTCAGTCCAGGAATAAAGTCCAAGGTCTTGACTCTGTATTTTGGGTAAGGCCTCAGTGTTGCTGCGGAACTGATCTTGTTAGCTTATTACAAGGAATTCAGTTCACTAGTTTTTAGGAATCAGTCTCTCTCTCTCTCTCTCTCTCTCTCTCTCTCAGAGCCATCTATCCACCAACAGGACTTCACTTCTTCTCCTTTCTCTTCTTCCTCTTCAGTCCAACATTGGCATTTTTCTGGGTCAGATGATACCTATGGACCAGTCACAAATGGTGTAATTCTGTACAGCAGAATTCATGGTCATGAAGAGATGCCTTGCTGTTAGCAAAGAAACTCTTATCAGACGAGACAGATGGTAGCAAACCTCCCTCTTAATTCTCATTAAAAATTTGGAGCCATGGTCTCTGTGAGGTAAACTCCTCCGCTCTTCCCAGGAGATAATTTGAGGCTAGTACACAGTGAACAACATGTCCTTGGATGAAGTCATCATGGTATGCCCAGCAGTAATTTTCCTTTGTAGAAAAGCTGGTTTCTGAGGGTTTCAGATGTATTTAGGCCTTAGGCTGTAGAGTCCATATTGGTTATAAAAGAATGGTTCAGGCTTGTATAGGCCCCAGACCAGCAAAGATAAGATAGCAGGAAAATACCCCTACAGCTTACCGGTCTGTAATTGCTCGGATCACCCCTGGAACCCTTTTCAAAAATCTGCATCACATTGGCCACCCTCCATTCCTCAGGTACTACAGAAAACTTTAACGACAGATTACAGATCACTAGCAGCATATCAGCAATTTCATGTTTGAGTTCTTTCAGTACCATGGGGTCTCTCACACAGCCTGCATGGGCAGAGAGGGAGAGCTGGCCCTAGCTCAGAGCTACCAATAGGGAAAGCTCACAGGAAGTCAATCACAGGAACTGCAGGCTATAGGAAAAGCAGTCCTAATACAAAGTGCTATCTATTATGCAAACAATGCAATTAAACACACATCACAATATACCCTGCCCCCATGAATATGGGGGCAGAACACCCTTGCTTTTTTTAGTCTATTCTTTTAATTTATATTGTAAACCACTTAGATACCTGTCATTTTTGAGATATATTAAATAAAATTAAACCTGTAATGTGTGTGACTCCAGTAATTCTATTGTATTCATGGCTGGGGACACATTGATTGATATGGAATAAAGTGCCACTCTTGTTATTGTAATGGTGAGTTAATTTTACACTGCTATTACATTATGGCAAGGTTAAGAGCAATGGGCTATCAAATTTCATACGTCACCAGATGAGATAATGGGATATGGCACGATTATGAGCAATGGGCAGTCACATTTTTATGTGTTACCAGATGAGGTAATGTTTCGACAGGCAAAGTATTCTCCTAAGTACCTTCTTCATGATTATTTATGTATATTTTCTTTATTATTTATATTATTATACAGCTCAAACAACAATCTACACACAGCACATAAACCCTACCGACAACCCAATTACAGCTCACCAGTCCAAAAGAATAACAACCAACTAAAAGGAAAAACAAACACATTCAGAATAAACCAACAGAAAGGGAAGAAAGGACACAACAGAACCAGATACCAAGAAACAGGCAAATAATAAAAATTAACACTACCATGTCCCAAACTGAACCTTACCGACCAATCCAAATGGGATATGTAAACGCTAGATCAGTAGTAAATAAACAGAGATTATAACAGATTGGATCACCACAGACAATCTTGACCTCCCATTCATCACTGAAACCTGGATTCATGACCTCAAAGACCCCATAATCTTAGATCTATGTCCACCAGGATACAAAATTACCCACTGGACAAGAAATGGAAAAAGAAGAGGAGGAATAACCATAATATACAAATCCTAGTTCACCATTACAGCCATAGCTGAATCCATTCTACCACAACTTGAAATTGCCTCGGTAAGAATTAATCACCCTAACTTGCAGGAACACCTTAATGCAGTCTTGCTCTACAGACCACCAGGCAACTGGCAAGACTCCCAGACACACTTCATGGACTTTATCTCGAACACCTGTGTCTCCACCTCAAATCTTATCATAATAGGAGATATCATCCTACACCTTGAAGATCTTAACTCAACAAGCACCCAAGAATGCGAAGAATTCCTACAACTATGGGATCTTCATAGGACAAACATGCAGCCAACTCATATCAAAGGACACACACAAGACATTGTTACACAAAAATTTGATCCCGACACAAACCTTATACTAACAGACACAAAATGGACACCCGCACCATGGTCCGACCACTATAAAGCAAACATCTCCCTCCAATGGCGAACGAAAGACTCACTGAATAAACAAGAACGAAAAACCTATACCACGAGAGGAAAAATAGACCCGGTAATATTCTGGCAACAGGTCTATTATAACGAATGGACAACAAAAGCAGATACAATCTAATTCCTCTTAAAATGGGACAACAGATGCAGATCCATATTAGACAACATTGCTCCAATCCAAACTAGAACCTCACATAGAAAGAATTCAATACCAGGGTTCAATGAAGAGCTGAAAAAACTCAAAACACAAGTTAGAAGGTTAGAACGCGCATGGAATAAAAAGAAAGATGACCCCACACTTAACGCCTGGAAACAACTCCAAAGAAAATACAAATATACCATAAGACAGACTAAAAGATTATATTACAAAACTGTAATTGGACCAAACTCGTAAATAAACTACTAGATACTACACCAGTCACAACCAACAGCAAAGATGCACCGGGAGCAGACAATCTCGCGAGATGCTTCAACGAGAAATCGTACAACTGCGACGTAAGATACCTGTCAGTACCATCAAATATGATGAACTCCTTGACTGTCTAGACCCAGTCCCTGGCATTTACCTAGCATACAGAACCTGGACCAACTTCGAGACACTGTCAGAGGATATCATATCCCAAACGCTCAAAAAATATGCCAAATCTCATTGCAAACTAGACATACTGTATGCCCAAACAACCTTATGACATCTGCTCCTCAACAATTTATAATAGACATTATGAAACACTTGAATTACATGTTACAAAATGGACTCTTCCTGAAGGAGAGAGGAAACATTCTACTCACCCCCATACCTAAAGATTATTTATAATGATGCTGCAATGACTGTTGTGAGGTTCATTGTATGGGAGAGAAGAGTTGGCCATATGTAGAATATGATGTGCTTCAAAACTTCACCCCTAACACCAATGTGAAGTGATGGTAGGTTTTGTGTTGTGTCACTGTGTTACAGGGACACACCTGACTAATGGTGTTAGGTTATGGTCTCACATATATGTATGGGGTAACGCTGTATGGAGCTGTTGGTTTGAAACATTGCAATAAGGATTGTGGATGTAGTGGTCGTAGGTGTGCATCCTGTAGCACTAGGAAGTCACATTATAGATCACAGTATGTGAATTTCATCCTGGGTACTGAGTGTGTTAGCATCACATGCTATATAAGGGTTTGAATGGGACATTGATATGTGGTCTTACAAAGAGCCTAATAATTGACAAACGTTTAGAAAGAGCATCAGCTGCATTCTGAGCTGGGGATCAGTGAGGATTGTACTACATGATACCAACATTTCTCACCAACATTTCTCATCGAGGTGCCATTGTATTTGCAGATGAGCCATGGCATCAACCTGCATATATTCTGGAAGCATCTTTTCAGCACTTCAGTGTCATACCAATAGCCAAATCATCTGGAAAACATAAGTGAGAATGGAACTTGAGAATATACAATCCCTTATTTGGACAGCTGTGTACTTTATGGGACAGTTGACTTTGTCTAGGGCACTGGTTCCCAAACCTGATCCTGGAGGAACCCCAGCCAAACCAACATGATGATCAAGACCCACATCTCCGAACACCACAGCTGCATCAAAAGAAGGATTGAGAGTGCTCCCATAGTCACACATTGAAACACAGCTAACCATACAACAGATTACCTTAAATTTCTGGTGTGTAAAACCTTTCTATCCAGTTGGAGAAGAGGCAACCTGGAAGAAATGCTCCTTAAAGAGAAACAAAAGCTCATTTTCAAATTTAACACAGTCCATCCATTTGGTCTCAATGCAGAATTAGACCTTTGACCCTTTCTTTAAATTGAGTCCCACAATTCTTCAGTTGATGTCCCCTCCCTTAGGTAAACAACTCAGTTTACCTGATTATCTTCAGAATACACTAACAATGGCATAATCGAAAGAGAAGGATGCCCATCTTCCGACACAAATCGGGAGATGGGAGTCCTTTTCTCAGGGTCGCCCAAATCGGCATAATCGAGAGCCAATTTTGTGCGTCCTCAACAGCTTTCCGTTGCGAGGACGACCAAAGTTCATGGTGGCATGTCAGAAGCGTAGCGAAGGTGGGACGGGGGCGTGGTTAAGAAATGGGTGTCCTTGGCTGATAATGGAAAAAAAGAAGGGTGTCCCTGACGAGAATTTGGCCGACTTGGTCCAATTTGTTTCATGACCAAGCATCAAAAAGGTGCCTGAACTGACCAGATGACTACCGGAGGGTATTGGGGATGACCTCCCCTTACTCCCCCAGTGGTCACCAACCCCCTCCCACCCTAATGTTTTTTTTTTGCCAGCCTCTATGCCAGCCTTAAATGTCATACCCAGCTCCATCACAGCAGTATGCAGGTCCCTGGAGCAGTTTTTAGTGGGTGCAGTGCACTTCAGGCAGGCAGACCCAGGCCCATCCCCTCCTACCTGTTACACTTGTGGTGGTAAATGGGAGCCCTCCAAAACCCACCCAAAACTCACTGTACCCACATGTAGGTGCCCCCCTTCACCGCTTAGGGCTATGGTAGTGGTGTACAGTAGTGGGGAGTGGGATTGGGGGGGTTGGGGGGCTCAGCACCCAAGTAAGGGAGCTATGCACCTGGGAGTAATTTATGAAGTCCACTGCAGTGCTCCCTAGGGTGTCCTGGCATGTGAGGGGGACCAGTGCACTATGAATGCTGGCTCCTCCCATGACCAAAGGGCTTGCATTTGGTCATTTCTGAGATGGGCGTCCTCAGTTTCCATTATCGGCGAAAAACTGAGGTCGTCCATCTCTAAGGTCGACCATCTCAACATTTAGGTCGACCATCTCTTAGGTCGACCTAAATGTTGAGATTTGGGCATCTCCGACCGTATTATCGAAACGAAAGATAGATACCCATCTTGTTTCGATAATACAAGGATGTTCCGTCCCTTGGCAGGGACGTCTTCAGAGATGGGCGTCCCCGTTCGAAAATGCCCCTCCATGTAATATTATGTACTTTGTTACCTTTTGGTTCTTTTCCTATTGTTTTTAAAGTATCTATGTGTTTCGCTGCACAGTTATAATGGATTTAGCTTTATCTAGCTTCATGTCTTAGCTAATCTTTACTATAGAGAGAGGCATAATCGAAGGGGGCTGGTCATCTATATGGCCGGCCATCTCTAAGGCCTTCCCCGTAAAGCGGCATACGCGACCGTATGATCGAAACAAGATGGCCAGCCATCTTTCATTTCGATAATACAGTCAGGGCCAGCCAAATCTCAACATTTGGGTCGGCGTTAGAGATCGCCGCCATTGATTTCCGCCGATAATGGAAACTAATGGCGGCCATCTCAAACCCGGCCAAATCCAAGCCATTTGGTCATGGGAGGAGCCAGCATTTATAGTGCACTGGTCCCCCTCACATGCCAGGACACCAACCTGGCACCCTAGGGGGCACTGCAGTGGAGTTCACAAATTGCTCCCAGGTGCATAGCTCTCTTACATTGTGTGCTGAGCCCCCCCAAACCCACTCCCCATAATTGTACAACACTACCATAGCCCTTATGGGTGAAGGGGGGCACCTACATGTGGGTACAGTGGGTTTCGGGTGGGTTTTGGAGGGCTTACATTTATCACCACAAGTGTAGCAGGTGGGGAGGATGGGCCTGGGTCCACCTGCCTGAACTCCACTGCAGTACCCACTAAAAACCTCTCCAGGGACCTGCATAGTGCTGTGATGGTGCTGGGTATGATATTTGAAGCTGGCATAGAAGCTGGTACAAAAATGTTTAAAAAGTTTTTTTGGGGGGTAGAAGGGGGTTGGTGACCACTGGGGGAGTAAGGGGAGGTGATCCCCGATTCCCTCCGGTGGTCATCTGATCAGTTGGGGCACTTTTATGAGTCTTGGTCCTAAAAATAAATGGACCAAGTGAAGCCGGCCAAGTACTCGTCAGCGCCGGCCTTCTTTTTTTCATTATCGGCCGAAGCCGGCCATCTTGTAACCACGCCCCCATCCCGCCTTCCGTACCCTGCTGAAATGCCCCCTTTAACTTTGGCCAGCCTGCGACGGAAAGCAGTTGAAGCCGGCTAAAATCGGCTTTCGATTATACCGATTTGGCCGGCATTAGGAGAAGGCCGGCCATTTCTCTATTTGTGTCGGAAGATGGCCAGCCTCTCCCTCGAAAATAAGCAGGATAGTCACAATGTATTTAGCCATACCCAATCTTTGCTGTATAGCTACAATGTATTTAGCTAGCACACTGTTTCTAATCAGGACACCCCTATAGTTTTTTTTTAGCAATTATGTTTATTCAGACACCCCTTTAGTTTTACATTCATTCATTACTGTAATCCTCTGTAAATACCCTCTCATCGACCCACTCAGGTAACACTATATAATCCCAAACAGAGACATAGTTCCCTTGTTCCTCTGACTCTCCACTTTATTATGGTCCAAAGTATCATCACGCTTTCCTGCATATATTTTTATATATTTCTATATGAATTTTTTATATTCATCTTCATGCCAGGTATCCACATCTGCCATATCTCCTGTACATGTTTATCCTCCTTTTTAATATGATATTCTTATTGTTTTCTTGCATCTTTTTGTTTCTCTTTTTATCCATCTGTATAATTACCCATTTTTCCACTACATGATGCAACACTTCCATCTATTCTTTTTATTCAATATACTACATCTTTATTTCCATTGCATTATTTTCACATCCTCTGTCTCTTCTCTCAGTCATCGTTTTAATATTTATATACTCCATATGACACCTTACATTACCCCATATTTTTTCTCCCTGCTCAAACGATGCACCCCGCTTTCCCCTTTTCTATTATCATCCATTTTTTTCCACTACTTTATGCAACACCTCCATTCACCCTTTTATTCATTATCCTATATTTTTATTTTGCTTTATTTTCATGCCCCCCGTCTCTCCTCTCAGTCATCAGTTCCATATTTACATGCTCCATATGCCACCTGATATTATTCCAAACCATGCGCTCCGCAATCCACCTCATTCTACCTCATGTTCCCCACACATCTTTTCTCCTTATACAAATTATGTTCTCTGCAATCCACATACAGCATATATGCTCCGATTCTCTACTTCTTATGGCACACATTTACTTTTTTTCTCTTTGTTTTCCAAGCATTTTTTTAAGTCCCTCCTCCATACTTCCTATTTCCTTATTTACTAGCCTGCTGTATGGAATCTGTTGCCCTGTGCATTAGCTAAAAATACCTACTTAAAAAAGATTTGCAAGTTGTTTTTCAACTATTTCAAGGCTCCCTCCAGTCACTTTTATGCATGGACTTTTGTCCCTTATTTTTCTGGTTAGCGATGCCCATTTGTCAAATGTCCATTTTTTGCATTTCTCAAGGGCGGCTATTGCTCTATTTTAAAGTGGGGAAAGTCCTTTTGTCAAATGTCCATTTTTGCCTTTCTCAGGGTATGACTATTGCGTGATTTTGGACCAGATTTGGATGTTCCTATCCCGCATATGGAAATACTGCTGCAAGCACATACATCTCTAAATGTACATTCTTTTGGTTGCTAGATGGCCTTACTAAAATGGGGCTCGTGATGTCTGGAACTAAAATCCATAAGACAGTTTGTAAACTCGGGGGCCCTTTTACTAAGCCGGGTAGGCGCCTAAACACACCCAACACGTGCCAAATTAGAGTTAACGCTGGTTACCCGCATGGCCCTTGCAGTACTTTCAATTTTGGCACACATCTGAAAAAGTTTATTTTCTGGCACACAGCACCTATGCGCGTCAAGTGCATTTGACGCATGTAGACCATTACCTCCCAGTTACCGCATGACTACCTTACCACTAGGTCAATGGCTTGCAGTAGGTCTCAGACCCAAAATGGATGCGTGGCAATTTTCATTTTGTCGCACGTCTGTTTTCAGCAAAAAATAGCATTTTTTGTAGATGCACGAAAAAATAATTCGCACGCACCCAAAACATGCGTCTACACTACCGCAGGACATTTTTCAGTGCACCTTAGTAAAAGGACACTGAGAGAGAAATAGTAACTGCCTGCCAGTGCTTCTTTGTCCAGTCCTATGTTGTTTCTCACTATGCTTTGTTTGGTTCCAGAACCACTATAAAACACCTGAAAGATTATTTTTTAAATCACTTTTCTGTGACACTGAGAGATAACCAGTGATCCTACTGAATCCCTCTATCCCAGAGTCCTGACTATGCTCATAGGATGCTTTCTCTGCTAAATTCAAAAACTTGTAAAAATATATAAAGTAATTTCTTAAGCTAGCACTTTTCTCTCTGGTCTTGTCTGTCCCACTGAATATACAAGAGAAAATAGGGATGAATTAATATTATTTTTTTTTCATTTTCCCGCTGAGTTGCTGAGATCACCAGCCATGAGATTTGGGAGAAGTGAGGCAGGGGATAAGCTTGTTTTGCTGCCTGGCAAAATGTTTCAATGTGATGAATGAAATGACATATGATTCTGCCTTCTTCTCCCCATAAAATTGTTCTGCGGTGTCTTGCCCCATAGGCTGTATTGCAGTGGTACCAGAAGGTGTACAAAGCATTTTACTATTCAACCAAAAAATCAATGCACATCTTTAACAGGTTTACAGGAAGATAATCTAACCTTGAATGCTCTAATCTCTCAGTACTTAACGCAATCTTTGGAGGGAGAAGTGAAATGTTTGATTGTATTTGTTTCTTTTGTGTTAGAACTGAGATGGAACTGGATATTAACATATCCTGTTTCAACAGTGACCAATCCAGGTCAAAACTACCTGGTACGATCCCAAAAGGTAGCTAGATTTCATAATGTCTACCCCTGGAGATAAGCAGTGGATTTTTCCAAGTCTATCTTAATAATGGCTTACCGACTTTTCCCCTGGGAACTTCTCCAAACCTTTTTTTTTTTTAGACCCAACTAAACTAATGGCTTTTGCCATATCCTCTGGCCACAAATTCCAGAGCTTAATTAAGCACTTTGAAACAGTAAATGACAGATATGCATTTACATGTTCCACTCTACTGAGGATTTTATAAACCTTTATCATATCTCCCGTCAGGTGTCCCTTCTTCAAACTGAAGAGCCCTAACCTCTTTAGCCTTTTTTTCATAGGGTAGTCATTCCATCATCTTTATCATTTTGATCATCCTTCTTAGTACCTTTTATAATTCCTCTCTCTATGTTTTTTGTGATACAGCAACCAGAATAGCACACAATAATCAGTTATAAAGATACATGATGGTATTCTCTATTCCCATTGCTTTTCCAATCATTTTCAACATTCTATTTGCATTTTTAATTGAAATCTCATTTAAAGTCAACATTGACAATATGGCAAAAAGTGAGCTTGTGTTTTAGTATGGATTGACAACACAAAAGTAAAAATGAAAAACGGGGGGAAAGACCTCAGAAAATAGTGACCGTCAGCTCCCAGATTAAAGTGGCTGAATCCAACTAGTCACAGTTCTTCTCTGTAATCATCGGTCAAAAAAACCCCTAACTGACCCAAAATATGGTTATGCAGGTTTTGTACTGATCTTTTTGATTTTTCTTTTAAATTTTCTTATTGCATTTGTGAAAAAAGCAAAAAAGAAAACAAACAAACAAAAAAAAAAAACCAAAAGGAAGGGAAATGCATCCAATCACCAAACGCTCCCCACCGCAATGCTGTAGTTTTCGTTTTAAGGTTTAACTTAACTGGCTGAGCTTGACTGTGTGCAACTGTCCCAGGAACACATCCAGACCCGACGGACCCGTTTCACCATGGGGCTTCTTCAGGGGATGTAGGACACCAAAACTCTTCAGTGCAGATTTCAACTCAGCAGATGCGCTCAATAAGTACTGTGGATTCTAGCACTTAATTGTTGCCACACAATGTGCAGATGATTTTAATGTATTGCTAAGAGGGTGCACTGGCAAAACATTTGTGTTTGTTTCCTGTGTCATTTTCATTTATTTTTAATTTTATTTCATTTTGTTTTTATAAATTTTTGTTTCAGGGTAATGTTAATAAAGAGGTGGCTGTGGCTGCTGCCCAAAACAAACAACCCTTGATTTGTGTCAAACCATCCCAACCCTTCTTGATCAAAACCCCAAACCTAGAAGATTCTTTCCACCATAAGAAGATCACCCAACCCGACCCTGACCCCATTGACCCACTCCCCCAAATATGAACATTAAGCAATGAATCAACCACCCTCACTGAAAAGGTGGCCAATCTCTCCAGGCACTTAAATAGAAACAGAGAAAATAGCAGCAGATATAGACCATATGGTCTATCCAATCTGCCCCTCTATACTATCCCTTCCTCTCCATTACAGATCCTGTATGTGTATCTTATGCTTTTTGAATTTAGATATGGCCTTGACTTCACCACCTCTACTGGAAGGTCATTCCACATATCTACCATCCTTGCCCTAAAGAAGTACTTCCTTAGAATACTCCTGAGTATTCTCCTTTCACCTTCATCCTATGCCCCCTTATTCCAGTACTTCCTTTCAACTGAAAGAGACTTGCCTCCTGAGCATGTCTGCCACAGAAATATTTAAACATCTCTGTTGTATCTCCCTTGGTCCGCCTTTCTTCCAAAGTATACATACTGAGTTCTTTAAATCTCAATTGCTTTAGGACAAAGACAACTGACCATTTTAGTAGTTGGCCTCTGGACCATTGTTCCTTCTAAGCTGAGTGGGCATCTTCCAACTGCATTGCTGCTGGTGGGGGGGGGGGGGGGAGATTGATGCTTCAATATTGTGTTTCAGCCATTAGGGAAAGGCAAGTTCCCTGGAGTCCTGCAGAGCTTGCCTGCCCCTCACCATTGAAAATGTCATAATGAAACAACACCCCTACTAATGTAGGACTGTATGTGGAAGACTCCAGCTCAGCTTAGAGGTAACAGTGCTCTGGACCAACATCATTTTGTTTATATCTTTTTGAAGATATGCTTTCCAGAATTGTCTTGCTACAAGAAATGATTTATACTTGGGGATAGCTAGAGCACTCACTATATTATAAGTTTTAATTCTCCACCAGTTGCCAATTAAAGCAACAAGATTCACAATTGCAATTAATAAAGGAATTAAGTATATTTATTGGATTACATTAACCTGCATTACCAGGTCTAAGAGCATGTGTAAAGAACAGAATATATATATTTAGCTTCAAAAGGATTTATTGAGTTACAATATGATTAATTGCAATCGTATAAGGTTACAAGCGAGATATAGTTCTTTTAAGAGATCTTACAGAGAATCTGTGCTTAAAGTAGGTAGCAGGTTTTTAAATCAGAAGTTATAACTTACAGAGCAGTCTTTGTTGTAGAGCATGAGGCATGAGGCAGGTCCTCACAGCAGGCAGGTGGGCTGCATGTCCCCAGAGCAGCAGATTTCCAAGAGCAGATTCCCAAGAGTCGAGAGAGCTGGGCTTTTCCAGGCTTTTTATACAGTCTGTTTGCAGGGAAATATAAGTGCATGTCCTGGTGCATTTGCTTCCTGGTTTGCACTGGATAATTTGCAAGGCATTATGGTTAATGTAGTCTATTCACATGATCACATTATAAGTCTTTCCTATCTGCAGATGTCCTGGCGTCTTCTTGTCTGATAGCTGATGGGAGGGGGCAGGTATACATCTGATGACAGGCAAATGTTTTGTTATGCTTTCCTCTGAGTCCTTTGTCTTCAGAGGCTTCTCCGGACCCTCTGTCTGCAGTTCTGCAGAAGTCTTGATGAGCCTTCAGTATCCCCTAGTCATGCTTTGTTTTCAGGTGGGAGGAGAAGAAAGTTTTATCTCTGTGAAGCCAGTACCTTTTGTCTCTGTTAAGTGTTTTGTAATTGACTAGCCCTGCTATCAGAAGTTCCCAGGAAAAAGGGAGGGGAATGAGAGGCTTGAGGTTCAGATTAGTTTCCCTGTTGCAGTTTCAATAAGTCTTTTAAAATTGTATTTTTATATTGTTATATATTTGTATCTGATTCAGCACAATCAATTGACATACTGCTCATAATTCTGACACCATGTTACAGTCTCATCAAAAAATTATACAGAGGCATTATCACCTCCTTTTCCTGTTGGCCATTCCTCTCCTTATGTATTCAAGCATCCTTCTGGCTTGTACCATTGCTTTTTCTACCTACTTGGCCACCTTAAGATCATCAGATATGTTCACCCTCAAATTCTATACTTCTTTTGTGTACACAAATACTTCATCCCTTAAACTGTACTGCTCCCTCAGGTTTCTGCAGCCCAAACACATGCATTTTTTTAGCATTAATCTTAGTTTTACAAATTCTAGACCATTCTTCAACGTTGCTAGATCCCTCCTTATGTTATCCACATCATCAGGGGTGTCTACCCTATTGCAGATTTTGGTATCATCCACAAAGAGGCAAATCTTACCAGACGACCCTTCTACAATATCACTACAAGAATGTAAAAAAGCACCATACCAAGGACTAATCCATACGGCACACCACTTGTAACATCCTTTTCCTCAGAATGAACTCCATTTGCCACTTCACTGTGTTGCCTTTGACTCAACTAGTTTCAAACTTAATCACTTTAGGACCCATACTGAGGGCAATAAGTTTATTTACAGTATAATTCCCCTATTTGGAACCATGTCAAAGGCTTTGCTTGAATCTAAGTATACCACATCTAGTGCTCCCTCCTCCAACTATCTAGTCACCTAGTTAAAGAAATTAATCATATTTTTCTGACAAGGTCTATCTCTAGTAAAACCATGCTGTCTCAAGTCCTACAATCTATTAGGTTACAGAAACCTCACAAATCTCTGTTTAGAAGTGTTTCCACTAATTTACTCAGCACAGAGGTCAGACTAATTGTTCTGTAGTTCCCAACTTCTTCCTTACTTCCACATTGTGGAGAAGGACCGCATTTTCCCTTCTGCAGGCCTCCTGGACCACTCTTGATTCTAGAGAAGTATTGAAAAGGAACTTTCATTTTTGCACTACATGCATCTTTATATTGAAAAACACCATCCAATGATCACTGAGTAACAGATGATCACCTGCTATAATATTAGAATCATCCTCCCTATTTGTAAGCACTAGATACACTAAGCCCCCATCTCACATGGCATCTATCACCAACTGCTTTAACAGTTTTCCCTGTAGATAATCCAGGATCTCCCTACTTCAAGAGGAGCCCTTATATGGAACATTACCTCAAGTGATAGAACCATGCAAATATGGCTAGAGTCACTGATGCCATTTTGGAAGACAGCACCAGCATGGGAAGGAGAGACTGGCGATCACTTCTGGACAGATTGTTATAGAGCAGGGTAGACCTAGTGGGATAGTTACCTTTAGAATGATGGAGGGGGAGGTATTCAACTTCAGGGGGGGGCTCAACAATAGGGGGCCTTTCAAGTTGGGGGGGTCCTAGTTGAGGACACTTCTAGGTGGTTTAAATTGGGCTGTGGGCAGCTAGAAGGGATTTGTGCTTGGTGCGGGGAGGCTCTAGTCTCACCTATTTATTAAAGTTGATGGCCTCTTTAAGATACACCCAAGAGCATTGGGCTGTAATGTAATGCTCCCAGGCAGTAAAATAACCCCATCTTTTGGCTATAACATGGGTACCAGAAGCCACATTATATTATTTACATAGTAATGAGCTGCTTTACCTGTATTTTCATGTTTTGAATCTCATTACTATGTACTGCAGAGTAACCTAATTAACTCTGTGATAGGGCACTCCAACCAGCGTTCCCTTGCATATACATGCTAAGCCACTTAAGCACACCCTTCCAGAATAATGATTAGGCATCTTACTAGCACTTATGTGCATAAGTGTTTACTTACACGTGAACATGCTACTATTCTGTAATGTTGCACGTACAGAATACTGTACAGAGTTGCCATATAATTGATTTTTGCTACAATAGATATATTTCTAGAGAATTCACTTTTGTTTTTAAGGTTCTCTAGCAACGCTAATAATGCAGCAAGCAAATTAAAGCCGGGGATTTCTAGGTGAATGCGAAAGCAGTCAGGTTTAGCAGGTTTTCTTGTTACCTCACTAGCCCTAAGGCATGTATGGGTAATTTTGGACTTGCCCTTCTCAAGTTTCACTAAAAAGCAAAAAGAAAGAACTGAAAAGACATGACTTTCTATTGAAAATCCACTTTTGATCAACCAGTCAGACCTCAAAGAAAGTGAGGCTATCCCAAATCTCAGTTTTATTATGAGCAGCAGCAGAGAGAGAGAGAGTAAGCATTATTCTCCATTTGAATGAATTATAGATATAATATAAACGGTGTTATCAAGGTCTAAGCATTAGTAAATAGGGGCTTGAAACTTGACTAAATGAAATCAGTTGGACTTATAATACCTACCAGGCAGCAAACTCTGCACTGGTTTAAAATCAACCAGTTAAGATGTGTCTTTAGTTCTTTAGATTGCAATCTGTTGAAATTACCGACATTTATAGTCAACCATATAGTAAGCATTATTCTCCATTCAAATATATATATATATATATATATATATATATATATATATATATATAGCGAAGATACTTACCTGTAGCAGGTATTCTCCGAGGACAGCAGGCTGATTGTTCTCACATGTGGGTTGACGTCCACATCGGCCCAGGAAATGGAGCAACTTTTTGAAGCAAAAATAAGTTTTGCCCAGAGACTTCTGGCACGTGAATCATGTGCACCGTGCATGCGTGGATGACTTCCCGCCCATCGCGTGACCGTGCCCCTTAGTAAATCAAAAAGCATACAACAAACTAGTAACAACTCCAAAGGGGAGGTGGGCGGGTTTGTAAGAAAACAGCCTGCTGTCCTCGGAGAATACCTGCTACAGGTAAGTATCTTCGCTTTCTCCGAGGACAAGCAGGCTGCTTGTTCTCACATGTGGGGTATCCCTAGCACCCAGGCTCACTGAAAACAATGAACATTGGTAAATTGGGCCTCACAACGGTGAGGACATAAGATAGATTGACCTGAAACCATAAACAACTAACTGGGAGTGTAGCCTGGAACAGAACAAAAATGGGTCTAGGGGGGTGGAGTTAGATTCTAAACCCCGAACAGATTCTGCAGCACTGACTGCCCAAACCAACTGTCGTGTTGGGTATCCTGATGAAGGCAGTAGTGAGATGTGAATGTGTGGACTGATGACCACGTTGCAGCCTTGCAAATCTCTTCAATGGAGGCTGACTAAGTGAGCCACTGACGTGGCCATGGCTCTAACATTATGAGCCATGGCATAACCCTTCAGAGTCAGCCCAGCTTGGTCGTAAGTGAAGGAAATGCAATCTGCTAGCCAATTGGAGATTGTGCGTTTTCTGATGGCGACTCCCCTCCCGTTGGGGTCGAAAGAAACAAACAAATAGGTGGACTGTCTGAAGGGCTTTGTCCTCTCCACGTAAAAGGCCAATGCTCTCTTGCAGTCTAAGGTATGCGAACTGCTTTCGCCAGGGCGGATATAAGGACGGGGAAAAAATGTTGGCAAGACAATTGACTGGTTCAGATGGAATTCTGACACCACCTTTGGCAGGAACTTAGGGTGCGTGCTGTAATATCTGTAATCCCGGTAGCAAACCTTCAGGGGGTGGTAGGCTCCCTTCAGCAGTCCACAAACAAAGTCCTTCCAGACAACACAGCTTTTAGTTCCAAACAGTTTATTTCCCTTCCTCCACAAATCTCAGTTCAAGGGGGTTAAAATCCCTTCAGTTTCCAAAACAAAGCAATAAGAAAAAAACTTCCCTTTAAATCCAAGTTCTCCCCAGTTCAACAGCCTGGGTTTCAGTTTTAAAAAATCTTTCTGCTTGGGTGGTTGCAGAATGTCAGTACATGCCCACAACACAGCTAATTGACTCCTGTGACCACCCACCGCCTTCAGTCCCTGCAACTCTGCCCCAAAGTACAATTACAGTCCATTGTCAACTGGCTCCTCCAAACCTGGTGTGCTGGTCTCTCCAGACTCTCCTTCCTCCAAGCACTCCATTAACTCTGCTTCTCTGCTAGGCTGTTGGTTGGAGACCTCCTCCCCCTCCCAGGTGGAAGGAATCTTGTACCTGATTTCTAACCCAAGGGAATTGATGCTTTGTCATCCCTGCTCCCCCTTCTGGCCCTCGTCCTGCCATAGCAGCTGCTCTTTCCAGTCCTTTTCCCCCTCCCTTCCACGTGGGGGCCATACCGGGTTTTGGGACCTACCCCCCCGATCCCTTCTCTCAGGGCCTTGTGGGGAATGTAGTCTGGCCCCATACCTCCTCCTGACCTGCTTAGACCCTCCAACTTCCTTACAGTGCGGAGGACTACTTTGTTGTGATGAAACTTGATATAAGGTGCATGTACTACCAAGGCCTGAAGCTCACTGACCCTATGAGCTGAAGTAACAGCCACCAAGAAAATGACCTTCCAGGTCAAGTACTTCAGATGGCAGGAATTCAGTGACTCAAAAGGAGCTTTCATCAGCTGAGTGAGAACGACGCTGAGATCCCATGACACTGGTGGAGGTTTGAAAGGGGGCTTTGACATAAGCAAACCTCTCATGAAGTGAACAACTAAAGGCTGTCCAGAGATAGGCTTACCCTCTACACGGCGATGAAAAGCACTAATCACATTAATGTGAACTCTTATGGAGTTGGTCTTGAGACCAGACTGTGACAAGTGTAGAAGGTATTCAAGCAGAGTATATGTAGGACAAGAAGAGGATCTAGGGCCTTGCTGTCAAACCAGGTGGCAAACCTCCTCCATTTGAAAGAGTAACACCTCTTCATGGAATCTTTTCTGGAAGGAAGCAACCAAGACTCGAGCGACACCCTCTGAAAGACCCAAGGGAGGCAAATTCTAAGCTCTCAACATCCAGGCCATGAGAGCCAGAGACTGAAGGTTGGGATGTAGAAGTGACCCCTCGTTCTGAGTGATGAGCGTTGGAAAACACTCCAATCTCCAAAGTTCGTCGGAGGACAACTCCAGAAGAAGAGGGAACCAAATCTGACGCGGCCAGAAGGGTGCAATCAGGATCATGGTTCTGCAGTCTTGCTTGAGTTTCAGCAAAGTCTTCCCTACTAGACGTATGGGAGGATATGCATACAGAAGGCCTGTCCCCCAATGTAGGAGAAAGGCATCTGACGCTAGTCTGTTGTGAGCCTGAAGCCTGGAACAGAACTGAGAGACCTTGTGATTGATCTGAGTGGCAAAAAGATCCGAGGGAGTGCCCCACGCTCGGAAGATCTTGCAGACTATGCCCATGTTCAGTGACCACTCGTGAGGTTGCATTATCCTGCTCAACCTGTCAGCCAGACTGTTGTTTATGCCTGCCAAATAAGTGGCTTGGAGAAACATGCGTGATGGCGAGCCCAAAGCCATATCTGGACGGCTTCCTGGCACAGAGGGCGAGATCCGGTCCCCCCCCCCCCCCACTTGTTAGTGTAAAACATGGCAACCTGACTGTCTGAATTAAGATTACCTGGTTGGACAGCCCATCTCTGAAAGCCTTCAGAGCATTCCAGATCGCTCTTAATTCCAGGACGTTGATCTGCAGACCTTTTTCCTGAAAGGACCAGGCTCCCTGAGTGTGGAGCCCATTTATATGAGCTCCCCACCCCAGGAGAGATGCATCTGTTGTCAGCACGTTTTGTGGCTAAGGAACTTGGAATGGTCGCCCCATGGTCAAATTGGATCGAATCGTCCACCACTGAAGAGAATTCCGAAAGTCAGTGGACAGTTGGATTACATCCTTTAGATCCTCCGCAGCTTGAAACCACTGGGAAGCTAGGGTCCCTTGAGCTGATCTCATATGTAAATATGCCATGGGCATTACATGAACTGTGGAGGCCATGTGCCCCAGAAGTCTCAACATCTGCCGAGCCGTGATCTGCTGAGACTCTCGAACCATGGACACCAGGGACAGAAGGTTGTCCGCCCTTGCCTCAGGGAGATAAGTTCGAGCTGTCTGAGTGTTCAGCAGAGCTCCAATGAATTCCAATTTTTGGACTGGGGTGAGATGGGACTTGGAATAATCTATGATGAACTCCAGTAGCTCCAGCACCTGAATAGTCATTCACATGGACTCCAGAGCACCTTCGTTCAAGGTGCTCTTTACCAGCCAATCGTCGAGATAAAGAAACACATGCACTCCCAGTCTGCGTAGCGATGCTGTGACTACAGCTAGGCATTTTGTAAACACTCTGGGCGCAGGCGCCAGGTCAAAAGGCAGTACACAGTACTGAAAATGCTGTGTTCCCAGCCGAAATCGAAGATTCTTCCTGTGAGCTGGAAGTATCAAGATGTGTGTGTAAGCATCCTTTAAGTCCAGAGAGCATAGCCAATCATTTTCCTGAATCATGGGAAGAAGGGTGCCCAGGGAAACCATCCTGAACTTTTCTCGGATAAGAAATTTGTTCAGGGCCCTTAGGTCTAGGATGGGATGCATCCCCCCTATTTTCTTTTGCACGAGGAAGTACCTGGAATAGAATCCCAGCCCTTTTTCCCCTGGTGGAACGGGTTTCGACCGCTTGGGCCTGTAGAAGGCGGAGAGTTCCTCTGCAAGTACCTGCTTGTGTTGGGAGCTATAGGACTGAGCTCCCAGAAGGCATTTGGAGGCTTGGTTTCCAGATTGAGGGTGTATCCTAACCGTACAATTTGAAGAACCCACCGGTCGGAGGTTATAAGAGGCCACCTTTGTTGAAAAAAACATTAACCTCCCCCCAACTGGCAAGACCATCCGGTACGGACATGTTTACGGAGGCTGTGCTTAACTGGAGCCAGTCAAAGCCCGTCCCTTGCTTTTGCTGAGGAGCCGCAGTGGCCTTAGGCGCACGCTGTTGACGAGAACGTGCACGCTGGGACTGAGCCTGGGCAGGCTGCCGAGAAGCAGGATTGTACCTATGCCTAGCATAGGAATAGGGAGCACTCATCTTCCCTCCAAAAAACCTCCTAGATGAGGAGGTAGTAGCAGAAGACGCCCGGCGGGAGAGAGAATCCATAGCATCATTGTGCTTCTTGATCTGGTCAACTAGATCTTCTACTTTCTCACCAAAAAGGATATCCCACAGGCAAGGAACATCCGCCATCCGCTGCTGGACCGAATGAACCAGGTCAGAGAAACGCAGCCATGAGAGACTGCGCATCACTATACCTTGGGCAGCGATCCTGGATGCTACATCAAAAGTGTCGAATGTACCCCTGGCCAGGAACTTTCAACGCACCTTCTGCTGCCTGACCACCTGGCGAAAAGGCTCAGCCTGCTCTGGAGGAAGTGCATCAACCAAGCTGGACAGTTGCCTCACTGAGTTCCGCAAATGGATGCTCGTGAAAAGCTGGTAAGGTTGAATTTTGGCGGCGAGCATAGTGGCCTGATACGTTTTCCACCCAAAAGAATCAAGAGTCCTAGCTTCTCGGCCTGGGGGCGCCGAGGCATAGTCCCTAGTACTCTTGGCTCTCTTGAGGGCAGAGTCCACCACCATGGAATTGTGGGGTAACTGAGACCTCATCAATCCAGGTTCAACGTGGATCCGATACTGGGATTCAGTTTTGTTCGGGATCACGGGGCCAGACAGAGGGAATGACCAGTTCCGCATAAGGACTTCCTTCAGTACCTTATGTAGAGGAGCCATCACAGCCTCTCTAGGTGGAGAAGGATAATCCAGGACCTTGAGCATCTCAGCCCTAGGCTCATCCTCAACCTCCATAGGGAAAGGAATAGCCGTAGTCATTTTCCGGACAAAAGATGTAAAGGACAGACTCTCCGGTGGAGATAGTCTCCTTTCTGGTGGAGGGGAAGAGTCAGAGGGAATCCCAAAGGACTTGTCAGAAGAAAAGTACCTGGGGTCTTCCTCTGATTCCCACAAAAGCTCCTCTTCAGTATCAGATAAGACCTCCCTCAGGGCACTCAGAGACTGTCTCGACGCCGAGGAACAATGCCCTCGATGGCGATGTTGAGAAGTTGACGCCCGCCTAGACTGCGGTGAAGCTTCCTCCACCGAAGTCGAAAGGGAGTCAACCCGGGTGGCAGGTGACGTCGATGCCGCAGGCGGCACCGAGGCTGGGGACCTCTCCGCAGGGGAAGGGCCAGACGTCGCTGCAGCCATGGGTATCGGTTCCTGAGATGGTCCGGTTGCACCGAGTACAACATTTGAAGCCACTGGGTGTCCTTGATGACATGGATGGAAAAACAGCTTCGGCAAAATCAAACGACACAATTGTGCCAAAAAAGCGAAGGGCACAAAAAGGGAGAAATCCGACCGCACGGCCTGAAGGCCAGCCATGTCAAAAAAGAAAGGAAACTTAAAAACAGGTCAAAAACTAAAAGAAACTATAGGTAATAATTTTTTTTTTTTTAAGAAAATGACAAAAAAGTCATCAGACTCTAGTTCCTGGGCCCAAAAAACAAGATCAGAAAAAAGCCTGCTACCTCGTTGTGGACGAAAAAGAACTAAGGGGCACGCTCACTCAATGGGTGGGAAGTTGTCCGCACATGCATGGTGCGTGTGATCCATGCGCCAGAAGACTTTGGGCAAAACGTTTTATTTTGGTTCAAAAATTTGCTCCGATTCCTGGGCTGATGCGGACGTCGACCCACATGTGAGAACAAACAGCCTGCTTGTCCTTGGAGATATATATATCCGTATCTCTCTATCTATCTATCTATCTATCTATCTATCTATCTATCTATCTATCTATCTATCTATCTATTTTTTTCAAATGGAGAATAATGCTTACTATATGGTTGACTATACATGTTGGTGACTAATTTCAACAGAATGCAATCTAAAGAACTAAAGACACATCTTAACTGGTTCATTTCAATCCAGTGCGCACTTTGGATACAGTTGAAAGAAACTACCAATGGAAAATAATTTATTTCTTTCACAGCTTCCTTAATGAAAATTTTCCAAGTCATTGTTTTTGTAAGAGAAACATGCATTTATTTAAACTTGTAAAGCATACTTTTCATTCAAATGCTGAGAATTGTGTAGAACATGATAAAAACAATAAGAACAACAACAACAGCAAAAGTAATTATTTTATTTATTCTTTATTCATTTTATATCATTTACAAGTACTCCGCTGAGTCTCATCGGCTGAGCCTTCTCTAAGACTTGCTGAAATAACTACTTTTTCTCTGCCTCTATTTCTAATATGCCTCATACAAAGCGAAAAGGGGTACTTAGAGCTGTTTCTTCGACAGCTAGGATGTCCTCTCTGAATCAGCAAACAATAGAGAGGTTCACCACAACACCTTCTATCTTACCTACCGAGAGGGACCCTGCTGTCTCGACGGGTGAAGAAGCCCTCGTAGACTTGGGGCTTGAAATATCACTCTCCCCTCCAGACAATCATCCGCCGCCTCTCCCAGAAGGCTGTCTCTCTAGGCGAGCCCCGTCCGATTCGGAAGTCGGTGAAGGTGTGACTTTGGCTCGAGGAACCAGCGAGACAAGTCCCGAAGGAGGCCTGGATCAATCTAAACCCCAGGCTGAGTGGACTGCTCAACAACAGAAATCAGAGACGGTAACCCTGGTAACATCTGGTATGCTCTCCAGAGAGTCGACGCGACAGTCGCCAAATCATCAAAAGAAATCTCCGAACTAGTGAGTACGGTTGATAACCTTTCTACACTATTCAATACAACTAAGCAAGAGATGAATGAGCAAATATCTACTCTTAAACAAGCCGTTACCCAACTGCAAACAATTTCTACAGCGGTTATAAAAGACAAACTTTTTACACAACATAAAATTGAGCAGTTGGAAAATTACAATAGAAGTTTAAACCTACGCTTCCTGAATTTTCCTAAGGCTATGGGGATCAATCCCCTTGAAGCTTTTAAATTATACCTACAGGAAGTGTTAAACTTCACTCCTGAAACTATTCCTCCTTTAAATAAGATCTAATATATACAGAATAAAAAACCCAGGGAAACCTCTTTGGAAGCTATGCCCCAAGAAAAAGAAGAGAAGAAGAAGAACTGAATATTTCTGAAATACTAGAAGCAACTTTAAAATGAGGACTCAGAAAGAATGACGCTCATAGTCTCATTTATATTTCAGCAAGATCTTGAAGCTGTGAAACGTATGTACTTTTTAAAAAATGCATCTTCTGTTTCAGGGGAAAAAGGTTTGGATGTACCCTGATATTACTAAACAGACTCAAGAAAGGAGGAAATTATTTCTCTCAATGAAAACAGAAACGCTAGCTTTGGGGGCTTCTTTTTATTTAAATTACCACTGTAAGTGTGTAATCAAACATGTGGGTTTAAAATATATATTTTTTTCAACCTGAGCAGTTAAAACTTTTATAAATATAAAGAAAATCAGTTGACTGTCGCCTCTTAAAGATGATTATTATGTTATATTGTTTTAGGATAGAATAGCGTATTATGAATTTTCCCTATATTTAAAGTATTCTTTTTTTATAACAGTTACTTAGAGACTCCCCCCCCCCCCCCCCCCCCCACACACACACACAAATAATGGTGTAAAGAAGAGTAATCATTATTAACTGAAAGTAACTTTCTTTATAACTGAAATTTCTCTCTGTATTTCCTGTCAAGTGGAGCAAAATTAATTTAAACAATTCCAATGTTATAAATCTAAAACAAAAAAATCATAAAATTAAATAAAAATCATAACATTAGGAATAAAATAGATGTCAGTATATAAAGCAAACTACAAATAAATAGTTATAATAGTGATCACAAATGCAGGGCAATATATACATATTGAATCATATAGATAGATAGATAGATAGATAGATAGATAGATAGATAGAGACCCCTTTCTCTCTCACTCTCTCTGTACCCCTCCTCTATACATTTATCCATCTAGCTAGCTATCTAGATATAGATGTAGATATATATTTATATCTATATCTATAGATAGATTTATTTATTTGTTACATTTGTACCCCACATTTTCCCACCTATTTGCAGGCTCAATGTGGCTTACATAGTACCGTAAAGGCGTTCGCCAAGTCCGGTTGAGAAACAAATACAAGGTTATGCTGTGATCGAATGAGGAAGATGTGTATCAGATATCATGTGGGTCGAGGGGAATGGAGATTATATGTTGTCCAGTACGATCATTGGTATTGCTGTGTTGCCTGGTGTAGGGGTTTACGCTGGATCGGTGGGATAAGCCTTTTTGAAGAGGTTGGCTTTTAGTGATTTCCTGAAGTTTAGGTGGTCGTGGATTGTTTTCACAGTTTTTGGGAGTGTGTTCCATAGTTGTGCGCTTATGTAGGAGAAGTTAGATGCATAAGTTGTTTTGTAGATAGATAATCACCTAGGTACCAAACAGACAGATTTTTAAAAGGACATCCAACTCAGAATAAGGATGTCCATGTCAGTACATTGCATACAGATGTTCATTTCTCATGTATTTTAGAACAGGGTTTGCCAACATACCGTCTGCTCTAAAATACACGAGAAATGGACAACCAAGTGATGGCTATGTCCATCATGAACATCCACTTTACAAACTGAAACATCCAAACTATGAACAGGGCAAAACAAGGGGCTTGGACATCAATGTGGTAGCATAAGAACATTCATATTATAAAATAGCACACATAGCATCCATGTGGAGGAGTAGCGTAATGGTTGGAGCAGCCTGCTGAGAACCAGGGCAGAGACCCAGAGGATGCAGATTTGAATCCCATACAGTTCTTTATATACTACTGTGATTTTCCTTACTCCCTTCAATTGAGAACTGCTCAATCAGAGCACCTTTTTGGAATCTGGATGTGCCAAGGGCCAAGTCTAAATAACAACATCCGTCCCACCAAAAAACATGCCCAGACTATGCCACCTTGCCATATGGTTGTACTGCAATTTTAGACATCCATGTCCTAGCTTTATAAAATCAGATGCCCATGCAATATGATTGACTAAATGCCAGTTTTTGGATGCCCAAAACATAAATAGAGCTTCTAAAATAAGAATCATAGTATCAAACTGCAAGGGGGGCATACGTATGGGTGAAATATGGGTAGGCCATGGTCATGTCTCCCAGTCATGCAAGTAGTTTATAGAATTCTATAAATTGTGTACATCACTTGGCATACTTAGACACAGCAGCTTATGACTCTCATTGACATGGCATAAGAGGGCATGCCTAAACATAGGTGTGCCAATTCTGACATATGCCAGTATTCTAAAATGTGAACTTGGTGCCAAGTTGCCATTCTAGAATTGGTGCTAAGCATACAGCATTGAGTCGCCTAAATTGAGGTGCTAATTTATAGAATTGCCCCAATAAATTTTAATAACTACATTTTGTTTTACTTATTTATACATACATACATACATCTATCTGTCTATATACATATATACACACAAACATTCACACACATATATAGAGACAGCTGAACTTTTGCATGCATGCATGTATGTATAAGTAAAACAGAAGCTTAGTTATATGTTCATATATACATGGTTAGACCTAAATGTATATACATACAGTATATGTATAAAAAAAGCTTATTTATTAAAGGTCCTTTTTACTGAACTGTGTTAAGTGCTAATACATGCTTAATGCAGAAAAAAAAGGCTTACTGCAAAATGTAATTTACCTGTCGGTGTGTGATAATCACGTTCTAGTTTTTTTTTTAAGTTTTGGGAGGTGATAGTGTCATGGGTAGTAACTTTCCTATCAGAGAAGGGTTGTGTCATAGGCGGGAATAGGTGTAGAAGCATTATCCAGCTAGTGCATTTGCACTATCATGCATTAAGGGGGGATTCTATATTTGGCACCTAAAATATCCATAGGGAAAACATTTTCACCTAAGCATATTCTATAAGCAGTGCCTAGATTTAGGTGTGGTATATAGAATACGCTTAGGTGGAAATCCTAGCCTCTAAAATAACATGCATCCATTTAGGCCAATGAAAATATGACATAAATCGCTGCACATAGATTTACGTGCACTGGGCCATATTCTATAACTATGCATATAAATATGGGAACACCCACAAAACACCCATTTCCCCACCCATAGCCATGCCCCTTTTCAACTGCATGCATTATAATTCAGATCCAGTTCATCACAGAATACGCTTAGCAAATTGTGCGCGTAATTCTAGTTATTAATAATAATAATAAAACTTTATTTATAATCCGCTATATGTATAATAGTCTATAATTGCCAATTAGTGCTCATTATTGCTTGTTAAGAGCTATTATCAATGCTTATTAGCTTGTTAAGCCAATTAAGTTATGTGTATTGTTATAGAATATGAATAGATTTTGGTGTGGCTCTCTAGGCATGCTATATAGAATCTGAGGGTAACTGTATAACACTGACTTAACACAGGAGGAGGTGGTAAGTACTCCCACAAATATTTTTGCAGGTCTCACACACTAATGGAGAAATTAGTACGGGACCCGCAAAAAGAAAAAAAAAAAAAGCCCTATTTTACAGACATTAAGAAATGGGCTTAATGAGTGGGAAAGTCCCTTGTTAAAACACGTTAAACCCATTTCTTGGTGCATCTTAGTAAAAGTGCCCCAAAATTAGATAAAAAGAAATAAATCTTCAATTCTTATTAAAAAGACAGATAATCTCAGCTTTATTGTAGATCAGGATATTTAAATGACTATCAATATTAATGTAGAAATAAAATCACCCAGTTGAGGTAATTACTGCTTTCAGGGTCTACTTTTGCAGAATTCATGGTAATGTGCAAGAATCTGTAAAAGAGCAACTTTAAATACATGAATTATCCCATTACAATTCTTAACAAGCTATTTTCTGTACTGCTGCACACAGCACCATACAATAAAAATATATATTCTTCAGAATTACACATGTTTAATGGCTATCAATTTATTTAAAATAATGTGCTTTCATCGGAATCAATAAATGAAGCTCACTCATAAGGAATTCCTGTTGTCAAGAACCTTCTTGAATTTTGAATGATTGGAAAGTAATGGGAGTTCTAATACTGTGACTTTGAGGCAGCCATGTTATCAGAATATATATGGTAAACAGGATCTGTAGCTTTTGATCTAGACTGAAATGTAAAGCAATCTTAAGGCACATATGAGAAGGAAAAAAAAACAAGCAATATTTGTTCAATATGCAGAGAAGAATAATTGGAGTAATATTAATCATTCACTATGTACCCCAAAGGTTAGCGTTTGTCACTAAAGTTTAGTGTATGATAGCTGCTAGTAAATGACCTCCCATGAATGTGTTAAAACAATATTTTTTTTATGTTTGCACAATATTCGGTTTCAATAATATCTCATTGAAAAATCTAACAGTTTGGCCTTTTTAGGTAAATACCTTTTAATTCTACAAACATATATGCTCAAATTTCTGATTAGTGCACATATTTGCATGCACAATTAGTAGAATAAGGTCAGTTACATACGCAACCTAATTCAATAATTGGCTGTTAATTGAAGTTAATAGCCAATTATTTGATATAATTGGCCTTAATTGGTGCTAATTGACATAAATTAGCAGTTGCACTCATAACTGCCCTTAGTCGCTAGTCTATAAGTTGTGCGCTCAGCTTCCAGAATGCATAACTTCAAGGGATATGGACCTGGGAGGGGCATGAGAGGATCAGAGGTGTGTCATGCAGTTATGCACGTGGGCTATGAACTGTTATCATTTACGCACCTAACCCTCCAGTACTGCCATTGAATAGCAGCAGTGTTTGCACCTAAAGTTAGGCACATAAATGCAGACTTATACTAGTATTCTATAACAGCTGTTGAATGCACAACTGCCATTATAGAATTTGTGCTTAGCGTGCAATATTCCAGCATCTAAATTTCAGCAAACTGTTACCCCTTAGTGCCTTTTGGGTAGGGCCCATCTGTCTGTTTATATGTTCGGATATGGGAAGGTGGAAAGCTAAGAAAGATGCTGCTTCAGGGACCTCAATCAATACAGTTTAAAAAATGTGATGGCTCAATTATAGTGCAAATGTGCCACCAGGGAGCCAATCATCAGCAGAAGAAAATGAATGAGAATCCACTGCCATGAAGTGGCTACAATGACTGGAAAAGGAGCTGCAGCCACTGAATTAGGTTGTAATAATAGGGGAAAGGGGAGAGGGTGATGAAAAGATCGCAAGTGGAGGGTTAGGGATTAAAGGGTGAAACCAATGAAGACAGAATGCAAGTAGAGATTGAATGAGGTAGGAATTCATGGAAGATTGAGACCAAACAGAGTGAGAGAGCAGAAAGGGGAAGGGAAGGGTGGAATGGAAAGGTGGGTGCAAGGAAGGAGTGAGTGTACGGTGGGAGGGATGGAAGGAGGAGTGGAAAGAAGATGAGAGTGCAAGGAGAGATAGATGAGTGTGGGAAAGGAGAGATGGAAAGACAGAGTGGAAAGAAGGGTGTGCCAAGGAAAAGACATTGCAAGAGGAAAGAGGGTGGGAATGGACAGAGAGGCTGAGGAAGTGAATAAATGGGGGAAGGGAAAATTCACAGAGGGAGGGAGAAAGAATGCCTAGAGCCAGAAATACAATACTTATCACATGAACACATCATCAGACACCACCCCTTCTCAAAGAGTCTCATCTAGCCACCCACCTACACAGTTACTACCAGCATTTTGAGACACACCGTATTATTGCCTCCCCTTAGTGAGACTCGCAGAAGGCATATGCCTTTCTACAAAATGTAGAAAAGGAAATATACCATTGTGCCACACTTTAAGGGGCAAATTCAGTAAAAGTTGCCCAAAGTTAGGAGACGGTATGATGTTCTCTAAGCACAAATGCTATAATGGCAGTTGTGAGTGCAACCACTCTTATAGAATACTAATGTAAGTCTGCATTTATGTGCCTAACTTTAGGCACCAGCTAATTTTAAAGGTCAAAAATTAATGAAGTGGAGGGTATGACAACAGCATATAAAATCCTTACACTTTATGAAAAACTTACAAACTTATATGGTTACTCTGCATAGGATTCAAATTAAACTCTTAAATCATCACTTTCATATTTTATGGACCAGTCAGAAGCAGCATAAATATTTGGTTCCTCTACGAACAAGATCCACAGCCAGCTATAATTAATCAATGGTCCGTTTTTTCATAGTATTTTCATAGTATTCATGAATGTGGAATATTACTTGCTCAAATCACACTGTGAAATTTTTAAAGAGAAGATTATTAATTTTTTTAACTTATCTGAATGCTCTGGAAAACCAATTGCCGACATAGCTATGTTTTGAACTTTGCCTCAGGCAACCTGCCTCCTAAAATAAAATTAACAACAACTTCATCAGTAAAATTCTGGGGAGGGAGGGTAGTGATCCAGAATCTCTACTCAACTATAGAGAACTTTGCATGTTTTATTTTAACGCTGTCAACCCATGTGGATTGAATGTAGAAATTGAATTGATGACAGTGATTTGAATTTCCATCCTCGTGTTCCTATTGGTCCAAAATGTCAGATGACTGAGCATAACCTTTTTAGGTAGGTAGATGCAGCTGCCATTTTAATTTGGCTTTGCTGTGGAGAAATGTGAGCCTGATATACAGGTATGTCAAGTTTTGCTTGTGCATATATTTGTCACTCTGTTTTGAAGATTTGTTCAGCTGATGTTTCTGAAGATTTTTACTGATGAAGTTTTTGTTTGTTTTATTTTAGGAAACCACTTGTCCTGAGACAGGGTTTGAAACATAGCTATGTCAGCCATTGGTTCTCTAGAGTGTTTCAGATAATTAAAAAAAATTCAAAAAAGGAATCTTCTCTTCAAGGAATCTTCTTTAAAATTTCACAGTGTGAATTAAGCATGTAATATTTTACTTACAAGAATACTATAAAAAATGGACCAATGACAAATTATAGCTAACTGTGGTTCCTGTTTGTAAAGAAACCATATATTTATGCCACTTCTGACTGGTCCATAAAATACAAAGTGATGATTTAAGAGTTTAATTTGAATCTTCCATGGAGTGACCATATAAGTTTGTTTCTAAGTTTTCATATAGTCTGGGGATATTATATGCTGTTAACTTTAGGTGCAAGCACTTATTCCAGCTCATTGGCTGGCATAATGCATGTGCTTAAATGTAGGCAGTTATGCATGCCAATGATACTATTCTGACTACAACCCATGCACATAATTTTCTGACCTGACTCTGACCTGCTCATGCCTCTCTCTTGGCCATGTCCCTTTTGGAGTTGCATGCAATACAAATTGGGCATGCTGATTATAGAATAGGGGTGTGGGTAAGGTACACATCACTACTGATTGACAAGTAGCACTTGATATAGCTAATTATTGATAGCAAAAATTCAGCTAATTAGATTATACATGTATCTGATAACCATGTGCAAACTTTGGGCAGCCTTTACTGAATTCCAGGGTGCATGTTCACTTTTCATGTAATATAATTTAGTTTTAGATATTTTGAGATAAATTTACAAAGTCAACACTCCTAATAAAACCTATATTTAAAACAACCCTAAGTGATCACCAACCCATATAAGACCAGAGGAGGGGGTGTGGAGTGTGAAGAACCAAAACATAGATCATATTCAAACCAAAATAAAAGATTAAAAATGAAATATCATAGAAGTGGAAGCAGAGAAAATCAGAATGCATTCCCCTTCCTTGCAGGTTCATTTTACTTCTGTGTGGCATTTTATGTTTTCACTGTTTCTCTCTTGACCAGTTTACAAATCAAAACATGTTTCCATTGCTGTCAATAACTTTTCAGTGCTGGTTATATCATGGAAATTAAGCTGTAATAGAATGCAGGTAGTCACAGACAGTGGAGACAAAATATTGCAAAGGGTGCAGAGTTACATTAAAAATTGGTACATTGAAAATATATGTCTAAAGGGCAAATAAACATGAGAAAACCTCACTTAAAAATTAGAAAAAAAAAGGAATGGCATATTGAAATATCCTAATAAGTCCAGTTCACGATTAATGGGGGGTTTTTTTTTTCAAATTATCTGCCTCCCACTTCTCTTCTTTTCATGGTTAAAGGTTTTTTCAGCTCAAAAAAAAAAGCTTTCTTTTCAGCTTGTTCCCATACTCACATACTTCATGTTATCACTTGCGTTAGATTTCATACTGCTATTTATATTTGTTAAAATTTGACTTGTTTGCTCTTTCAGAAAACAAAATAGACCAAAGCAAATTACAATAGCATAAGTTGATAAATACTTCTTAAAAATTCCATATGGAAATAATGGTATAGGAAACACAAATTCAGACAAAACTAAAACATTTGGAAACTTTGGTAAAATAAAGAGTATTGTGTTGGGTGGGGAGGAAGGGGGGCACTGAACTGTAGGGGTAAAACCCTTACATAGAACTACAATATATAGCACTACAATACAGAGCCTAGCAAGGTAAAACTCTCTTGCAACAGCCTATGATACTACATATTGTAGCCATTGTTTCAGTGCAGCATAGGGGGTGTTGATGCCCCTATATAAGTCGTTGGTGAGGCCCCACCTGGAGTATTGTGTTCAGTTTTGGAGGCCGTATCTTGTTAAGGATGTAAAAAGAATTGAAGCGGTGCAAAGAAAAGCTACGAGAATGGTATGGGATTTGCGTTACAAGACGTATGAGGAGAGACTTGCTGAACTAAACATGTATACTCTGGAGGAAAGGAGAAACAGGGGTGATATGATACAGACGTTCAAATATTTGAAAGGTATTAATCCACAAGCGAACCTTTTCCGGAGATGGGAAGGTGGTAGAACGAGAGGACATGAAATGAGATTGAAGGGGGCAGACTCAAGAAAAATGTCAGGAAGTATTTTTTTCACGGAGAGAGTAGTGGATGCTTGGAATGCCCTCCCGCAGGAGGTGGTGGAAATGAAAACGGTAACGGAATTCAAACATGCGTGAGATAAGAATAAAGGAATCCTGTGCCGAAGGAATGGATCCTCAGGAGCTTAGTCAAGATCGGGAGGCGGGGCTGGTGGTTGGGAGGCGGGGATAGTGCTGGGCAGACTTATACGGTCTGTGCCAGAGCCGGTGGTTGGGAGGCAGGGCTGGTGGTTGGGAGGTGAGGATAGTGCTGGGCAGACTTACTGTATACGGTCTGTGCCAGAGCCGGTGGTTGGGAGGAGGGGCTGGGGTTGGGAGGCGGGGATAGTGCTGGGCAGACTTATACGGTCTGTGCCCTGAAGAGCACAGGTACAAATCAAAGTAGGGTATACACAAAAAGCAGCAAATATGAGTTATCTTGTTGGGCAGACTGGATGGACCGTGCAGGTCTTTTTCTGCCGTCATCTACTATATGTTACTATGTAATTGCCAAGGCCAATGAGCAGCCAGGGAGATGCTTATAGCCTTCTTGAGTGATACAACTCTCAGGCTTTATTGCCTTAAGAAACTGTGTGTACTCAAGTCAAGGATAGTACCCCACTTTCCTCTTGATTCTATAAATAGCAGCCTAAGTTACACGTGGAAATCAGCACTAATAATTGGCCACTAACAAGCAATTATCAGCACTAATTATAATTTATACGTGCAATGTTTTAAGCATATTCTGTAAAATGGTGCATGTACATTCAAATGTGTGAATCACACAAGGAGTGTGGCCAAGAGAGGGGCATGGACAGGTAATGGGCATACCTAAAAATTAGTTCCAGTGTTATAGAATATGCCTCATCCACACCTAAATTAGGCAAGGGCATTTACACCAGGTTTTAGTTTGTGTAAATGGTTGTGGTGAAAATTTAAGTCATTGAGACAGGTGCTAAATGTATTCTATAAAAGAGGACGTTCTTGGGAGCCAAAATGTCTGGAACAAAGAAAACAGTTTTGATAACCTATGGGGTCACAGTTTCTTCCATGAACTGAATATAAGGAGCCTCTTGGGAAGTGAGAGGTTATCTGGTGATAATTGGATCTAAGCTGCCAGTGCCTCAGAGTTCATCAGCTTGAAAACCTCTCATCACCCTGCAGGGCATCCCTGCACTACACTGCATCTCCCCAGAGATGGATCTCACACATAGCATGCCAGCCAGCCTGCACCTATTGCACATCCAGGTCCTGTGAGAAAGCCACACTGCTCAGCTACCCTACCAGTGTCTTCTGCCAGCTCTCCTACTTCAGTATCCAAGACTCATTTCACTGGCTAGGTTGTAACTGTTTCAATTCTTGTTGTGCTATAGATAAATAGTTGATCCAACAGTTGAGGGCCTAGGGTACTAGGTGTGCATTTTCCATAAATAATCTAGCATCTGTGCATTTTTCTCACATTCCTGTTACATTATTTGCAGCTATATAAACAAGTTATTTTATTTTTATAATACTTAAGCATTGTGTCTGTTACTTGTCAGTATAACTGGGACTGTGGACTTGGATCTTTAAATCAGGAACCATAAGTGTGGTTTCTAGAGTGCTAGCTATAAAAAGTTATGTGTTCCTGTTTGCATCATCCTCTAGGAGACAGTGAGGGGCATTTTCGAAAGAAACATCTAAGTTGGAATTTGGACGTCTTTGTAAAATGTCCAGATTCAGAGGCGGGGAGAAGGTCATTTTCGAAAAAAGATGGACATCCATCTTTGTTTTCGAAAATACTATGGACGCCCTTGGATTTGGACGTCTTTGATTTTCGGCAATATTCGAAACCAAAGATGTCCAAGTCTAAAACGTCCAAATGCAAGCCATTTGGACATGGGAGTGTAACCCTATGGGTTAAATTTTAAAAGATTACCTGGCTCCTTCTAGATCTGGTGTAGAGATAGTGAGCAGTGCAGTGAAACTGAGTAGTCTGTGTGCATGCGCTGAGTGTTGCGCATGCTGATGGAACTCTCAGGAGAGTGACAAACAGCTCAGGCTGGCAGTTGAGAAGGAGCTGTATTGGTGAGAACATGATACTAGGAAAAGACTGGAAGAAAGTTGATGCTGGAGATCATCACCTGAAAGAAAGGCGCCCACCGTTCAAGAGAGCCAGAGAGAAAACAAAGAGAACAGCTAAGTGACTGAAACTATTTTAAAAAAGTGCACATAAGAGAAAATAGTAAAGGAAACCTGAACAATAAGTGAGAGATAACTAAAAGAAGAAGAAAAAAAGAGTAGAGGAAAACTTATATGTTGAGATCCTTGAAGGTCTCTGGAAATCTGAAAAACAGGAGAAAAGAAAGTTTAAAGAATCTAGTGTTTTATAAAATTGAATGTGCTTAAATGATTTATGTACCTAATATTTATACTTATCTGAAAATGCTCCCAATGTTTCTAAACTGATTTGTGTTGCAAACCTGTAATTGAAATACATATGTTAAATTTGCAAGTTGGTAAAATTTCATTAACATTTAAATATAATTCAAATAATAAAAAAATATTTTCTTTTTTATTGTTAAACTCCCTGGTTGGTGTTGAGTCATTTTGGGGAAACACTGTGACATATTTGGTACCATCATTGTAATACCTTGCTCTGCCACCAGGGGGTTTACAGGAAGAGCCAGCATTTGTAGTACACTGGTCCTCCTGGCATGCCAAGACAGCAATCGGACACCCTAGGGCACAATGCAGTGGACTTCATAAAATGCTACATAGCTCCCTTACCTTGTGTGCTGAGCCCCCAAACCCTCCCCAAACCCTCTACCCCCAACTATACACCACTACCATAGCCCTTACGGGTGAAGGGGGCACCTATATGTGGGTACAGAGGGTTTCTGGTGGATTTTGGAGGGCTCACTGTTTTCTCCACAAATGTAACAGGTAGGGGGGTATGGGCCTGGGTCCGCCTGTCTGAAGTGCACTGCACCTACTACAAAACTACTCCAGGGACCTGCATGGACCTGAGTATGACATCTGAGGCTGGCATAGAGGCTGGCACGTAATATTTTAATGATGTTTTTTGAGGGTGGGAGGGAATTAGTGACCACTGGGGGAATAATGGGAGGTTATCCCCGATTCCCTCCAGTGGTTGTCTGGTCATTTCGGGCACCTTTTTGTGCCTTATTCGTGAAAAAAAAAACACGTCGGGGTGAAAACATCCAGGTTTTACTTTAGGATGTTGATGCTAGAGACAAGAAAACTTTTGAAGGATACCCGAGGGGGGGGGGGGAGTCAACAGAGACAAGGGGAGATGCCTGTTCACTGGCCAGGACAGGAGGGAGAGATGTTGGACTATTTGTGGGGGTGGTGGAAGAAACACTAGACTATTTGTGAGAGGGTGGAGGGAAAAGAAGGCAAATGCTGGACTATTTGTGAGGGTGGGGGAAGAGAAGGTAAATACTGAGCCATTTGTAATGGTAGGGGGGAGGAACAGAAGGTAAATGCTGTACTATTTGTAGGGAGGGGGAGAGAAGGTAAAATGTAGCACCATGTTGGGAGGGTGGAAGAAGGTAAAATTCTGGACCGGGGTGGGGATAGGGGTGGGAGTTGAGGAGGGAAAGAAGGTAACATGCTGGATCATGTGGGGAGGTGAAGGGATAGGTAAAATGCTGGACCGCGTGTGGAGGTGTGCCTTGACAATTTTAGCACTATGTAACTGTGTCATGAGACGAAAAAGTTTGAAAATCTGTGTTCTATTCTATAATGGTATATGGGGATCATAGAATAGCACTTAGTAACAGCATTTCATGTGCCTTTTGGCACATTATACTGAATTGTCCCCTATCTGTGAATCCTCTATGAGTAGCAGTGGAGATGTGTACAGGTAAAATTAATTTTTTGAATTTTCAGACATATTCTTGATTTTCAAGTGTTTTTCTGGTTTATTTCACACAAGATTTAAGAAAAAAAGTTAACTTGCTTTAGAACTTTTATGGTGTGCCAATTGATTTTAGCTGCATTATTTCATAGGTTATGCACATTAACCCCTGGATTTTATATACAGCGCCTAGAGATCCGTGCCGAAATCCAAGCAGATTCTATAACAATGCGCATAACTTAATTAGCTTAACAAGCTAATTGGTATTGATAACAGCACTTAACAAGCAATAATGAGCACTAATTGTCAATAATTAGAATTTACACACACAACTCTCTAAGTGTATTCTTTAATGCACTGCACTTAACTTCTACTGCACACAGACAAAAAGGGGCATGGTTATGGGTGGGGAAATGGGCATTTCATGGGCATAGTTATAGAATATGGCCCTCCGCCTAAATCTACGCACCAGGATTTATGCCATGTTTTCATTGGTATAAGCATATTCTCTGTACTGTGCCTAAATCTAGGCACCACTTACAGAATACACTTAGGTGAAAATGTTTTCCATGTGGATTTTTTGGGCGCCACATATAGAATCCCCCTTAAATGCATATTCCTTTCACTAAATATTTTTAAGGTGCACTAATGAACTGCAAATAATTGATCAGGCACACGAGTCATATGGAGGGATGATAACTGTACAAGCTGTTTAGTCCAAGCTAGACACTGGTATTCAATCTAAAACAAAACCTGATAAAGATAAAGCCATCTAATAATATGCTATTGTCACATGGAGAGGCACAAACAGTTAGTGGTTTACATACAAAACTGGGAAGCTAGACTCTAGCTCTCTGTCAAAAATGCATTCTGTGCACCACAATTGGGTCACCAGTGTCAGGGTGATTTAGATTTAACTTAAAACGTTTAAGACCTTAAAATCCAATACCAAATGAAAGCAATGTAAACCTGAGTTTGAAGAACTGAGAGAATTTACATATACTGCTAAAAATGATGCAGTCATTTTTTCTATGCAGAAAAATTTCTTATGCTATTTTGGCAACACCAAAAGAGAAACTGAGCCTGCTGGAACGAATGGGTGTGATTAGCATATTCACAAAACCTACAGCTTGGGAAATAATGTTGCAATTAGAAAGAAAGAAAGAAAGAAAGAAAGAAAGAAAGAAAGAAAGAAAGAAAGAAAGAAAGAAAGAAAGAAAGAAAGAAAGAAAGAAAGAAAGAAAGAAAGAAAGAGAAAAATAAATCTCTTAGACTGTGTTTGGTCCCTAAACACATAAATAGAACTGTTAAAGGACATCATTTTTTCTCTTTCCCAACACTGAAGGAGGTTCACAATAATCTTGCAGGCAAAGAGCTGTTTATAGTTCATCTGAAAAAGATGGTTATTGTCGGATCAGTCTGGATGAAGAGTCTGAGTATATTCAACACCCCACAGAGGAAGTAATAATTGCACGCAATTCTTTGTAATATAAGATCATTAAGTGACATATATTAGCAGAAAAGCACTGAACACTTTCCCCCTCATTTTATAAACTAGTGCTTAAATACACACACCAATAATGCACCAAGGGGTGATTTCTATAAGCAGTGCCAAAAGGTTTACATGCTGAGCATTATTTATTTATTGCATTTGTATCCCACATTTTCCCACCTCTTTGCAGGCTCAATGTGGCTTACAATACATCATGTGTAGTGGGAATATGCTAAAAAATAGGCATTTAGTGTTACAGAAGGATATTGGGCAACATGATAATGATAAAACATGAAAATAATATAACAATCAGATATCAATATATATAAATGGCGAGTGTCGTACTCACTCGCAAATGCGCAGTAGAGACCCTCTCTGCCCCGCCCCGCGTCAATACGTGATGACGGGGGCGGAACAGAGAGGGTCTCTACTGCGTATTTGCGAGGGACACCGCCGTCGCTAACGCTCCCCCCACCCGGAGTTGCCGCAGTATCTGGACCATACCAGGTTCTTATCGTATCCAACTAGCCGTTCAGCCCGTAAAAGCGGGCTAGTATAGGAAGGGGGGGGTTGAAAGGCCCCCCACCCTGCCGCCGAGTTCGCCGCTGCCGCTCCCCCTCCGGGTTCGCCCCCCCCCGAGCCGTCGCCACCCACCTTCCACCCGGTCGGGCCCTCGCTCCGCTATTGAAACAGTGAGGGCACACAGCACACAGTTCTGCTGAGCTGTCGTCGGCCTTCCTTCTTCTCTGCCTGTGTCCCGCCCTCGACGACGTTACGTCACACGAGGGCGGGACACAGGCAGAGAAGAAGAAGGAAGGCCACAGCAGCTCAGCACTGCAGCAGAGCTGTGTGCTGTGTGCCCTTGCTGTTTCAATAGCGGAGCGAGGGCCCAACCGGGTGGAAGGTGGGTGGCGACGGCTTGGGGGGGGGCGAACCCGGAGGGGGAGCGGCAGCGGCGAACTCGGCGGCAGGGTGGGGGGCCTTTCAACCCCCCCTTCCTATATTAGCCCGTTTTTACGGGCTGAACGGCTAGTTATTCTATAAAGGGTACATGTCCTTTAAAGAACAACACTTAGGGCATAAACCACACCTAACTTTAGGCGCCAGCAATTATGCCTGCTAAAAGCAGGTGTAAATGCTGACACCTAAATTAGGCATGGGTTGGCCAAATTCAATATTTACGTGTGTAAAATTTTGGAATGCTCCCGGAATGCCCCAACCATGCCCACCAAAATTTACACACATTAGTATTTACACACGGATCGTTATAGAATACAATCTGCATATAACTTCTAATCAAGCCCAATTATGTGTGACCATGGCCATGCCCCCTTTTTAACAACATACAGTAGAATTTATGCAGGCCACATTAAAGAATGCACTTAGCGACTTCTGCGCATAAGTTCTAATTAATGCCAATGTGTGCTGCTAATTTCTTGTTAACATTCAGTTAACAGCATTTATTGGCATGTTAACCAATTAAATTATGCACACTTATGGAATACACTTGGATTTCTGTGCGGAAACCTAAGCATGATACATAGAATTCAGGGGAAAGTGTGCTCTCTTTAAGAAGAGCACACACTAATTCTATAATCTCGCACGCACATTTTAATGCTTAGTACACAAAATTGCATGTATAGGTTTTAGAATGCCGGTAGTTAGGTGCACAGGTAGATAGGTAAATTTTAGACGCTAAGGTCACTAACACCTAGTACTCTGTGGTAATTGAGTTAATTTGGTAATTGGTACCAATTTATAGTAATACACGTAACTGCACCAACACATGCCCAACAAAGCTTAAAATGGTGCATTGTGGAATGCGCTCAAGTGTGGGTTAATCCATGCGATATACAATTAATTTGAATATCCTATTGTAGTAGGGTTAAATGAGCTGTTGAAGTCCTGTTAAACCATATTAAACCAATTCATATTGGAAAATCGTGGGATATAAATGCTGCTATAATTAAAATAAGCTGGTACTGCCAACTAAATGTTTGCTGTTATTGATGTTTAATTAATTAATTTATTTATTTGTATGCAGCCCTGGGTTTATGCTTTTAGTTTATTTTGTTGTATGACAATGGTATGTGTATTTTTAGAAATTATATCCACTGTCTTTAGTGGATTCATTCATTGTGGCCCCCTTTTTTAAGTATTTATTTTTCATTTTAGTGACTGGATTTCTAGATCCTGGCAATTGATTTCAAACAATTTTCTCATTTTAATGTTTGGATTCCTGAAAGTAACATTTTTTTCAATTTTAGTTTTCTTGTTTATTTGTAATTATTATTTATAGTGTTCTTGTTTATTGTGCTTTTAGTTGTCCCTGATGCAGCACTTTGTTAGGGTGAAATGTGATTCACGTCAGGCCATTTGTTGATTGCTATGATTGGAAATAAAGAGTTTTCAGCAACAAGATATGTATTCTGCTGTTTTGGACTGCTATCTGCTATGTGAAGACTACAGGTTCTTCTTGTTTTACTTTTCCTATAGCACTGCCTTGGCCACTGCTTATTGTTTCTATCATGCTGCTGCCATTACTACTATCCTGTCAGTTTTCTTTCTCATGTGGTAGAGCCTGACCTCCCACCACTCTCACTTTTAGTTGCTAACACTACCACTGTAGTATCTCTTCTTTCAGTGTCAGTGCCTGAGCTACCTACTTCCTGGAGGTTCTTGCTGTCTATCTCTCTCTCTCTCTCTCTGTCCACCAAGGTATGCTCAAAAGTAGTTGACGCTTACTACACTCACAAGCATGCTTAAAACAAAGCTTAGACAACTGGAACTTACAATATAGCAAAACATTCTTTAAAAGACAGGTTTAAGCTACTGGATTAAAAGGATGACCGGCTTAGGGCTAATGCAAGTTGATCATGTTAGCTCTTTTTAAGGCTACGAGCATTTATACATGGTTCCTGTGGTTTTGTAGTGTGCTGTGTGGTTACAATGGCAGTGCGACATAAGAACATAAGAATAGCCATACTCCACCTACCTTATGCCACAACGACAGCATAAATGACAGGAGCAGTTCTCTCCGTTATATTGGAAATGCTGTCTTACTCCAGGAAATATGACACACATATGGTGGATATGTCCACACATTCAATCTTTTTGGAAAATCTCCAATTTAGTCCAGGTAGCAATTCCATTAGATCCAGCCTTTATTCTTCTTGGCATGCCTCCTCAGCATTTAGTATTTTTTGTTCATTTAGATTTGAATAGGCAATTACTGCTAGTCGCTAAGGTCTGTGTTGCACAAAAATGGAAAAGCTCTATCTTACCATCCCAAAACTTTCAGCTGAATAAAGTTTGGCAGGTAGCTGGAATGGAAAAGCTAGATTAGCAACAAAAGTGTCAGCCTTGGAGATATACTCACTTTTGGTCACCCCCTTTTCAGTCTTCTCCACCTTCTTGATTTAATTTGTTTGGATGATTTAATACTTACAACATTTATTAGGCACACTCTTTCCCTATATGATATATATAAACAGCTTGAACACTGGGAAAGTAATGGATTGAGATAACAGTTCCTTCCCTGGTCTACTGAAAACTCTGTCTGGGATTTGTATCTTTTTGTCTCTGGTTCATCTTTTCTTGATATTCTCATTGTTGGTTCCCTTTAAATATGAAAACTTTCAAACAACAATACAGTGAAATAAATATATAGTGCCAAACACCTTCCTTACAATAGAGGAAAAGACCTCAAATAAACCCTATATGGAACTTGTCTGATATATAGCAGCCACTGGATCATTTGTCATCATAGGTCAAAAACCTCCAATTTTTTCATATTTTTTTCATTATGAACATTTTCTTAATTTAAAATATCTTCATCAATGTCACCAAAGCAAGGGGTTTATTTGAGGTCTTTTTCCTTATAAAGAAGGTGTTTGGCACTGTATATTTATTCCACTTTATTGTTGTTTGAAGGTTTTCATATTTAATAGGTGGAATTTCAGGATAACTTTGAAAGGGTTCCTCTAAATATGACACTGTTTACTTTTATATTGCAGCCTTATTGCTTGACTTGTTTATATGACTTATAAGGCTATTCAATTCCTGTTATCAGTGTTCTGATGTACTGTTCATTTCTTAGTTATATTTCTAATAACAATAAAAATATTTATTGAGTGAAAAAATATTTCTTCACAATTTTTTTTTATTGTCCCCTGGTCTTTTAACTTTTTGAAAGAGTAAAAAAAATCGATTCACTTCTACTCATTCTATACCACTCAGAATTGTAGCTCTCAATTATATCTCCCCTCAGTCATCTGTTTTCCAAGCTGAAAAGCCCTAACCTCTTTAGCCTTTCCTCATAATGAGAGGAGTTCCATCTTTTTTCATAATTTTGGTCGCTCTTCTTTGAACCTTTTCTAATTATGCTATATCTTTTTTTAAATATGGTGACCAGAACTGAATGCAATACTCTAGGTGCAGTCGCACCATGGAGTGATACAGAGGCATTATAGTATTCTCAGTCTTATTTACCATCCCTTTCCTAATAATTCCTAGCATCCTGTTTGCTTTTTTGGCCATGCTGCACACTGGGCAGATTTCAGCTGCAGATCAAAATAAAGAGGCCACTGAGGTATAGTAAAATTCATAGAGTTGAAACACATCCTCTGCTATATTTTACCATTAAAGAGTTACCTTTGTGAAATGACCATGAAACATCACTGACAACACTCCTCTCTATCTCCAGATACTATGTTTCAAGCCCTTTCAGCATGATTTAGTTCTTAGTAAGAGACCTATATACTAAGCTATACTAATACAGCAAAAATGTACCTAATCACAGTTAAGGGGTAGATTTTCAGTGTCCTTTAAGAATGCAAGGGAGACTCCTGTCTGTTTAAACCATGCCGAGCAGACCAGCTGCTGATATTCAGTGGCATTAAACCAGATATCAGCTCTGATTACCAAGGCACAAAACCAGGCAGTGCCAGGGTATTCTGGGGGTGGAGTCAGAAAGAAACCAACACTTTGACCATATTCACTATTGGTTGCCTGCATAGCTAAATCACCAGATAGGGCCTCACAAAAGACTGTTCTACCTTCGACCACTTAGTTATGTGGGTGTTGGCGTTAAATATAGGCCAATATCCAAATAACTTCCTGGTCATCATTGCTGAATCACCAATCCAATCTCCTGACACTAATCCCCAACTATAAGATGTGATCTCCCTCATATACCCTTTTTTAATACCCTCACTCACCTCCTCCCTTCCCCTTTCCCCCCCCCCAGCTCTGTGATCCAATCTCCCCCCCTGATCATTCCTTTCTGATCCCCCATCCCCTCTCTGATCCACCTCAATTCGATTTCCAATATCCCTATTCTGATTCCCAATATCTAATCCCCCTGGACCCCCTGCCACCCTTGGGACTTACCCTGGGGTGATCCCTGGTATCTAGAGGCCTGGGGTAGTAGCGGTCACTCTCTGCTCCTGCCCTGTCTATCTACAGGTTCAAAAATTGCAGTGATAACCTCTTTCAACCTGGAGATAGATGGGACAGGATTGGAGGGGGACTGCTCCCACCCCAAGCCACTTGAAAGGGGAAAGGAGATAGGATTTAGAATATAAGACTAAGAATAGCCATAATGATCAGATCAATTTATTTATGTATTTATAGCACCTATACCCCACATTATCCTAATCAAGGTCAGGTTCAATGTGGTTTACTACTACTACTACTTAACATTTCTAGAGCGCTACTAGGGTTATGCAGTGCTGTACAGTTTAACAAAGAAGGACAGTCCCTGCTCAAAGGAGCTTACAATCTAAAGGACGAAATGTCAAGTTGGGGCAGTCTAGATTTCCTGAATAGAGGTATGGTGGTTAGGTGCTGAAGGCAACATTGAAGAGGTGTGCTTTGAGCAAGGATTTGAAGATGGGCAGGGAGGGGGCCTGGCGAATGGGCTCAGGGAGTTTATTCCAAGCATGGGGTGAGGCAAAGCAGAACGGTGTCAAAATTGGTTTCATATCAAGACGAGCCTAATATAGGAGTTTTTCCTACATAATGGCTGTTGGTTCGGACAGCCTCACCTGGCTCTAAAGATTTTTTCTATCCCCTCCTTTGGAGACACTGGATAGACATAAGTCCAATACTCTTTTACAACTGGATCTTGGCTTTGGACAGACACAATTCTAACAATATTTACAATTGAACTTCGACCCCTGAGGCAGGCGTTATTTAACGCCGAAACACGGCTCGTGTCGGGTCATTTACCAATAAAATACTCCTGTTGTCTCAGTCTTGAAGGCCCAGTGTTGCTTCGTTTGTGTACTTTGTATAAATATTTTAAATAAATAAATAAATGCATCTATATTTTTAGGTAGAATTGTATTTCTTCCTATTCTTAGGAGGTTGTTTACTAAAGCTTAGCTCGAGTTATCTGAAGCAGGACCCATAGAAATAAAATGGGCCCTGCTGCATATAACTCGTGCTAAGCTTTAGTAAATAACCCCCTTAGTAAGGTAGTCAAACCACATGGAAGTTTCCTCCTGTTTATTTATTCATTATAATTTTATTTTTACAACAGACTTTAAATTTGCCCAGTTAATATTCGGTTTGTTTTTTTTGTGTGCTAGAATGAGTTGTGCTTTCCTTAATTTACCTACCTAGGAAATCCAATCAGATTACAACTCTTTCTCTGTAATATAGTAGATGGTACAGTGCAGATTTTGAAAATGTGCCTTTATTACTGTAATACTTGTATGATCTGTCAATGAATCATGTAACATATGCAAGAGAGTACAGTCATTTTCACACTGAAGCTTTGATTCAAGTGAATTGCCTCAGGCAAAGGAGTGTTCGTTTTGTGTGTAGGTTTGAAAATGAACATATTTTCAGAAGCTTTTTCCACCCCTGCAATATATTATCAGCCTCACTTTGGCAATCATTAGCCTTCTTATTCCTTACATGACCTCTAAACCATCTATCCGATGTCAGCAAACTAGGAACTGTCACAAAATATGAAGAGTGGGTTGTAAAAAGCTCCATGAAAAGCCATGAAACCAAACATGCTCACCCCAATTGGATCCTACAACATACCGGAAGAAGAGGACCTTGGCTGGTGGGGGTTGGGGTCCCGGTGCAAGGCTTCGTTCTGTTTCTGTGAGTCTGACATCAGACTCACAGAAACAGAACAAAGCCTTGCAGATCAGCCAGCAACGTCAGACTCACAGAAACAGAACGAAGCCTTGCGCCGGAAGAAGAGGACCTCAGCTGGCGGGGGTTGGGGTCCTGGCAGAGGGGTCCAGGGCCAAATCTACGAGGGCCCAGGCCCCCATGGCCCCACGTAGTTACGCCCCTGGTAATGATATTGCTGTATGCTAAATGATTAGCACAGGTTTAGTGCATGAGTCCCTACCGCTTACAAAATAGATGGCAGTAGGGGCTCTTGTGCTAATAGCCACACACTAATGTGAACATTAGTGCATGGCCATTATTGAAAATTTCTGAAAATCAGCCATTTGACCCCAGCAGTAAAAATGGCCTTAGTGTGCAGGAATAACTTGTTTAAGGGCATACTAAGGACACTTTTACCACTGTTTGCTGAAAGGGCCCCTCGGTGAAGTTGCAAAAAAATGAGCCCTCTTAAAATCTATATAAAATGGCTACTGGATCAAGGAGAAGGAAGTGGAAAGAAAGTAATGGCACATAGTAGTGAGGATAGGAATAGGTGGAAAGCTAACATCTAATCTACCTATTTAAAACTATGCAAGTATTTTATACAAAGCTCAGTGAGCATTGAGCCTTTTATAGAGAATACTGAGCACTGCTGAAAGAAATATATTTGGCACTACACAGAAGAAAAGCCATTTTCTAAATGAACACATTCAACAAATAAGACTGGAATCACTCGAGGGCAACATACATGTATAAGGGTTAATTTTGTAACAAATCTATAGGTGGAATCACTAACATATTTAGCGACAGATTTGATAAACTTGTGTGCTTTAAAAGAGCTAATTTCAAGGGATTTGCTTGACCCAAAGGTGTAAGTGCTGATGGATAAAATGTCTAAGGTAAATGTGCTTTGCTATTCTAAAGTAAAAAAAAAAAAAATAGATGTATATTTGGAAGGTTTGCTCAGACCACACCTCCTTTAAATTACTGAATGCTGACCTGTAAATTTAGATGCAGTGCCTTTCCTGAAATTGTCACTTATACATATATACCAATTTACAAATATAAGTCCTCTCTCTCTCTCTCTCTCTCTCTCTCTCTCTCGCTCTCTCTCTCTCTCTCTTTCTCTCCCTGCAAATGACACACAAGGCTTCTAAAATATATTCCATTACATTTCTGCAACACTTGCAAAGAAATCTATAGATAGATTTAGAACTGATGAAATTTAAAAGTTGATAAAAGCTCTTATTTCATTAGACAATTTGGGGGTAGTTCCTTAAGAAACAACACAGTTTTAGACCGCAAGAAGACAGATAAATAGTGGTATTTTAGTAATTCATAAGCCTAAGGGCCCTGTTTACTAAGGCATGAAAGTGTTTTTAGTGTACGCTAATGCTAGAGACACCCATATATTCCTAGGGGTGTCTCTAGTGTTAGCGTGCCTACAGCATGGCTTATTAAACAGGGTCCTAAGTAATTAGTGTCTTTAGTAGGCACCCTATTATAGAATTAATTGGTGTAAGTTGTTTATACACATTGGCCTTAATTCTTTAAGTGGCGCCTAAAAATCTATGCCCAAATATCCACGCACTAGCACAGATCCGCAAAGGGAGTGCACCATATATGGAATTGTACATAGTGTGAACGATGGAACAATTACTGGCCTGAGCAGCTAAGTAATCACATGCTGATTTGCGCATGGAACTTTAGTCACTGTTTATTGAATCTGGGTGTATATGCACACACATTCCCAAGGGAGAATAAGCAAAGCTAGGATGGAATTGGTACTTATGCATATAGGGCTAGATTCTAAACATGGCACCTGAAAAATCCACACAGAAAAAAATATGCCGAAAAGTATTCTCTAAATTACACCTAAATTTTATAGAATCAGCTTCAATTTCCATGCGGTATATAGAATATGCCAAAAGCCTCTCCATGAGACCAAAATTGGTCGCATCCATTTAGGCCATGTTTTACTTGGCGTAAATTCTGATGCCTAAATTAGACACAGAGCGTGTGTATTCTACAATAATGTGCATAGATTTTAGAAATGCTTATGCTCCGCCCATGGTCACACTCCCTTTTCAACTGTATGACTTAGAATTTATGCACACCACATTACAGAATACACTTTGGGGGTCTTTTACAAAGGTGCATTAGCGTTTTTAGCATGTGGTAATGAGTGCACACTAGAGATGCCCATAGGAATATGTGATCAACCAAGGCGTTTGTTGAAGAGACATCAGATTAAACTACTTGCCTCTGAAGTGGCTATTTATGAGCCAAGCAATTTGAGCAAAGAGGTAGTAACGCAATCCTCATATGTCCCATATTTTTACAATTTTTACATTTTTTCGTTAGATTGTCATATTCATAGCTACTTATCTTATTTCTATTAAACTTTTTAGTTCCGTCTTTAAATAGTAATATAGTACTTAGCTTTTCAGCAGTCAACACTAATATGTGGTGGAGACCCAATGTCACCAATATAGATCCATGGGGCCATGTTGAAACTGCTATTTAAAACTTAGGAGACTACCTTGAAACAGCAATATGCGAAACATGGATCTATGTAGGTGACATTGGGTCTCCACCACATATTAGTGTTGACTGCTGAAAAGCTAAGTACTATATTACTATTTAAAGACGGAACTAAAAAGTTTAATAGAAATAAGATAAGTAGCTATGAATATGACAATCTAACGAAAAAATGTAAAAATTGTAAAAATATGGGACATATGAGAATTGCGTTACTACCTCTTTGCTCAAATTGCTTGGCTCATAAATAGCCACTTCAGAGGCAAGTAGTTTAATCTGATGTCTCTTCAACAAACGCCTTGGTTAATTATCAATGAAGCATGCACTAAAAATAGTAGCACACCCTCGTAAAAGGACCCCTTAGCACATTGTACATGTAAATCTCAATGCCAATTAGTGCTGATAATTGCTTGTTAACATCCAATTAACAGCGTTGATTAGTTAAACAATGAAGTTACGTTCTGTTTGTAAATCAAGGCGCGATAATAGAATCCCGGGGATATTTTCTAAATTCCATGCATGTGTGCTGATTTCTACTAAGTCACTTTTGCTTTCTTTTTCTGAACTAAGCTAATTGTTTGCTAATAGTGGTATTACTGTGCCAAAATAATCTACAAATTAACAGTGTGCGTCCCTTTTGGTAAACTTAATGCTTCAGTTAACTCTCAACACAGAACACAAATATTCCAAGATAGAACTTATATATGAAGGTGACAAGACCATTAATCAATATGTTCCTTTTATCTAGGCTATGTTGGACAATATTTGGTCTCAAATTTACTACATCTATTTGAATGTCTAACATTTTCAATGTCCTTGAATATATTGTTTGTTTAAATTAATCATCACTCCAATTGGACAAGCAGCAGAATCTGCATCCATAAATTTAATTTTCATGGTTCTAATTATAGAGTCTATTACATGCTGAAGACAATGCATTGTTACAATATCAATGGATAGGATGCTGCAAACTAGTCTTTCTGCCTTACACTGGTTTGTGTTAAACAGTCAATTACATGATATTTTCAGCAGCAAGTTTTCAAATACTGAAAAAATTGACTTCTTAAGCTTGACGTTGCCAGAACAACTTCTAGGCTTAGAAAATTCTCTGCCTCCCCCCCTTAAAAATATAGGGGGTCAATATTCAACACAATTTAATCAGCCAGAAACAGCTCCTTGCTGGTTAAATTGCTTGTGTGGGGCTATCCTCTGATATTCAGCGGCACTTGATTGGTTAGTGCCACCGAATACCACAATAGACCACTAAAGTGAAAGTCAGCTATTTTGTGGGCAGTTGGCACTTATGCAGTTAAGTGCCAGTATTTCAGCATTTAACCACCCAGGGGGCCCTTTTACTAAGCGGCAGTAAGCCCACTGCAGGCTTACCATTTGCCAATCTGAAGCTAGCATTATCCAATGCAGATGCCAACAGTAGTTCCACCCCCACCACATGGCATTTCCTCCAGGGGGTTACCCAGTTGTAATCCACGTGCTACCTGGTTACCACTGGGTTAGCGCAGGAGTCCTTACCATCACCTCAATGAGTGGAGGTAAGTGCTATTCCCCCCCCCCCCCCCACACACACACACACATGGCCACACAGTAAGAGCAATCTTACTGCATGACCATGTCTCTTTTCAGTCTTTTTACCAGCTGTGGTAAAAAGGGCCTCAGCGCATGGCAAAAACAGCCCCCACTGCTAGTGCAGGACCTTTTCACCACAGCTTGGTGAAAGGGTCCTTAAGTTAAGCATTCAAAAGTGGAGGAACACTCAATCCCTACGAGCATTGTCAAAGGAAGTTCAAAGAGTAGGGTAAGCTGGCTCTTCCAAAAAAGACCAAGGAAGATGCTTGTTCAAAAATATAAGGTCTTTATTGAAAATCATCAAACGACTCGACACGACTGTTGTGTTTCGGCGCCCAAAGCACCTGTGTCAGGATTCTTCCCTGTTAAGCCTCATAACCTCCCTGCTTTTTCCACCCTCTTTTCTAGTTTCTTTGCAAAGTACCCAGTCCGGACATTTTCCTGGGCAAACCCTGGTCCTCCTGGATCGATGCCGCCAAAATACACTGCTCTGACAATGTAGATTTAGAAGACACTTGGTCTTTTTTGGAAGAGCCAGCTTATCCTACTTTTTGAACTTCCTTAAGTTAAGCAACCATATTGGACCACATAAATGTCAGTCCTATCTTTATGTGGTGTTGTTTAGGCGGTTAAGTGCTGAATATTGCACTTAACCACATAAAAGAGCGCTGGCCGCATAAACCCAGATATTGAATGCCAGTTCGTGGACATGGCCTGGCGCTGAATATCCAAGAATAACGACAACACTGGCTGAATATCTACCCCATAGTATAAAAAGAAGCCTTACATAGAGGACTGGTTATCAGTTTTCACTGTGGGTGTTAAGTGGAACTGAGCCATAGACAAAGAGGTAGAAACGAGAAAGAAGAGATCAAAGTGAGTAAAAATATGAATGGCTTGCCTTGTATTCCTTTTGTGTAATAATTTTTCATTGTCCTTTATGACAAGTCTATGAGTATGACAGTGAAGGAGTGAAAGAATGGTTCCTTGTTTCTGTCTTTCTATTTTGTGAAGGTAGAGTGAGAAGAAATGGATGGGGAGAGAATAGAGAGTAGAAGGAAGTATTAAACTATGCATGTTCTTGGGTACTGAATGTATGTGAGAGGTGAATATGTGGGTAGATCTAGCAGTGAGAAGAGAAGTGTGAATGTCCTATATTCATAGAACGTCTTGTATTTTTACATTATGCTGCCACCAAGAGGATGTAAACAAACTGTATTAGCATTTCTTTATGTTTATGTCTTAAAATGGAAGGCATGTTTCATTTTCATTGGCCAAACCTAGTGCAAGAAGCTGTGGATTCTGGAGCTTCTAAATTCACTATGGAAGAACTCTCCACTTGCAGCCAGCAATGCTGAGCCAAGCTTGTATCTCTGTCTTTCAGAGACCCTATGGAAAGCATAGTTAATTCACCTGATTCAGCAAACTATTCAAAGAAGTATTTAATCCAGTTGCTTCACCTAGTTGATCTCTTTCTTTCACAGTGCTACCAACCACAATAGACAGCTTCCGAAACTCACCACCCCCATCCAAAGGCTCCTTGATACCTTTGGGGTCCTTTTACTATGCTGTGGTAAGCACTTATGTGTGCTTAGTGCAGGTTAAAAACACCTACCACAAGGTGCGCTGAGATATCCCACGGTTGTTTTGGCATCTATGCGCACTTCCCATGGCTAAAAAATCATTTAAATTTTTTTAGCACTGGAGGCATGTTTGGGGGCACAGTGGGCGTGTTCAGCATTAGTGGGTTAGCGCATGGGCATTGCCGCACTCTAACCCATTAACGTTTGATTAGCATGTGAGCCCCTCTTGCCTAGAAAACAGGTATAGTAAAGAACTCATGCGCTAATGGCCAAGCATTAATGGAAAAATTAGTGCATGGCCATTATTGCTAATCTACAAAAATTGGTCATTTTACCCCTACATTAAAAGGTGGCCTTAGCGTACACGAAACCCACATGTTAGCAATAGCCCAGGCTACCTGTTAGCACAACTTAGTAAAAAGGCCTCTAAGTTTCTCTTTTGGCACAAAACATTTATTGCATTCCCCATGCAAATGTTTTATTAAATGACCTGATATTAGATACATTTTCTGTAAGCTCAATCATTTAAGACTTTTTTTTTAATGTTGCTATACTGAGACAGACCGAAGGTCCCTCAAGCCCAGTATCCTGTTTCCAACAGTGGTAAATCCAGGTCACAAGTATCTGGCAAAATCCCAAAGGCCCTGTTTACTAAGCCATGCTATAGGCACGCAAACCTTTTAGCATGCGCTAAAAATTAGCATGTGCTAATGCTAGAGACACCCATAGGAATATAATGGATGTTTCTATTGTTAGTGTGTGCTAGGGTGGTGGACTTTGGTCCTGGGGAACTGAGTTCAATTCCCACTTCAGGCACAGGCAGCTCCTTGTGACTCTGGACAAGTCACTTAACCCTCCATTGCCCCATGTAAGCCGCATTGAGCCTGCCATGAGTGGGAAAAGCGCAGGGTACAAATGTAACAAAAAAATAAAAAATATTTGTAATTTTGGCCCATCAACCCCAAAGTGAAAAAAACTACCACCCTATTGGAAAAATTTCTAACTATAAAAACGTGTATGGGATGCTTTCTCTATGAGGAAAGACTAAAGTAGCTAGAGGAGATATGATAGAGGTCTATAAAATAATGAGTGGAGTGAAACGGGCAGAAGCAAATCACTTGTGTACTCTTTCCAAAATACTAGATCTAGGGGGCATGCAATGAAGCTACTAAGTAGTAAATTTAATATGAAAGAAAAGAAATAAAGAAAATTTTCTTCACTCGATGTTTAATTAAACTCTGGTATTTGTTACCAGAGAATGTGGTAAAAGCAGTTAGCTTAGTGGGGTTTAAAAAGGTTTGGATAACTTCATAAAAGAAAAGTCCTTAAGCCATTGTTAAGATGGGCTTAGGAAAATCTACTGCTTATATCTAGGATAAGTAGCATAAAATCTGTTTTATTGTTTTGGGGCCCTGTTTACTAAGCCGCGCTGTAGGCTTGCTAACTTTTTAGCGTGCCCTTGAAAATGGAGGCTATACTGAAGGGCAAGTATATAACTGTGACGAAACAGCCTTGCTTACAAAACTGTTACCAGATAAAACTTTGGAATTTAAACATGAGCCCAATAAAACAGCTGGCTATAAGAAAATTAAAGATTGTGTCACTCTACCTTTCTGCACAAATAAAGCTGGCAGTCACAAGCTACTTCCACTGCTGGTTTGCCAATTTGAAAATCCATATTGCTTCAGTCATCTAAATAAATCAAAACTGGCTGTAATTTACAAAAGCAGCAAAAATGCATGGATGACCTGCACCTTGTTTGATGAATGGTTTCACCGGTCATTTGTTCCATCTGATCAAAAGATTGAGGAAAAGGCACTGATGTTGCTTGATAATTGCCCCACACCAAAGGTTAATACATGATAATTAGCCAAGAGGCCCTTTTATTAAGCTGTGCTAAAAGGTGACCTGTGCTATGACTAGCACGCAGAGGCCACTTTTAGCATGGCTATAAAATGGCCGCATTTCTATTTTTCCTATTAATAGCCAGGTGCTAATTTCCCCAATTAGAGTGCGGCCACTGGCACGTGAGCTCTTACTGACACCTATTTAGTAGGTGGAAAGGGTTCATTCACTATCTATGCATTAATTGGTTGCCGTGCGGCAATGCAGCTGTGCTAACCAATTGTCACTGGGCACACCTACCTTCTGCCCCTCAAACTTGCCCCCAGCATGCGCAGATGCCAGAACTACTGTAGGATGCCTGAGCGTGCCCCATGGTAGTGCATTTTGGCACACGGGAAGCATGTGTTAGGGCTTACCGCCGCATTTTAAAAGGACTCCTAAGTATGTTACATACCAGTATTCTCACTAATCTGATGAATTTTGATCAATGACTTGAACGTTTGCATGCATGTCTGTTAAAATTTTAATTTTCATGATGAAAATTGATCTGTGACTAACACAAGACTGAGTGTGTTGATTTCTTTTGGGCTGATTACATTACTGCTAAAAAATCAATTTTTTAAAACTGTTAGCAGGCTATAGTTCACTCTTGTTTACAATAAAAAAATTTCATATGGCACATCACATACAGATTTATTATCCCATATTATCCAATATTCTCCAGTCCGCCTGCTCCATTCTATAAACAATCACCGTTTAGTGCTACCAGGTCCTAAACTTGAACATTTAGACTCCACCCGTCACTCTGCCTTCTTTTTTGCTGCACCATTTAACTGGAACTCTCTTCCACTTGATCTCCACGCTGAATCTTCATTTAAAAAAAAACCTTCAAATGAAAACTAAAGACATAGAGGGGCATAATTGAATGAAAACGTCTATCTCCATGGGCGTTTATCTCCGAGAACGGGTCCGTGAAGGGGCGGACCAAACCGTATTTTCGAAAAAAATAGACGTCCATGTTTTATTCGACAATTTGTGAGCTGGGCATTTTTGTTTTTCAGTGATAATGGAAAATGAAAGCGCCCAGCTCAAAAACGAATAAATCCAAGGCATTTGTTCATGGGAGGGGCCAGGAGTCGTAGTGCACTGGTCCCCCTCACATGCCAGGACACCAACTGGGCACCCTAGGGGGCACTTTTACAAAATCAAAAAAAAAGGTAAATGAGCTCCCAGGTGCATAGCACCCTTCCCTTGTGTGTTGAGCCCCCCAAATTCCCCTCAAAACCCACTGCCCACAAGTCTACACCATTACTATAGCCCTAAGGGGTGAAGGGGGGCACCTACATGTGGGTACAGTGGGTTTGGGGGGGTTGCACGACTAAGCATTAAGCAGCACAATTGTAACAGGTAGGGGGGGATGGGCCTGGGTCCACCTGCCTGAAGTCCACTGCACCCCCTAACAACTGCTCCAGGGACCTGCATACTGCTGCCAGGGAGGTGGGTATGACATTTGAGGGTAAAAATAAAAAGTTGTGAAACATCATTTTTTGTGGTGGGAGGGGGTTAGTGACCACTGGGGAAGTCAGGGGAGGTCATCCCTGATTCCCTCTGGGGGTAATCTGGTCATTTAGGGCACTTTTTGGGGCCTTATTCGTGAAAAAACAGGGTCCAGGAAAAGTGCCCTAAATTCTAGCTACAAACGCATACTTTTTTTCCATTATCGGCGAAAGGCGCCCATCTCTCCTCAGCCGATAACCACGCCCCAGTTCCACCTTCGCCACACCTCTGACACGCCTCCGTCAACTTTGTACGCTTCCGCGATGGAGTGCAGTTGAAAACGTCCAAAATCGGCTTTCCATTATACCGATTTATTCGTTTTTGTGAGATAAACGTCTATCTCCCAATTTGGGTCGAAATCTAGGCGTTTTTCTCTTTCAATTATAAGGTGGATAGTTATTCACAAATGCTTTCTCCTTGAGCTGAATCTTTGCTATCTTCAGCTACTTTGATTTGTTGATTCACTCTCCACTCCCCTCGCTCCCTGTTTGGTTTAACTTTATCATCTTTTATTTTCCCTGTATGGTCTGCTTCTTTGCTTTCCTGTCAATGTTGTAGTTCCTTTTCCTTTTCTTTTCTAAATTGTTATATAATATTGTATTGTAAACCGCTGTATACTGCTAGTCAGTCTTAGCGGTAAAGCAAATTCTAATAAACTACAACTATAAACTATAACTATGTCTAATCATGTGGCCCACTATTGATGCTCCTGCACTAGTTTGACCCCAATCCAAAAAATCTGGAAAAGCTTGGACAAAGAGTCTCATCTTGACCTACTTTTTAAAAATCAATTCATTTCATTATGCATCTCCAGTGGAACAAAGCTGCAGAATACTGCTGGAAAGAACTGCTGTTTTGGCACGAATGACACCGCTGACAGAGGCTGAGCTCATGCTAGTGGTTGCCTTTGATAACACCGCCAGCACGAAGGCGAGGCTCTGGCACCTGGGAACTGGAGATTGAGGAATTGAGGAAGAAAGCAAAAGAAATTGTCTGTGTGTCTGTATGTGAATGATAAAATAAATATTTGAAAGCAGAGGGTTAATTAAGTGTGTGAGAGTGAATTTAAAATTTTAAAAATACAGAGGTTAATATTCAAAGCCATTAACCAGGCAGGAGAGAATCCTACCCAGTTGAATCGCCTATGGGATACTATTCACTGAGATTCAGTGACAGTTAACTGGTTAGTGCAAGTGATTATCAGCTCTAACCACTAAAGCTGTAGCCAGTGATTTTGTAGGTGGTCTGGGGGTGAAGTCAGCACGTATTAAGTTAAGTACTGATATTCAGCACAAAAGGGAGAAGTTGTTATTTGTCCCTTAACTAGACTTAATTTATCACGGTAATATTTAAGTCACCACTGATTGCATGGTAATGAGATGCAAAACATATATTTGCATGTTTTGTATCTCATTACTATGTAAATACCATAATGTGACTTGCAGTGTACAATGGGTGAATACTGAATGTTGCATTATGGCCCAGGGCTAGGGGGTAGGGGCAACACGAAGTAAAGGGTAACTCACAACTCTCGATGGGAGTAGTAGATGAACAGTCTTTAGTAAGGCTCCAAAGTAAGACTCAGGGAACAAAATATCGGAGTAGGCTATCCACCTAAGTGGATGAACACAAAATCCCACGAGGTAAAGGATACAGATAAAAAAATAGTGGGAAGTAGACCAATGACTCCAGGACGCTGAGACTGTGGTCGTATATAAAGGAGCAAACTTTATTGTAGACTCGACACAGTACTGTATTTTGGCCACAGGCCTGGCTCAAGAGTCTGAAGAATTCACCTTGCATCCAAACCAAAGTTTCAGCGTGCTTGTCTGACATTGCTGTCTGGATGTCTCAACGCCACCTGAAATTAAACATGACCAAAACCGAGCTTCTCATTTTTCCCCCCAAACCCACCTCCCCACTCCCCCCGTTTTCTATTTCTGTTGATGGCTCTCTCATTCTCCCTGTCTCCTCAGCTCGAAACCTTGGGGTCATCTTTGACTCTTCTCTCTCCTTCTCTGCTCATATCCAGCAGATCACCAAGACCTGTTGTTTCTTTCTTTACAACATCCGTAAAATCCGCCCCTTTCTTTCCGAGCACAATACCAAAACCCTCATCCACACCCTTGTCACCTCTCATTTAGACTACTGCAATCTGCTTCTTGCTGGCCTCCCACTTAGTCACCTCTCCCCTCTCCAATCGGTTCAAAATTCTGCTGCCCGTTTTGTCTTCCGCCAAGGTCGCTTTTCTCATACTACTCCTCTCCTCAAGTCGCTTCACTGGCTCCCTATCTGTTTTCACATCCTGTTCAAACTTCTTCTACTAACCTATAAATGTACTCACTCTGCTGCTCCCCAGTATCTCTTTACACTTGTCCTTCCCTACACCCCTTCCCGTGCACTCCGCTCCATGGACAAATCCTTCTTATCTGTTCCCTTCTCCACTACTGCCAACTCCAGACTTCGCGCCTTCTGTCTCGCTGCACCCTACGCCTGGAATAAACTTCCTGAGACCCCATGTCTTGCCCCATCCTTGGCCACCTTTAAATCATGTCTGAAAGCCCACCTCTTTAACATTGCTTTTGACTTGTAACCACTTGTAACCACTCGCCTCCACCTACTCTCCTCTCCTCCTTCCTGTACACATTAATTGATTTGATTACTTTATTTTTTGTCTACTAGGTTGTAAGCTCTTTGAGCAGGGACTGTATTTCTTCTATGTTTGTGCAGCGCTGCGTACACCTTGTAACGCTATAGAAATGCTAAATAGTAGCCGTCAGACGCCGAACTGGATTCAACGAATCAGCACTGCAGCGTTACTTCCTGGAAGCATGGCCACGGAGGAAGACGAAAAACGGCGATTGCGGGTCGGACCTCGGCGCCAGCAAAAGTAAGCAGCGGGGGAGGGTTGACGGCGGGGAGGGGGTGGAGAGAGGCGGCGGCGGCGGCGGGGGGGGGGGGGAGGGAGGGAGGCAAAAATGTGCCCCCCCTCTCTGGCTCTGGCCCCCCCTACCGCCGGATTCCAGATACGCCCCTGCTATAAAAACATGTTTGTCGGGTTTAGGTAAAAATCCTTACCAGTCACATAGTTTCAAACAACCTTTGGAGAGTGTGTGTTGAGATGGTCTGTGTGAGAGAGAGTGAATGTGCGTTTGTCTGTGTGTCACACAGAGAGACAGAGACTGGTTGCCAGCATGTGTGAGAATGAGAGTATGTGGCAGGGTCCCCCCTCCCTCCCTCCCTCCCAGTTCCCTGGTCTTTATGTCAGTTGCAGGGATTTCCCCCTCCCCCGGCTTGCAAAGTGTCATGGAGCAGAGTGTGGCTTTGAGGGTGTTTATGGCTGCAGAGATGATATAGAGTGATTCAGATAGCAATTGAGTATGCATGTATTTTTGTTTACATTCTGTGGTTTTTTTTTGGGGGGGGGGGTGTTTCTGTTAGTTAATGTATGTGTTTGTGGTGCATTTCTGTGCATGTGTAACAGAGCATGTGTGACAGAGTTAGTTTGTGTGTGTGTGCAGGTTGTTGGTGGGGTTTTTTTTTTTACTTTTGTTTTTGGGGAGGGGGTTGGGGGATGTGCTGTGCTTTGTCTGTGGGGTTAGTGTAGATAGATCTTTGTTTTGGTGAAATGTAAGGGTGTTTGTAGGGGGGTCAGTGTTTGCAGAGTGCTGGATAGATGTTTCTCTTTTTTTTTAAGCTTCTTTGGTGTTGTGCTGAGGCAGCAGTGTTTGTTTACGTGGGCGGAAGGGAGGTTATTTTTGCGATCGTTTTTTTTTGGCCTTTTATGGCTCCTGTAGGTTTTCCTTTGAAAAGAAAAGCAGTGTGTGAAGCGGAGCTGGAGGCATTCTCAGTGGGATGGCTTCACCACCACGAACTTACGAACCCTTATCGTTCTGCTGTAACTTCATTACCTTTGTCCTCAGAACGTTCAGGGTGCGTTTTATTATAGTAGATGATTAATATCGAGACTATTGTTTTTCCCAGAGTTCCGGGTATGACTCCTAAAGTTTTCCTCAGAAATATTTCCTCAATTATTACTTTAAAAGGAGTGAAGCCTGTGAAAACTGGGATTACTTTAATCAGTAGGATTTGAATTAGGGACCAAAGTATATGTATTGTTAAATAACTTCTGGTTTTTAAAAGAGAAAGAATGTAATCAGATGTATTATTTCTAACTAACATTGGACAATAAGTATGTTTTCAATGAAATGATTTGACTATACACCATATTGGGCTTGAAGATGCCAACCAGATGATCAATGTGGAATAATGAATTAGACGAGTAATATCTGGGGATAATCAGGTTAATACCATGTTTTTTTTCTGTTTACTGTTTAATTGATCTCCTTGTCTTGTTTCACTCTCCCTATTTAGTGGTCTAAGGAAGAGAATAGAATTACCTGACTGAAATAATTCCTATATATTACTTTCTCTGTATTTCCAGCAAGTTGTTTTATCGCTTGTAAAAATTTAAATGGTTATAAATAAAATTTAAAAAAAAAAAAAAAAAAAAAAATATATATACAGTGGGGGAAATAAGTATTTGATCCCTTGCTGATTTTGTAAGTTTGCCCACTGACAAAGACATGAGCAGCCCATAATTGAAGGGTAGGTTATTGGTAACAGTGAGAGATAGCACATCACAAATTAAATCCGGAAAATCACATTGTGGAAAGTATATGAATTTATTTGCATTCTGCAGAGGGAAATAAGTATTTGATCCCTCTGGCAAACAAGACCTAATACTTGGTGGCAAAACCCTTGTTGGCAAGCACAGCGGTCAGACGTCTTCTGTAGTTGATGATGAGGTTTGCACACATGTCAGGAGGAATTTTGGTCCACTCCTCTTTGCAGATCATCTCTAAATCATTAAGAGTTCTGGGCTGTCGCTTGGCAACTCGCAGCTTCAGCTCCCTCCATAAGTTTTCAATGGGATTAAGGTCTGGTGACTGGCTAGGCCACTCCATGACCCTAATGTGCTTCTTCCTGAGCCACTCCTTTGTTGCCTTGGCTGTATGTTTTGGGTCATTGTCGTGCTGGAAGACCCAGCCACGACCCATTTTTAAGGCCCTGGCGGAGGGAAGGAGGTTGTCACTCAGAATTGTACGGTACATGGCCCCATCCATTCTCCCATTGATGCGGTGAAGTAGTCCTGTGCCCTTAGCAGAGAAACACCCCGAAAACATAACATTTCCGCCTCCATGCTTGACAGTGGGGACGGTGTTCTTTGGGTCATAGGCAGCATTTCTCTTCCTCCAAACACGGCGAGTTGAGTTCATGCCAAAGAGCTCAATTTTTGTCTCATCTGACCACAGCACCTTCTCCCAATCACTCTCGGCATCATCCAGGTGTTCACTGGCAAACTTCAGACGGGCCGTCACATGTGCCTTCCGGAGCAGGGGGACCTTGCGGGCACTGCAGGATTGCAATCCGTTATGTCGTAATGTGTTACCAATGGTTTTCGTGGTGACAGTGGTCCCAGCTGCCTTGAGATCATTGACAAGTTCCCCCCTTGTAGTTGTAGGCTGATTTCTAACCTTCCTCATGATCAAGGATACCCCACGAGGTGAGATTTTGCGTGGAGCCCCAGATCTTTGTCGATTGACAGTCATTTTGTACTTCTTCCATTTTCTTACTATGGCACCAACAGTTGTCTCCTTCTCGCCCAGCGTCTTACTGATGGTTTTGTAGCCCATTCCAGCCTTGTGCAGGTGTATGATCTTGTCCCTGACATCCTTAGACAGCTCCTTGCTCTTGGCCATTTTGTAGAGGTTAGAGTCTGACTGATTCACTGAGTCTGTGGACAGGTGTCTTTCATACAGGTGACCATTGCCGACAGCTGTCTGTCATGCAGGTAACGAGTTGATTTGGAGCATCTACCTGGTCTGTAGGGGCCAGATCTCTTACTGGTTGGTGGGGGATCAAATACTTATTTCCCTCTGCAGAATGCAAATAAATTCATATACTTTCCACAATGTGATTTCCGGATTTAATTTGTGATGTGCTATCTCTCACTGTTACCAATAACCTACCCTTCAATTATGGGCTGCTCATGTCTTTGTCAGTGGGCAAACTTACAAAATCAGCAAGGGATCAAATACTTATTTCCCCCACTGTATATGTATATATATATATATATATAATAAAATGAAAAGTAAAAATGCCTGGGCTAGTATAAACCATTATGTTTCCCTGATCCTCATGTGAAATATTATATATATTGGGACTATAAAATCGAATGAGTACATTTCATGAATTACAAAAGTTCTTATACATTCATAATGGATTTAGACTAAACTCTCATGTCTTGTGTATGTTATCATGCAAATATGGTATGTGCAGAGGTATATCTTACAGAAAATTCCATACACCATTATGATGTAGAGAAAGTAATGTAATTGCTAAAATTGTATGGCTGTATTGTAATATAAAATGACATATAATATGTGTATCGTCAATGCAAAAAAATGTAAATAAATCAAAATAAAATAAAAAATGAAAAATGCACAAAATAAAATAAACAAATGAAAAATACTAAAAATAAAATATATATATAGTAAAATAAAGAAATTTACAACCAACATCATGTGTCTCACAGTATGTGTTGTAATGAGTTAAAGTTAATCGATAAATTGACAAACCTTGAGTGATGTGAAAAAAATGTTCCCAATTCAGGTTGGTCTAGGAATGAAAAATGAACAGTATGAATATACAAGAATACTCTATTTTTCAGATAATGCACAAAAAGAGGAATGATGAGTGGATTCTTCGTAAAGTTTTATGGAGTGACCCGAGGTTTCTAAACCTATCACGGTGTTGAAATCATGCGATTCACTAAGACTATATTAGGACTAGAAAAAGGGGATATAAATTGGAGGTCATTCTACTGTCTAAGGATAATGAACAAACTGTGTTTAAATATATCTAGCTCACTTTATAATGTGTACCCGAACCAACACTCAATTAGAATTATCTGTATATATAAATATATATGTACACCATATAAACTGAGTGGAGTATCATACTAATAGGCTGCTCATGATTTATGTCTCTACTGCACTCGATAAACATGTGTAACTTAAAAAACAGATGATTTGAAAGTAATATGTGTTTATCGAGTGCAGAATATAATTATGGCCACAGGTAGTACGTTCCATGGGTCCAACGAAGTCCATTGCTATCCTTTCAAATGGGGTATCAACAAGGGGCATGGGCACAAGAGGGACAGCTGGGTCCTTCGCAGGACTAAACTGGCAGATTGGGCAAGACTGGCAGAAGAACTCTGTTTACATAAATATACCTGGCCAGAAATACCGGGCTAGAATCCATTCCCAGGTCTCCTAGATGACCACCTAGCAAGTGACTATGAGCTAGCTGCATGACTTGCCTATGGTAGGGCACTGGTACTAATAACTGCTCTACCTCTTCTCCCTCCAGAGTTCCCTTGGCCACCCTATACAGCAAGTCATTATCACAAAATAGGGGAGTGATACCTTAGAGGAGTCTTGGTTGCCCACGGGATTCTCATCCATTGTAACAACCCTAGATCAGGCTGCCTAAGGGACTCATCCTATGATTATGCCCTTTTGAAATTCCCCGTAGCACCCTCACTACTCCATTGTCTGACCTGTTATCTTCCTTCTGCTCTGGATCTGGTTGCTCCTAAATTCAGAGAGCACTGCAGTTTCTCTAACTGTTGCTGGCAGCAGGGTTTTGGCAATTTTGGGGTTTCGATATATAAATCGGGGTCCTTCAGTGGGAAGATCTCAGGAAAAGACTCTTCCTCCTTCTTTGGGCTGTCAATTAGTTGGGCCCATATATAACGGAAATTGGGGAAATCCTGGCCCAAGACTACTGGGTAAGGTAGCCAAGGCAAAACTGCTACCTCCAGATGAGCTGACCCCTCAGGTGTTTTACAAGACAGGTGGGGGAGTACACTTCCTGTGCCCGGGAAAAGGGGTTGTAGTACATTCTTGGAGATGAGGGCTTATATTGTTCTTACCCATTCCTTGGAGAACCCAAACTGGAAGGTGGTCTCTGCTCCCTCGGGGTGTCCGGTCCAGTTTTCTCTGTTATCCTCCCAGGACTTCCAGGCTGCTTCTTCTCTTTATAGGATTCTGACTGACTGTGCCTGGTAGAAAGCTTTGGCTGCTTCTAATGCATTTTCTGTGACAATTTACGGTGCTGCCACACCCACTGCTTCATATGCAATAGTAAACCTTCCAGGAACTGCTCCAGAAGGACAACTCTTGTGATCTCCTGGCCTGTCTTTCCTTCTGGTTGCAGCCACCTCTAGGTGACCTCCTTGAGTCAGTAGAAGAAACTCCTAAGGTTTTCTTTATCTTGCAGGGAACCCTTCCAAAACCGCTGCCGATAGGCCTCTGGGGTGCAGCCTGCCCTCTCCAAGATGGCTGCTTTCACATCCATATGGGTGGCCATCACAGCAGAATTTACATCTTGGAATGCAGTCTGGCTGCTACCAGTCAGTAAATTCCCCAGATATGCTGTCCATGATGCCTCTGGCCAACCAGCAAACTGGGCAGTTCTCTCAAAGTTGGTCATGAAATAGCTTGGGTCAGCTTTTGGCACCATTTTCTTTAATATGGAAACCTGAAGGTCACTGACAGGCTGGGTGCCTGGGTAGCTATCCCTGATTGGACCTGTGAGCTCTGTTCTAGCTGTACAAGCTTCTGCAGCACTTGCTGCTGCATCTGTTGTTGTTGCTGCTACTGTTGTTACAATTAATGTTACAGTTCTAATATGATTTTTAAGAATAGGGGGAATTACTCAGAGCATGTGGTCGCAGCATGTGCTGTATTTAATAAATATGGGAAAATTATATTTTTGATTCTACTGTTCTGTTCTCCACCAATTACCTATAAGGTAATAAGATTTACAATTGCAAGAATAAGGGGGAATTAAATATTATATTTGTTGAATTACATTAACCTGCACTGCAAGGCTTAAAAGCATGTGCTCAGAACAGAAAAGACCATATATTTAGCTTCAAAAGGGTTTATTTACAATACAGGTAGTGTAATCATGTTACAAGCGAGAGGTATCTTTTAGAAGGATCTTGGTACAGGAGAAATTTGCTTAAACAAGATAACAGGTTTGAATCATAAATCATAAGTTAACTTACAAAATCTTTGTTGCAGAATTGTTGACGTGTCTGTTAGAGAGTGAAGAAGGAATTCTCTCTGCTGAGGATGTCTTTTCTTGCAAAGCTGTGGTTGTTGCCTGGAGAATTCTTGCCGGGGTGTGTGTGTGTGTGTGTGTGTGTGTGTGTGTAGTTCAGCAGAGAGAAGCAGGTCCCA